>NC_046223.1:103871713-104175340 GCF_009819885.2 Catharus ustulatus | reverse complement strand
GAGTCTGCATTAATGAGATATGCAGATTAGCAAACCAAAGTTAATTATTTTCTGACACAAATTAGGGGAGATGAATCACTGATTACTAAAGCAACTTTGAGGTCTCTCTTTGCATGGCTTATATAAAACAAAGGGAAAAGTGACAGGCACACAAAGTTCTGGTGATGTCTGTGTAACACCCTTGAGGAAGTAAGTAGGGGTAGATGTTTCCACAAGTATATTTCATAGTTGCCGAAATTATGGAATCATGTAGGTTGGAGGGACCTTAAAGATCATCTAATTTAAATGCCCCTGCCATGGGCAGGGAACCTTCCACTAGATTAGATTGCTCAAAGCCCTATCCAACCTGGCCTTGAGCACTTCCAGGTATGGGACATGCACAAAGCCTCTGGGAAACCTGCTCCAATATTCTGTATTTAAAAAAAAAAAAAAAAAGGGGTGGTGGTGGGGAACACCAAAAAACTGAGTTTCCTATTTTTGCCGAAGTAGCCTAAGTATCTGGAGGAGCTTGATATTAGTGGACAGGAACAACACACTTGTTCACATTTCAGCTGCCTGAAGTCTCAATATGGCATTCAACCATGTTCTTTTTACAGTTTCTGATAGAAAAGACATAAGTGAGATTAGCAGTTATCTCTGTTAACTACAAAGGCAGCCTAAGATCCCATCATGGTTTAAATAAATGTTGGACATAGAAGTCAAGCAAACAGCTTCCCATTCTAGATGCTACCTTTGCACATTTGTCCCCTGGGCTTTTCTAATCACTCTGACAAATGGCTTTAAAAATACAGACTAAATGTTCTTACAAAGAAGTTATTTGGTTTTGTGGAAGGAAAGAGTCACATGGACATTTAGCTTTTCATCTTGATTCCTGGCTCTAGAAGTCATGGATGAACTCTACTCCCTGAAAAAAACACTATGCTTACACCTGTAGACTCTATCTGTATTAATAAACTAAGCTAGAAGCATAGCCTGACCACTGGATTTTCTAGGGTGGCTACATCATTAGAATAATCCATGCCACAATTTTGTCTCAAGACAACTAGCACTTTCCTACACAAGCCTCAGGTACAGATTTGTAGTTAATGTAAACCAGAGATTTTTGGAGTTAATGCATGACTGGGATTAATCAATAAATACACAATATTTTTCAGAAGCTAAAGAGTTCTATAGTGTGGTCATGGCCAGATAAGTCCAGTTGGCTTCAAGGCCAAAAAGGGCTGCAGGATTTGCTGAGTTTACCACTAGCAGTATAACTGCAGTATATCAATAGCCAAAAGGAATGAAACCAAAAGATCCATACTGTCCCCTTAACCATGCTGCAGAAATGCATAGAACATAATCCATTTGACGGCAAAATTAGGAAAACTGGCATTAAATATTTAAGGCTAAAAATATACTATAAAACTAACTATTAATTAATCCCCTTGGTGAAATCTAGACTGGATTTTGTTCACTCTTGGTGTCACTGTTTTCACATTCAGAGTGTAAGGAAAGCCCTTGGGGTTTTTGAGGGGTTTAACTGAAATAATCTGGGCAGGTTATTGTGATAGGAAAAAGTTGTGGTACAATGCCAGAGCTGCACAAGCTTAGAGGTTCCATCACAGGTTCTAACAATAGTGATACTTGCCCAAATTACACTGTGCCTCCTGCTAATATCTATTTGCACACTAACCTTTCACTTATCACACTGTCATGTGTAGCCAGCTGGTATGATCATACTGTTTACTACTCATGAGGTACCTCCAGAGGCTAAGGATATAAATGTGAAATGGAGATGGTATAAAACAGGCCTTTACATCCATCCAATCTGTCTACTGTATTGCTGCCCTCTCAGTGTGAATTCAGAAGCTTAATAAATGCAAGAGTTGTGAAAAACAGGCTTTTGCTCAGTGTACTGTAGCCTTGACACCTGAGTCACCCCAATCCATGCACGGTAGATTTTGTGACAGTTAAAATCAGAGTCTACAATGGTGTGGCAGTATTTCCGACAACGATGCGACACAATATGTGAGCTTATTCTTCCACAGTAGCCCTGTAAAATTCAAAGCTCAAAATTTAATGGAAGTCGGGTGATTCCCTTTCAATCTCTTGGGTTTCTTTTCTCTTCTCTTTCTGTTTTATTTTCTCTGGAGTGTCCAGGGCATACACTGGACTGCATCCCCTGTTCCCTGCCTCACCAGGGGCCGCTGCAGGGAGGTGGGGAGACAATTCAGGGGTGAAGCTGAGCCTGGGAGGCTGGAGAAGGGGGAACAACATCTTTCAACCTTTGCTTTTCTTTCTCACTACCTCTTGTCCCAAAGGCACGCTTCTTACCTGGTGGTAGTGCCAATTCACACACACAGGGCGATGTATTTCTCTTTCTTGTAGTTCGTGCAAAGTAGAGAGCTAGGTGGTAACTCAGAAAAGCATAATTCTACAATAATCAAAAGTTTACACTGTTTTTACACTTACATATGCAAATTTATACATTTTTACAGGCAAATGAATTACACAGGCTAAATGCCTTATTGCTGAGGGGACGTGAAAGTCATTTGAGGGGGAGGTGGGTACTCCTTATGTGACTGAGGAACCATGAGGGTGTTGGAGAGGCATACGGGTACCGTGCGTGTAACTGAGCAGGTGGCAGGTGCCCTGCGTGCCACTGAGGGAACGCGAGAATCACTGAGGGGGGGGTGGTGGTTTGCCGTGTATCTCTGAAGAGATGTGAGGGAGACGGGGCGGATCCCGCCCGCCCGCGCTGTGAGTCAGCGTCGAGCCAATCCCCTCAGCGGGGCCGGCGGGACCTCCAGTCCCTGTGCCCGACCCTCTCCCCTCAGCGGGGCCCGGGGCGGGAACTGGAAGTCCCTGTGCTCTCCCCTCAGGGGACGGGGGCGGGATCTCGAAGTTTCTGTGCCCGCCCCTCTCCCCTCAGGGGACGGGATCTCGAAGTTTCTTTGCCCGCCCCTCTCTCTCCCCTCAGGGGACGGGATCTCGAAGTTTCTTTGCCCACCCCTCTCTGCCCTCAGCGGGGCCCGGGCGGGATCTCGAAGTTTCTGTGCCCGCCCTCTCCCTTCAGGGGGGGCCCGGGCGGGATCTCGAAGTTTCTGTGCCCGCCCCTCTCTCTCCCCTCAGCGGGGCCCGGGCGGGATCTCGAAGTTTCTGTGCCCGCCCCTCCCTCGCCCCGGAATGCAGGAATTCCCTGGCATCACCTGTAGGGAACAGACTCGAGATTTTCGGGTCAAGTAAGCAGTGTGGGGTCGAAAGCGGCTGTAATCTGTAGAAGATGTGTGGCAGCTATTTTGCTGGGAAAATCGGAAGTGATCTCTAGGGAGGGAAATGTTTTGGTTTTTTTTGTTGAAAAGTCTGAGGGGATTTGTGGAGGATAGGCAAAGAATATTACCTGAGGAAACCTCAGGTAATTTTTAAGGCCCAGAGGGAACATTTTTGCCATTGCTCGGGGATTGGATAGGCATCAGTCTGTTGATGGAAGGTATTGAGTGACTGCTTTTCTTTCTTTCTTTTCTTTATCTCTCTGTTTCTTTTCTTTCTTTCCTTTCTTCTCTATTTTTCTTCCTTCCTTCCTTCTTTTCTCTTTTTTGCTCTCCCCCCCGCCCCGTTTTTTCCACTTTTCTTTTTTTCCGTCTTTCTTTACTCTCCCCTTTCATCTCCCATTTTCTCTTTCTTTTTGCTTGTTTTTTTCTTTCTCTCCTTTTCTCATCCTCTCTTTTATTTTTTCCTCTTCCTCTTCCTGTTTCTTTCTCTCACTCTCATTCTTTTTTTCTATTTTTCTTTCTCTCTTCATTCTTTCTTCCTCTTTTTTCTTTTTTCCTCTACTTTTTTTTCTTCATTTCTCTATTTCTTTCGCACTTTTTCTCTCTTTCTCTGGAGCGTCCAGGGCATACACTGGACTGCATCCCCTGTTCCCTGCCACACCAGAGGCTGCTGCAGGGAGGTGGGGAGACAATTCAGGGGTGAAGCTGAGCCTGGGAGGCTGAAGGAGTGGGAGCAACATCTTTCAACTTTGGGTTTTCTTTCTCACTACCTTCTCTCGTCCCAGAGGCACGCTTCTTACCTGGTGGTAGTGCCAATTCACACACGCAGGCAATGTATTTCTCTTTCTTGTAGTTCGTGCAAAGTAGAGAGCTAGGTGGTAACTCAGAACAGCATAATTCTACAATAATCAAACGTTTACAGTTTTTACACTTACACGTGTAAATTTACACGTTTTTAAAGGCAAATCAGTCACAAAGGTCAAATGTCTTTTTGCTGTGGGGACATGAAAGGCATTTGAAGGGGAGGTGGGTACTCCTTATGTGGCTGGGGAACCATGAGGGTGTTGGAGAGGCATACGGGTACCGTGCGTGTAACTGAGCAGGTGGCAGGTGCCCTGCGTGCCACTGAGGGAACGCGAGAATCACTGAGGGGGGGTGGTGGTTTGCCGTGTATCTCTGAAGAGATGTGAGGGAGACGGGGCGGATCCCGCCCGCCCGCGCTGTGAGTCAGCGTCGAGCCGATCCCGTCAGCGGGGCCGGCGGGACCTCCAGTCCCTGTGCCCGCCCCTCAGCGGGGCCCGAGGCGGGAACTGGAAGTCCCTGTGCTCTCCCCTCAGGGGACGGGGGCGGGATCTCGAAGATTTTGTGCCCGCCCCTCTCTCTCCCCTCAGCGGGGCCCGGGCGGGATCTCGAAGTTTCTGTGCCCGCCCCTCTCCCCTCAGGGGACGGGATCTCGAAGTTTCTTTGCCCGCCCCTCTCTCTCCCCTCAGGGTATGGGATCTCGAAGTTTCTTTGCCCGCCCCTCTCTGCCCTCAGCGGGGCCCGGGCGGGATCTCGAAGTTTCTGTGCCCGCCCTCTCCCTTCAGGGGGGGCCCGGGCGGGATCTCGAAGTTTCTGTGCCCGCCCCTCTCTCTCCCCGGAATGCAGGAATTCCCTGGCATCACCTGTAGGGAACAGACTCGAGATTTTCGGGTAAAGCTGAGCAGTGTGGGGTCGAAAGCGGCTGTAATCTGTGGAAGATGTGTGGCAGCTATTTTGCTGGGAAAATCGGAAGTGATCTCTAGGGGGGGAAATGTTTTGGTTTTTTTTGTTGAAAAGTCTGAGGGGATTTGTGGAGGATAGGCAAAGAATATTACCTGAGGAAACCTCAGGTAATTTTTAAGACCCAGAGGGAACATTTTTGCCATTGCTCAGGGATTGGATAGGCATCAGTCTGTTGATGGAAGGTATTGAGTGATTGCTTTTCTTTCTTTCTTTCTTTTATTTGTTTCTCCGTTTCTTTTCTTTCTTTCTTTCTTTCCTTTCTTCTCTATTTTTCTTTCTTCCTTCCTTCTTTTCTCTTTTTTGCTCTTTTTCCCCCCCACTGTTTTTTCCACTTTTCTTTTTTCCCATCTTTCTTTACTCTCCCCTTTCATCTCCCATTTTCTCTTTATTTTTTCTTGTTTTTTTCTTTCTCTCCTTTTCTCATCCTCTCTTTTATTTTTTCCTCTTTCTCTTCCTGTTTCTTTCTCTCACTCTCATTCTTTTTTTCTTTCTATTTTTCTTTCTCTCTTCGTTCTTTCTTTCTCTTTTCTTTTTTCCTCTACTTTTTTTTCTTCATTTCTCTATTTCTTTCGCACTTTTTCTCTCTTTCTCTGGAGCGTCCAGGGCATACACTGGGCTGCATCCCCTGTTCCCTGCCACACCAGAGGCTGCTGCAGGGAGGTGGGGAGACAATTCAGGGGTGAAGCTGAGCCTGGGAGGCTGAAGGAGTGGGAGCAACATCTTTCAACTTTGGGTTTTCTTTCTCGCTACCTTCTCTCGTCCCAGAGGCACGCTTCTTACTTGGTGGTAGTGCCAATTCACACACGCAGGCAATGTATTTCTCTTTCTTGTAGTTCGTGCAAAGTAGAGAGCTAGGTGGTAACTCAGAACAGCATAATTCTACAATAATCAAACGTTTACAGTTTTTACACTTACACGTGCAAATTTATACGTTTTTACAGGCAAATCAATCACAAAGATCAAATGTCTTTTGGCTGAGGGGACATGAAAGGCATTTGAAGGGGAGGTGGGTACTCCTTATGTGGCTGGGGAACCATGAGGGTGTTGGAGAGGCATACGGGTACCGTGCGTGTAACTGAGCAGGTGGCAGGTGCCCTGCGTGCCACTGAGGGAACGCGAGAATCACTGAGGGGGGGTGGTGGTTTGCCGTGTATCTCTGAAGAGATGTGAGGGAGACGGAGCGGATCGCGCCCGCCCGCGCTGTGAGTCAGCGTCGAGCCAATCCCCTCAGCGGGGCCGGCGGGACCTCCAGTCCCTGTGCCCGCCCCTCTCCCCTCAGCGGGGCCCGAGGCGGGAACTGGAAGTCCCTGTGCCCGCCCCTCTCCCCTCAGGGGACGGGGGCGGGATCTCGAAGATTTTGTGCCCGTCCCTCTTTCTCCCCTCAGCGGCGCCCGGGCGGGATCTCGAAGTTTCTCTGCCTGCTCCTCTCCCTTCAGGGGGGGCCCGGGCGGCATCTCGAGGTTTCTGTGCCTGCCCCTTCCTCTGCCCTCAGCGGGCCCGGCGGGACCTCGCAGTCCCTGTGCCCGCCCCTCGCCCTTTCAGGGGGGCCGGGGCGGGAACTGGAAGTCCCTGTGCCCGCCCCTCTCCCCTCAGGGGACGGGATCTCGAAGTTTCTTTGCCCGCCCCTCTCTCTCCCCTCAGGGGATGGGATCTCGAAGTTTCTTTGCCCGCCCCTCTCTGCCCTCAGCGGGGCCCGGGCGGGATCTCGAAGTTTCTGTGCCCGCCCTCTCCCTTCAGGGGGGGCCCGGGCGGGATCTCGAAGTTTCTGTGCCCGCCCCTCTCTCTCCCCTCAGCGGGGCCCGGGCGGGATCTCGAAGTTTCTGTGCCCGCCCCTCCCTCTCCCCGGAATGCAGGAATTCCCTGGCATCACCTGTAGGGAGCAGACTCGAGATTTTCGGGTAAAGTAAGCAGTGTGGGGTCGAAAGCGGCTGTAATCTGTAGAAGATGTGTGGCAGCTATTTTGCTGGGAAAAACAGAAGTGATCTCTAGGGGGGGAAATGTTTTGGTTTTTTTTGTTGAAAAGTCTGAGGGGATTTGTGGAGGATAGGCAAAGAATATTACCTGAGAAAACCTCAGGTAATTTTTAAGGCCCAGAGGGAACATTTTTGCCATTGTTCAGGGATTGGATAGGCATCAGTCTGTTGATGGAAGGTATTGAGTGATTGCTTTTCTTTCTTTCTTTCTTTTCTTTGTCTCTCCGTTTCTTTCTTTTCTTTCTTTCCTTTCTTCTCTATTTTTCTTTCTTCCTTCCTTCTTTTTTCTTTTTTGCTATTTTTCCCCCCCGTTTTTTCCACTTTTCTTTTTTTCCGTCTTTCTTTACTCTCCCCTTTCATCTCCCATTTTGTCTTTCTTTTTTCTTGTTTTTTTCTTTCTCTCCTTTTCTCATTCTCTCTTTTATTTTTTCTTTCTCTTCCTGTTTCTTTCTCTCACTCTCATTCTTTTTTTCTTTCTATTTTTCTTTCTCTCTTCGTTCTTTCTTTCTCTTTTCTTTTTTCCTCTACTTTTTTTTCTTCATTTCTCTATTTCTTTCGCACTTTTTCTCTCTTTCTCTGGAGCGTCCAGGGCATACACTGGACTGCATCCCCTGTTCCCTGCCACACCAGAGGCTGCTGCAGGGAGGTGGGGAGACAATTCAGGGGTGAAGCTGAGCCTGGGAGGCTGAAGGAGTGGGAGCAACATCTTTCAACTTTGGGTTTTCTTTCTCACTATCTTCTCTCGTCCCAAAGGCAGGCTTCTTACCTGGTGGTAGTGCCAATTCACACACCCAGGCGATGTATTTGTGTTTCTTTTCTAGTTCGTGCAAATAGAGAGCTAGGTGCTAACTCAGAAAAGTATAATTCTCCAATAATCAAAAGTTTGTACTACTTTTATACTTTTACATGGAAGTTTACACATTTTTACGGGCAAATGAATTACACAGGTTAAATGCCTTATTGCTGAGGGGATGTGAAAGTCATTTGAGGGGGAGGTGGGTACTCCTTACGTGGCTGGGGAACCATGAGGGTGTTGGAGAGGCATACGGGTACCGTGCGTGTAACTGAGCAGGTGGCAGGTGCCCTGCGTGCCACTGAGGGAACGCGAGAATCACTGAGGGGGGGTGGTGGTTTGCCGTGTATCTCTGAAGAGATGTGAGGGAGACGGAGCGGATCGCGCCCGCCCGCGCTGTGAGTCAGCGTCGAGCCAATCCCCTCAGCGGGGCCGGCGGGACCTCCAGTCCCTGTGCCCGCCCCTCTCCCCTCAGCGGGGCCCGAGGCGGGAACTGGAAGTCCCTGTGCCCGCCCCTCTCCCCTCAGCGGGGCCCGGGGCGGGAACTGGAAGTCCCTGTGCCCGCCCCTCTCCCCTCAGGGGACGGGGGCGGGATCTCGAAGATTTTTGCCCGCCCCTCTCTCTCCCCTCAGCGGGGGCCCGGGCGGGAACCCGAAGTTTCTCTGCCTGCTCCTCTCCCTTCACGGGGGGCCCAGGCGGTATCTCGAGGTTTCTGTGCCTGCCCCTCTCTCTCACCTCAGCGGGGCCGGTGGCACCTCGAAGTTTCTTTGCCCGCCCCTCGCCCTTTCAGGGGGGCCGGGGCGGGAACTGGAAGTCCCTGTGTCCGCCCCTCTCTCTCCCCTCAGCGGGGCCCGGGCGGGATCTCGAAGTTTCTGTGCCCGCCCCTCTCCCCTACAGGGGACGGGATCTCGAAGTTTCTTTGCCCGCCCCTCTCTCTCCCCTCAGGGGATGGGATCTCGAAGTTTCTTTGCCCGCCCCTCTCTGCCCTCAGCGGGGCCCGGGCGGGATCTCGAAGTTTCTGTGCCCGCCCTCTCCCTTCAGGGGGGGCCCGGGCGGGATCTCGAAGTTTCTGTGCCCGCCCCTCTCTCTCCCCTCAGCGGGGCCCGGGCGGGATCTCGAAGTTTCTGTGCCCGCCCCTCCCTCTCCCCGGAATGCAGGAATTCCCTGGCATCACCTGTAGGGAACAGACTCGAGATTTTTGGGTAAAGCTGAGCAGTGTGGGGTCGAAAGCGGCTGTAATCTGTAGAAGATTTGTGGCAGCTATTTTGCTGGGAAAATCGGAAGTGATCTCTAGGGGGGGAAATGTTTTGGTTTTTTTTGTGAAAAAGTCTGAGGGGATTTGTGGAGGATAGGCAAAGAATATTACCTGAGGAAACCTCAGGTAATTTTTAAGGCCCAGAGGGAACATTTTTGCCATTGCTCAGGGATTGGATAGGCATCAGTCTGTTGATGGAAGGTATTGAGTGATTGCTTTTCTTTCTTTCTTTCTTTCTCTTCTTTCTTTCTTTCTTTGTCTCTCCGTTTCTTACTTTTCTTTCTTTCCTTTCTTCTCTAGTTTTCTTTCTTCCTTCCTTCTTTTCTCTTTTTTGCTCTTTTCCCCCCCCCGTTTTTCCCACTTTTCTTTTCCGTCTTTCTTTTCTCTCCCCTTTCATCTCTCATTTTTTTTGTTCTTTCTTGTTTCTTTTTTCTTTCTCTCCTTTTGTTATCCTCTCTTTTATTTTTTTTCTCTTTATCTTCCTGTTTCTTACACGTGCAAATTTATACGTTTTTACAGGCAAATCAATCACAAAGGTCAAATGTGTTTTTGCTGAGGAGACATGAAAGGCATTTGAAGGGGGAGGTGGGTACTCCTTATGTGGCTGGGGAACCATGAGGGTGTTGGAGAGGCATACGGGTACCGTGCGTGTAACTGAGCAGGTGGCAGGTGCCCTGCGTGCCACTGAGGGAACGCAAGAATCACTGAGGGGGGGTGGTGGTTTGCCGTGTATCTCTGAAGAGATGTGAGGGAGACGGAGCGGATCCCGCCCGCCCGCGCTGTGAGTCAGCGTCGAGCCAATCCCCTCAGCGGGGCCGGCGGGACCTCCAGTCCCTGTGCCCGCCCCTCTCCCCTCAGCGGGGCCCGGGGCGGGAACTGGAAGTCCCTGTGCCCGCCCCTCTCCCCTCAGGGGACGGGGGCGGGATCTCGAAGATTTTGTGCCCGTCCCTTTCTCTCCCCTCAGCGGGGGCCCGGGCGGGAACCCGAAGTTTCTCTGCCTGCTCCTCTCCCTTCACGGGGGGCCCAGGCGGTATCTCGAGGTTTCTGTGCCTGCCCCTCCCTCTCCCCTCAGCGGGGCCGGCGGCACCTCGAAGTTTCTGTGCCCGCCCCTCGCCCTTTCAGGGGGGCCGGGGCGGGAACTGGAAGTCCCTGTGCCCGCCCCTCTCTCTCCCCTCAGCGGGGCCCGGGCGGGATCTCGAAGTTTCTGTGCCGCTCCTCTCCCTACAGGGGACGGGATCTCGAAGTTTCTTTGCCCGCCCCTCTCTTTCCCCTCAGGGGATGGGATCTCGAAGTTTCTTTGCCCGCCCCTCTCTGCCCTCAGCGGGGCCCGGGCGGGATCTCGAAGTTTCTGTGCCCGCCCTCTCCCTTCAGGGGGGGCCCGGGCGGGATCTCGAAGTTTCTGTGCCTGCCCCTCTCTCTCCCCTCAGCGGGGCCCGGGCGGGATCTCGAAGTTTCTGTGCCCGCCCCTCCCTCTCCCCGGAATGCAGGAATTCCCTGGCATCACCTGTAGGGAACAGACTCGAGATTTTTGGGTAAAGCTGAGCAGTGTGGGATGGAAAGCGGTTGTAATCTGTGGAAGATGTGTGGCAGCTATTTTGCTGGGAAAATCAGAAGTGATCTCTAGTGGGGAAAATGTTTTGGTTTTTTTTGTGGAAAAGTCTGAGGGGATTTGTGGAGGATAGGCAAAGAATATTACCTGAGGAAACCTCAGGTAATTTTTAAGGCCCGGAAGGAACATTTTTGGTGAGCAGATACTCCACAGAGGACTGAAAGAATGACAAATTGTCCAACTTGTATGCAAGAATATAAGAATATTTTGTCAAAGCTTTGTTAAAGTCAGAGTTGTCAAACATTCTCTACCTTTGTCAATCCTCAAATGCCATCCAGGCAATTAGACTGGTGAGAGATGATTTGCCCATTGTGAAGTTGGTGCTATGCCATTGCTCAGGGATTGGATAGGCACTAGTCTGTTGGTGGAAAGTATAAAGTGATTGCCTTTCTTTCCGTCTTTCTCCTTCCTTCTTCTTTCTTCCTTTCCTTCTTCTTTCTTGCTTTTCTTTTTCTTCCTTTCGTTTCCTTCTTCCTTTCTTTTTTCTTTCTTCCCTTCTTTCTTCCTTTCCTTCTTTCTCTTTTCCTCCTTTCTCCTTTCCTCGTCCTTCCTTTCCTCGTCCTTCCTTTCCTCCTCCTTCCTTTCCTCGTCCTTCCTTTCCTCCTCCTTCCTTTCCTCGTCCTTCCTTTCCTCCTCCTTCCTTTCCTCCTCCTTCCTTTCCTCCTCCTTCCTTTCCTCCTTCCTTCCCTTTCCTCCTCCTTCCTTTCCTTTCCTCCTCCTTCCTTTCCTCCTCCTTCCTTTCCTCCTTCTTCCTTTCTTTCTTTCCTAGCCTTTGCCTTTCTTTTTTTCTCTTTTCTCTTTTACTTTTTTTTTGTTATTTTTCTTTTTTCTTTTTTTTTTCTTCTTCATTCTGTTTCTTTCTCTCACTGTCATTATTTCTTTCTCTCTTCCTATTTTTCTTTCACTCTATCCATTGCTTACTTCATTTCTTTCTGTTTCTTTCGTTGTCTGTCTCTCTCTCGCTACCAGTCTGTTGGTGGAATGTATTGAGTGATTGACCTTGCGCTCTCTCCCCACTCCTTTCTTTCTGTCTTTCTCTCTTTGCTTTCCATCCTTCTTTTCTTTATTTCCATATGAAACTGCCTATTTTCCGACCCATTAGTTTCCTACTGTTGTTTTGTTCTCCCCTCATCCCGCTGGGGGAGTGTGAGTTAGTGATAAAGCAGAGGCTTAAGTGTAGCAGCCATGGTCAACCTATCACAGCACATGAACAGCGCAAAATGCACACGAAGCATATTGTTGCACTAATTACTTGTAATGACCGGTATTGTCAATCTCATTAGGAACGACAGTTTATAATGTGCATACCATCAAAATGTTGATGGTCGTGGGCAGTGTGTGCTTAGTTACTTCAGGGTTATTCGTTAAGACTGTGTTTCAGTACATGCTGATATTAAAATACGTTTAAGAGATGTTTGTCTATCATTTAAGGCTTAGTACGTTTATTGATGGATATCTGAAAGTGAGAAAAGTATTTTCAGCATGTAATGGTTAAACACATTGTTTCAGATAACGTACCATTGGCATTGTTGCAAAGTAGTTCAGCATTTCTCATTACATTTTTGCTACGTTTATCTGCAGGTCTGGGATGCTGTGTGCTCCCTCAGCTGGCAGCCTGCGTGGGGCGAGCGCCCCCTTAGTGGGGAGTGCCCTGGAACTGGAGAGAAGGAGCCTCCGTAGGCCTTGGGGGCCAGGGCCGCCCTGTAAGTCAGGGCCGGTGCTCTGGATTCCCGGGCGCTTTGCAATGCAGGCAGCGGCCTGAGCTCCCTGTAAGCAGGGGTGCAACCTCTTTTTGGCCGCTGCTTTTCGTGCCCAGCTTCATTTGCCCAGAGGGCCTGGCTCCCAGCACCGCACGGGACTGCGCCGGACGTCGCTGTGGTGAGTGGAGCTGGAGGGTTTGTCGGAGTTGGGGCTCTGTGTCTGGGTGGTGGCTTGAGGATCTCCCTGTGGGGCCGTTGGGTGGCGGTTCCTCGCCTTGAGGCGCGGGAGCTGGAGCTTTTGGGGCTTGAGTGCGTCCTCGTCCATCGGCAGGAGCGATGGGCCGCCGAGGCGAGGGTGAGCAGAGCAGAGGGGAGCAGCGCCTTCGAGTTCAAGAGCGCAACGGCGAGGCAAGAGGGAAGCAGAAGAGCAGCAGGCTGGATCTGAAGAGGGGGCGAGAGAGGCCCTCTGGGCAAAGGGCATTCCTGGCACGGCCAGGGCACCTTCTCGGTGCTGCAGCTGTCTTTGCGCTGGGCGGCCATCCCTGTAAGCTGGGCTTGGTCTTTGCTGTCATTGGCCTTTTGCCGCTGTGCTCCTTTCGGCTGCCTGGAGAGAGGGGCAACCCTGTAAGGAGGGTGAGAGCCCCTGTCTCCACACCTGTCGGGGGGGGAAATGGAGCTCTGCCAGACCCCAGCCCAGCCTGTAAGCAGGCCAGGGCTTTTTCCCAGCCCAGCGTTTTTGTGCCTGTTTCCGAGCGCTGGGCAGCATTACCCCCTGTAGTCGGGGCACATGGTAGGCTTTTTTCCCTGTTGCACTCCTGGAGCGCCTCCGTGTGCTGAGCCCCCTGTGTCCTTCCCACAGTGCAGGGGCCTGTCTGCGGCTTTTCTCCCTGCCTTGGCGTTGGGGATGTCTCCCAGCACGTGGCTGCACAGAACTTGCTCCCTCTTCTGGGACTGTGTTTCCCTCCCCTGTGTTCCCTCTAGTTGGTATGAGTGAGTGAGTGAGATTATGGGTAAGGCTCCCTTTAGAAATAGAGCAGTGTGGTTTAGATGTCCCAGGAGGGAAAGAGGAGCTCTGTGTGGCCATAGGGCCGTCCCCATAAAAAGCCAGGCTGGAGAAACAGTCTGGCCTCGCCCCTGACTTGAGGACAAAGCGAAGCCGCTTAGTGGTAGCGTGGGCTCCGGGACCCACCTGTAGCCAGGGTCTGGGTCTCTGCCTATGCTGCGTGGCTGCCAGTCCCGCTGATGACCTGCCAGGCGTGCCGGCCCTGTACTCAGGGCACGTGTCACGACTTTGTGGAGCCCTTTGTCGCCAGGAGCGGGCCCAGGTCCCTGTAAGCAGGGCCGGGGAGGCTCCTTTAGCCCGGTTACAGGAACGAGCGCTTCCTGGCCCTTCCAAGGGTTCAGGTTGAAGAAGTGCCGTGTCCTTAGGGCGCGGTCCCGCCTTTGGCGCCGCTTTGTGCCGCTGTGACCACCTGCTTGGCTCCATTTTTCAAGAGGCTCCCCGGGCTCCAGCCGACACATCCGTCGTTGCTGTGCTGAGCCGTGCCCGGACCAGGCTCCGGCCGGCCCCTACGTGGGGCGCAGGCCGGAGCCTGTGCTCCGTGGCACTTGCTGGGAAGTGCCGGGCTGCGGGGGGCGGCCCTGTAAGTGGGGTTGCGTGCGTCCCCTGCCCTCGGCGGGCGGTTGGAGGGACCCCCTGTAATCAGGCGGGTATCCCTGGCCTTGGCCTTTCAGAGGTGTGAGGCCAGGAGTGACGGGGGCCGGGCGTGTGCCCTCCCCGTCATCGGGGCTGGGAGCCCCGGCCCCTCGGCCTTAGGCCGTGAGCTGGAGTGCTTGACTCTGGAGTCTCGTTCCTGTTGCCGCGGGGAAGGCTGAGCTCCGTGTCTCCCTGGGTGTTGACCGGCCTGTAAGCAGGCTGCAGGTCTGGGATGCTGTGTGCTCCCTCAGCTGGCAGCCTGCGTGGGGCGAGCGCCCCCTTAGTGGGGAGTGCCCCGGAACTGGAGAGAAGGAGCCTCCGTAGGCCTTGGGGGCCAGGGCCGCCCTGTAAGTCAGGGCCGGTGCTCTGGATTCCCGGGCGCTTTGCAATGCAGGCAGCGGCCTGAGCTCCCTGTAAGCAGGGGTGCAACCTCTTTTTGGCCGCTGCTTTTCGTGCCCAGCTTCATTTGCCCAGAGGGCCTGGCTCCCAGCACCGCACGGGACTGCGCCGGACGTCGCTGTGGTGAGTGGAGCTGGAGGGTTTGTCGGAGTTGGGGCTCTGTGTCTGGGTGGTGGCTTGAGGATCTCCCATGTGGGGCCGTTGGGTGGCGGTTCCTCGCCTTGAGGCGCGGGAGCTGGAGCTTTTGGGGCTTGAGTGCGTCCTCGTCCATCGGCAGGAGCGATGGGCCGCCGAGGCGAGGGTGAGCAGAGCAGAGGGGAGCAGCGCCTTCGAGTTCAAGAGCGCAACGGCGAGGCAAGAGGGAAGCAGAAGAGCAGCAGGCTGGATCTGAAGAGGGGGCGAGAGAGGCCCTCTGGGCAAAGGGCATTCCTGGCACGGCCAGGGCACCTTCTCGGTGCTGCAGCTGTCTTTGCGCTGGGCGGCCATCCCTGTAAGCTGGGCTTGGTCTTTGCTGTCATTGGCCTTTTGCCGCTGTGCTCCTTTGGCTGCCTGGAGAGAGGGGCAACCCTGTAAGGAGGGTGAGAGCCCCTTTCTCCACACCTGTTGGGGGGGAAATGGAGCTCTGCCAGACCCCAGCCCAGCCTGTAAGCAGGCCAGGGCTTTTTCCCAACCCAGTGGCAAGCCGCTTAGTGGTAGCGTGGGCTCCGGGACCCACCTGTAGCCAGGGTCTGGGTCTCTGCCTATGCTGCGTGGCTGCCAGTCCCGCTGATGACCTGCCAGGCGTGCCGGCCCTGTACTCAGGGCACGTGTCACGACTTTGTGGAGCCCTTTGTCGCCAGGAGCGGGCCCAGGTCCCTGTAAGCAGGGCCAGGGAGGCTCCTTTAGCCCGGTTACAGGAACGAGCGCTTCCTGGCCCTTCCAAGGGTTCAGGTTGAAGAAGTGCCGTGTCCTTTAGGGCGCGTTCCCAGCCTTTGGCGCCGCTTTGTGCCGCTGTGACCACCTGCTTGGCTCCATTTTTCAAGAGGCTCCCCGGGCTCCAGCCGACACATCTGTCGTTGCTGTGCTGAGCCGTGCCCGGACCAGGCTCCGGCCGGCCCCTACGTGGGGCGCAGGCCGGAGCCTGTGCTCCGTGGCACTTGCTGGGAAGTGCCGGGCTGCGGGGGGCGGCCCTGTAAGTGGGGTTGCGTGCGTCCCCTGCCCTCGGCGGGCGGTTGGAGGGACCCCCTGTAATCAGGCGGGTATCCCTGGCCTTGGCCTTTCAGAGGTGTGAGGCCAGGAGTGACGGGGGCCGGGCGTGTGCCCTCCCCGTCATCGGGGCTGGGAGCCCCGGCCCCTCGGCCTTAGGCCGTGAGCTGGAGTGCTTGACTCTGGAGTCTCGTTCCTGTTGCCGCGGGGAAGGCTGAGCTCCGTGTCTCCCTGGGTGTTGACCGGCCTGTAAGCAGGCTGCAGGTCTGGGATGCTGTGTGCTCCCTCAGCTGGCAGCCTGCGTGGGGCGAGCGCCCCCTTAGTGGGGAGTGCCCCGGAACTGGAGAGAAGGAGCCTCCGTAGGCCTTGGGGGCCAGGGCCGCCCTGTAAGTCAGGGCCGGTGCTCTGGATTCCCGGGCGCTTTGCAATGCAGGCAGCGGCCTGAGCTCCCTGTAAGCAGGGGTGCAACCTCTTTTTGGCCGCTGCTTTTCGTGCCCAGCTTCATTTGCCCAGAGGGCCTGGCTCCCAGCACCGCACGGGACTGCGCCGGACGTCGCTGTGGTGAGTGGAGCTGGAGGGTTTGTCGGAGTTGGGGCTCTGTGTCTGGGTGGTGGCTTGAGGATCTCCCTGTGGGGCCGTTGGGTGGCGGTTCCTCGCCTTGAGGCGCGGGAGCTGGAGCTTTTGGGGCTTGAGTGCGTCCTCGTCCATCGGCAGGAGCGATGGGCCGCCGAGGCGAGGGTGAGCAGAGCAGAGGGGAGCAGCGCCTTCGAGTTCAAGAGCGCAACGGCGAGGCAAGAGGGAAGCAGAAGAGCAGCAGGCTGGATCTGAAGAGGGGGCGAGAGAGGCCCTCTGGGCAAAGGGCATTCCTGGCACGGCCAGGGCACCTTCTCGGTGCTGCAGCTGTCTTTGCGCTGGGCGGCCATCCCTGTAAGCTGGGCTTGGTCTTTGCTGTCATTGGCCTTTTGCCGCTGTGCTCCTTTGGCTGCCTGGAGAGAGGGGCAACCCTGTAAGGAGGGTGAGAGCCCCTTTCTCCACACCTGTCGGGGGGGAAATGGAGCTCTGCCAGACCCCAGCCCAGCCTGTAAGCAGGCCAGGGCTTTTTCCCAACCCAGTGGCAAGCCGCTTAGTGGTAGCGTTGGCTCCGGGACCCACCTGTAGCCAGGGTCTGGGTCTCTGCCTATGCTGCGTGGCTGCCAGTCCCGCTGATGACCTGCCAGGCGTGCCGGCCCTGTACTCAGGGCACATGTCACGACTTTGTGGAGCCCTTTTTCGCCAGGAGCGGGCCCAGGTCCCTGTAAGCAGGGCCGGGGAGGCTCCTTTAGCCCGGTTACAGGAACGAGCGCTTCCTGGCCCTTCCAAGGGTTCAGGTTGAAGAAGTGCCGTGTCCTTAGGGCGCGGTCCCTGCCTTTGGCGCTGCTTTGTGCCGCTGTGACCACGTGCTTGGCTCCATTTTTCAAGAGGCTCCCCGGGCTCCAGCCGACACATCTGTCGTTGCTGTGCTGAGCCGTGCCCGGACCAGGCTCCGGCCGGCCCCTACGTGGGGCGCAGGCCGGAGCCTGTGCTCCGTGGCACTTGCTGGGAAGTGCCGGGCTGCGGGGGGCGGCCCTGTAAGTGGGGTTGCGTGCGTCCCCTGCCCTCGGCGGGCGGTTGGAGGGACCCCCTGTAATCAGGCGGGTATCCCTGGCCTTGGCCTTTCAGAGGTGTGAGGCCAGGAGTGACGGGGGCCGGGCGTGTGCCCTCCCCGTCATCGGGGCTGGGAGCCCCGGCCCCTCGGCCTTAGGCCGTGAGCTGGAGTGCTTGACTCTGGAGTCTCGTTCCTGTTGCCGCGGGGAAGGCTGAGCTCCGTGTCTCCCTGGGTGTTGACCGGCCTGTAAGCAGGCTGCAGGTCTGGGATGCTGTGTGCTCCCTCAGCTGGCAGCCTGCGTGGGGCGAGCGCCCCCTTAGTGGGGAGTGCCCCGGAACTGGAGAGAAGGAGCCTCCGTAGGCCTTGGGGGCCAGGGCCGCCCTGTAAGTCAGGGCCGGTGCTCTGGATTCCCGGGCGCTTTGCAATGCAGGCAGCGGCCTGAGCTCCCTGTAAGCAGGGGTGCAACCTCTTTTTGGCCGCTGCTTTTCGTGCCCAGCTTCATTTGCCCAGAGGGCCTGGCTCCCAGCACCGCACGGGACTGCGCCGGACGTCGCTGTGGTGAGTGGAGCTGGAGGGTTTGTCGGAGTTGGGGCTCTGTGTCTGGGTGGTGGCTTGAGGATCTCCCTGTGGGGCCGTTGGGTGGCGGTTCCTCGCCTTGAGGCGCGGGAGCTGGAGCTTTTGGGGCTTGAGTGCGTCCTCGTCCATCGGCAGGAGCGATGGGCCGCCGAGGCGAGGGTGAGCAGAGCAGAGGGGAGCAGCGCCTTCGAGTTCAAGAGCGCAACGGCGAGGCAAGAGGGAAGCAGAAGAGCAGCAGGCTGGATCTGAAGAGGGGGCGAGAGAGGCCCTCTGGGCAAAGGGCATTCCTGGCACGGCCAGGGCACCTTCTCGGTGCTGCAGCTGTCTTTGCGCTGGGCGGCCATCCCTGTAAGCTGGGCTTGGTCTTTGCTGTCATTGGCCTTTTGCCGCTGTGCTCCTTTGGCTGCCTGGAGAGAGGGGCAACCCTGTAAGGAGGGTGAGAGCCCCTTTCTCCACACCTGTCGGGGGGGAAATGGAGCTCTGCCAGACCCCAGCCCAGCCTGTAAGCAGGCCAGGGCTTTTTCCCAGCCCAGCGTTTTTGTGCCTGTTTCCGAGCGCTGGGCAGCATTACCCCCTGTAGTCGGGGCACATGGTAGGCTTTTTCCCTGTTGCACTCCTGGAGCGCCTCCGTGTGCTGAGCCCCCTGTGTCCTTCCCACAGTGCAGGGGCCTGTCTGCGGCTTTTCTCCCTGCCTTGGCGTTGGGGATGTCTCCCAGCACGTGGCTGCACAGAACTTGCTCCCTCTTCTGGGACTGTGTTTCCCTCCCCTGTGTTCCCTCTAGTTGGTATGAGTGAGTGAGTGAGATTATGGGTAAGGCTCCCTTTAGAAATAGAGCAGTGTGGTTTAGATGTCCCAGGAGGGAAAGAGGAGCTCTGTGTGGCCATAGGGCCGTCCCCATAAAAAGCCAGGCTGGAGAAACAGTCTGGCCTCGCCCCTGACTTGAGGACAAAGCGAAGCCGCTTAGTGGTAGCGTGGGCTCCGGGACCCACCTGTAGCCAGGGTCTGGGTCTCTGCCTATGCTGCGTGGCTGCCAGTCCCGCTGATGACCTGCCAGGCGTGCCGGCCCTGTACTCAGGGCACGTGTCACGACTTTGTGGAGCCCTTTGTCGCCAGGAGCGGGCCCAGGTCCCTGTAAGCAGGGCCGGGGAGGCTCCTTTAGCCCGGTTACAGGAACGAGCGCTTCCTGGCCCTTCCAAGGGTTCAGGTTGAAGAAGTGCCGTGTCCTTAGGGCGCGGTCCCGCCTTTGGCGCCGCTTTGTGCCGCTGTGACCACCTGCTTGGCTCCATTTTTCAAGAGGCTCCCCGGGCTCCAGCCGACACATCCGTCGTTGCTGTGCTGAGCCGTGCCCGGACCAGGCTCCGGCCGGCCCCTACGTGGGGCGCAGGCCGGAGCCTGTGCTCCGTGGCACTTGCTGGGAAGTGCCGGGCTGCGGGGGGCGGCCCGGTAAGTGGGGTTGCGTGCGTCCCCTGCCCTCGGCGGGCGGTTGGAGGGACCCCCTGTAATCAGGCGGGTATCCCTGGCCTTGGCCTTTCAGAGGTGTGAGGCCAGGAGTGACGGGGGCCGGGCGTGTGCCCTCCCCGTCATCGGGGCTGGGAGCCCCGGCCCCTCGGCCTTAGGCCGTGAGCTGGAGTGCTTGACTCTGGAGTCTCGTTCCTGTTGCCGCGGGGAAGGCTGAGCTCCGTGTCTCCCTGGGTGTTGACCGGCCTGTAAGCAGGCTGCAGGTCTGGGATGCTGTGTGCTCCCTCAGCTGGCAGCCTGCGTGGGGCGAGCGCCCCCTTAGTGGGGAGTGCCCCGGAACTGGAGAGAAGGAGCCTCCGTAGGCCTTGGGGGCCAGGGCCGCCCTGTAAGTCAGGGCCGGTGCTCTGGATTCCCGGGCGCTTTGCAATGCAGGCAGCGGCCTGAGCTCCCTGTAAGCAGGGGTGCAACCTCTTTTTGGCCGCTGCTTTTCGTGCCCAGCTTCATTTGCCCAGAGGGCCTGGCTCCCAGCACCACACGGGACTGCGCCGGACGTCGCTGTGGTGAGTGGAGCTGGAGGGTTTGTCGGAGTTGGGGCTCTGTGTCTGGGTGGTGGCTTGAGGATCTCCCAGTGGGGCCGTTGGGTGGCGGTTCCTCGCCTTGAGGCGCGGGAGCTGGAGCTTTTGGGGCTTGAGTGCGTCCTCGTCCATCGGCAGGAGCGATGGGCCGCCGAGGCGAGGGTGAGCAGAGCAGAGGGGAGCAGCGCCTTCGAGTTCAAGAGCGCAACGGCGAGGCAAGAGGGAAGCAGAAGAGCAGCAGGCTGGATCTGAAGAGGGGGCGAGAGAGGCCCTCTGGGCAAAGGGCATTCCTGGCACGGCCAGGGCACCTTCTCGGTGCTGCAGCTGTCTTTGCGCTGGGCGGCCATCCCTGTAAGCTGGGCTTGGTCTTTGCTGTCATTGGCCTTTTGCCGCTGTGCTCCTTTGGCTGCCTGGAGAGAGGGGCAACCCTGTAAGGAGGGTGAGAGCCCCTGTCTCCACACCTGTCGGGGGGGAAATGGAGCTCTGCCAGACCCCAGCCCAGCCTGTAAGCAGGCCAGGGCTTTTTCCCAGCCCAGCGTTTTTGTGCCTGTTTCCGAGCGCTGGGCAGCATTACCCCCTGTAGTCGGGGCACATGGTAGGCTTTTTCCCTGTTGCACTCCTGGAGCGCCTCCGTGTGCTGAGCCCCCTGTGTCCTTCCCACAGTGCAGGGGCCTGTCTGCGGCTTTTCTCCCTGCCTTGGCGTTGGGGATGTCTCCCAGCACGTGGCTGCACAGAACTTGCTCCCTCTTCTGGGACTGTGTTTCCCTCCCCTGTGTTCCCTCTAGTTGGTATGAGTGAGTGAGTGAGATTATGGGTAAGGCTCCCTTTAGAAATAGAGCAGTGTGGTTTAGATGTCCCAGGAGGGAAAGAGGAGCTCTGTGTGGCCATAGGGCCGTCCCCATAAAAAGCCAGGCTGGAGAAACAGTCTGGCCTCGCCCCTGACTTGAGGACAAAGCGAAGCCGCTTAGTGGTAGCGTGGGCTCCGGGACCCACCTGTAGCCAGGGTCTGGGTCTCTGCCTATGCTGCGTGGCTGCCAGTCCCGCTGATGACCTGCCAGGCGTGCCGGCCCTGTACTCAGGGCACGTGTCACGACTTTGTGGAGCCCTTTGTCGCCAGGAGCAGGCCCAGGTCCCTGTAAGCAGGGCTTGGGGAGGCTCCTTTAGCCCGGTTACAGGAACGAGCGCTTCCTGGCCCTTCCAAGGGTTCAGGTTGAAGAAGTGCCGTGTCCTTAGGGCGCGGTCCCGCCTTTGGCGCCTGCTTTGTGCCGCTGTGACCACCTGCTTGGCTCCATTTTTCAAGAGGCTCCCCGGGCTCCAGCCGACACATCCGTCGTTGCTGTGCTGAGCCGTGCCCGGACCAGGCTCCGGCCGGCCCCTACGTGGGGCGCAGGCCGGAGCCTGTGCTCCGTGGCACTTGCTGGGAAGTGCCGGGCTGCGGGGGGCGGCCCTGTAAGTGGGGTTGCGTGCGTCCCCTGCCCTCGGCGGGCGGTTGGAGGGACCCCCTGTAATCAGGCGGGTATCCCTGGCCTTGGCCTTTCAGAGGTGTGAGGCCAGGAGTGACGGGGGCCGGGCGTGTGCCCTCCCCGTCATCGGGGCTGGGAGCCCCGGCCCCTCGGCCTTAGGCCGTGAGCTGGAGTGCTTGACTCTGGAGTCTCGTTCCTGTTGCCGCGGGGAAGGCTGAGCTCCGTGTCTCCCTGGGTGTTGACCGGCCTGTAAGCAGGCTGCAGGTCTGGGATGCTGTGTGCTCCCTCAGCTGGCAGCCTGCGTGGGGCGAGCGCCCCCTTAGTGGGGAGTGCCCCGGAACTGGAGAGAAGGAGCCTCCGTAGGCCTTGGGGGCCAGGGCCGCCCTGTAAGTCAGGGCCGGTGCTCTGGATTCCCGGGCGCTTTGCAATGCAGGCAGCGGCCTGAGCTCCCTGTAAGCAGGGGTGCAACCTCTTTTTGGCCGCTGCTTTTCGTGCCCAGCTTCATTTGCCCAGAGGGCCTGGCTCCCAGCACCGCACGGGACTGCGCCGGACGTCGCTGTGGTGAGTGGAGCTGGAGGGTTTGTCGGAGTTGGGGCTCTGTGTCTGGGTGGTGGCTTGAGGATCTCCCTGTGGGGCCGTTGGGTGGCGGTTCCTCGCCTTGAGGCGCGGGAGCTGGAGCTTTTGGGGCTTGAGTGCGTCCTCGTCCATCGGCAGGAGCGATGGGCCGCCGAGGCGAGGGTGAGCAGAGCAGAGGGGAGCAGCGCCTTCGAGTTCAAGAGCGCAACGGCGAGGCAAGAGGGAAGCAGAAGAGCAGCAGGCTGGATCTGAAGAGGGGGCGAGAGAGGCCCTCTGGGCAAAGGGCATTCCTGGCACGGCCAGGGCACCTTCTCGGTGCTGCAGCTGTCTTTGCGCTGGGCGGCCATCCCTGTAAGCTGGGCTTGGTCTTTGCTGTCATTGGCCTTTTGCCGCTGTGCTCCTTTGGCTGCCTGGAGAGAGGGGCAACCCTGTAAGGAGGGTGAGAGCCCCTTTCTCCACACCTGTCGGGGGGGAAATGGAGCTCTGCCAGACCCCAGCCCAGCCTGTAAGCAGGCCAGGGCTTTTTCCCAACCCAGTGGCAAGCCGCTTAGTGGTAGCGTGGGCTCCGGGACCCACCTGTAGCCAGGGTCTGGGTCTCTGCCTATGCTGCGTGGCTGCCAGTCCCGCTGATGACCTGCCAGGCGTGCCGGCCCTGTACTCAGGGCACGTGTCACGACTTTGTGGAGCCCTTTGTCGCCAGGAGCGGGCCCAGGTCCCTGTAAGCAGGGTCCGGGGAGGCTCCTTTAGCCCGGTTACAGGAACGAGCGCTTCCTGGCCCTTCCAAGGGTTCAGGTTGAAGAAGTGCCGTGTCCTTAGGGCGCGGTCCCGCCTTTGGCGCCTGCTTTGTGCCGCTGTGACCACCTGCTTGGCTCCATTTTTCAAGAGGCTCCCCGGGCTCCAGCCGACACATCTGTCGTTGCTGTGCTGAGCCGTGCCCGGACCAGGCTCCGGCCGGCCCCTACGTGGGGCGCAGGCCGGAGCCTGTGCTCCGTGGCACTTGCTGGGAAGTGCCGGGCTGCGGGGGGCGGCCCTGTAAGTGGGGTTGCGTGCGTCCCCTGCCCTCGGCGGGCGGTTGGAGGGACCCCCTGTAATCAGGCGGGTATCCCTGGCCTTGGCCTTTCAGAGGTGTGAGGCCAGGAGTGACGGGGGCCGGGCGTGTGCCCTCCCCGTCATCGGGGCTGGGAGCCCCGGCCCCTCGGCCTTAGGCCGTGAGCTGGAGTGCTTGACTCTGGAGTCTCGTTCCTGTTGCCGCGGGGAAGGCTGAGCTCCGTGTCTCCCTGGGTGTTGACCGGCCTGTAAGCAGGCTGCAGGTCTGGGATGCTGTGTGCTCCCTCAGCTGGCAGCCTGCGTGGGGCGAGCGCCCCCTTAGTGGGGAGTGCCCCGGAACTGGAGAGAAGGAGCCTCCGTAGGCCTTGGGGGCCAGGGCCGCCCTGTAAGTCAGGGCCGGTGCTCTGGATTCCCGGGCGCTTTGCAATGCAGGCAGCGGCCTGAGCTCCCTGTAAGCAGGGGTGCAACCTCTTTTTGGCCGCTGCTTTTCGTGCCCAGCTTCATTTGCCCAGAGGGCCTGGCTCCCAGCACCGCACGGGACTGCGCCGGACGTCGCTGTGGTGAGTGGAGCTGGAGGGTTTGTCGGAGTTGGGGCTCTGTGTCTGGGTGGTGGCTTGAGGATCTCCCTGTGGGGCCGTTGGGTGGCGGTTCCTCGCCTTGAGGCGCGGGAGCTGGAGCTTTTGGGGCTTGAGTGCGTCCTCGTCCATCGGCAGGAGCGATGGGCCGCCGAGGCGAGGGTGAGCAGAGCAGAGGGGAGCAGCGCCTTCGAGTTCAAGAGCGCAACGGCGAGGCAAGAGGGAAGCAGAAGAGCAGCAGGCTGGATCTGAAGAGGGGGCGAGAGAGGCCCTCTGGGCAAAGGGCATTCCTGGCACGGCCAGGGCACCTTCTCGGTGCTGCAGCTGTCTTTGCGCTGGGCGGCCATCCCTGTAAGCTGGGCTTGGTCTTTGCTGTCATTGGCCTTTTGCCGCTGTGCTCCTTTGGCTGCCTGGAGAGAGGGGCAACCCTGTAAGGAGGGTGAGAGCCCCTTTCTCCACACCTGTCGGGGGGGAAATGGAGCTCTGCCAGACCCCAGCCCAGCCTGTAAGCAGGCCAGGGCTTTTTCCCAACCCAGTGGCAAGCCGCTTAGTGGTAGCGTGGGCTCCGGGACCCACCTGTAGCCAGGGTCTGGGTCTCTGCCTATGCTGCGTGGCTGCCAGTCCCGCTGATGACCTGCCAGGCGTGCCGGCCCTGTACTCAGGGCACATGTCACGACTTTGTGGAGCCCTTTTTCGCCAGGAGCGGGCCCAGGTCCCTGTAAGCAGGGTCGGGGAGGCTCCTTTAGCCCGGTTACAGGAACGAGCGCTTCCTGGCCCTTCCAAGGGTTCAGGTTGAAGAAGTGCCGTGTCCTTAGGGCGCGGTCCCGCCTTTGGCGCCGCTTTGTGCCGCTGTGACCACCTGCTTGGCTCCATTTTTCAAGAGGCTCCCCGGGCTCCAGCCGACACATCTGTCGTTGCTGTGCTGAGCCGTGCCCGGACCAGGCTCCGGCCGGCCCCTACGTGGGGCGCAGGCCGGAGCCTGTGCTCCGTGGCACTTGCTGGGAAGTGCCGGGCTGCGGGGGGCGGCCCTGTAAGTGGGGTTGCGTGCGTCCCCTGCCCTCGGCGGGCGGTTGGAGGGACCCCCTGTAATCAGGCGGGTATCCCTGGCCTTGGCCTTTCAGAGGTGTGAGGCCAGGAGTGACGGGGGCCGGGCGTGTGCCCTCCCCGTCATCGGGGCTGGGAGCCCCGGCCCCTCGGCCTTAGACCGTGAGCTGGAGTGCTTGACTCTGGAGTCTCGTTCCTGTTGCCGCGGGGAAGGCTGAGCTCCGTGTCTCCCTGGGTGTTGACCGGCCTGTAAGCAGGCTGCAGGTCTGGGATGCTGTGTGCTCCCTCAGCTGGCAGCCTGCGTGGGGCGAGCGCCCCCTTAGTGGGGAGTGCCCCGGAACTGGAGAGAAGGAGCCTCCGTAGGCCTTGGGGGCCAGGGCCGCCCTGTAAGTCAGGGCCGGTGCTCTGGATTCCCGGGCGCTTTGCAATGCAGGCAGCGGCCTGAGCTCCCTGTAAGCAGGGGTGCAACCTCTTTTTGGCCGCTGCTTTTCGTGCCCAGCTTCATTTGCCCAGAGGGCCTGGCTCCCAGCACCGCACGGGACTGCGCCGGACGTCGCTGTGGTGAGTGGAGCTGGAGGGTTTGTCGGAGTTGGGGCTCTGTGTCTGGGTGGTGGCTTGAGGATCTCCCTGTGGGGCCGTTGGGTGGCGGTTCCTCGCCTTGAGGCGCGGGAGCTGGAGCTTTTGGGGCTTGAGTGCGTCCTCGTCCATCGGCAGGAGCGATGGGCCGCCGAGGCGAGGGTGAGCAGAGCAGAGGGGAGCAGCGCCTTCGAGTTCAAGAGCGCAACGGCGAGGCAAGAGGGAAGCAGAAGAGCAGCAGGCTGGATCTGAAGAGGGGGCGAGAGAGGCCCTCTGGGCAAAGGGCATTCCTGGCACGGCCAGGGCACCTTCTCGGTGCTGCAGCTGTCTTTGCGCTGGGCGGCCATCCCTGTAAGCTGGGCTTGGTCTTTGCTGTCATTGGCCTTTTGCCGCTGTGCTCCTTTGGCTGCCTGGAGAGAGGGGCAACCCTGTAAGGAGGGTGAGAGCCCCTTTCTCCACACCTGTCGGGGGGGAAATGGAGCTCTGCCAGACCCCAGCCCAGCCTGTAAGCAGGCCAGGGCTTTTTCCCAACCCAGTGGCAAGCCGCTTAGTGGTAGCGTGGGCTCCGGGACCCACCTGTAGCCAGGGTCTGGGTCTCTGCCTATGCTGCGTGGCTGCCAGTCCCGCTGATGACCTGCCAGGCGTGCCGGCCCTGTACTCAGGGCACGTGTCACGACTTTGTGGAGCCCTTTGTCGCCAGGAGCGGGCCCAGGTCCCTGTAAGCAGGGCCGGGGAGGCTCCTTTAGCCCGGTTACAGGAACGAGCGCTTCCTGGCCCTTCCAAGGGTTCAGGTTGAAGAAGTGCCGTGTCCTTAGGGCGCGGTCCCGCCTTTGGCGCCTGCTTTGTGCCGCTGTGACCACCGTGCTTGGCTCCATTTTTCAAGAGGCTCCCCGGGCTCCAGCCGACACATCTGTCGTTGCTGTGCTGAGCCGTGCCCGGACCAGGCTCCGGCCGGCCCCTACGTGGGGCGCAGGCCGGAGCCTGTGCTCCGTGGCACTTGCTGGGAAGTGCCGGGCTGCGGGGGGCGGCCCTGTAAGTGGGGTTGCGTGCGTCCCCTGCCCTCGGCGGGCGGTTGGAGGGACCCCCTGTAATCAGGCGGGTATCCCTGGCCTTGGCCTTTCAGAGGTGTGAGGCCAGGAGTGACGGGGGCCGGGCGTGTGCCCTCCCCGTCATCGGGGCTGGGAGCCCCGGCCCCTCGGCCTTAGGCCGTGAGCTGGAGTGCTTGACTCTGGAGTCTCGTTCCTGTTGCCGCGGGGAAGGCTGAGCTCCGTGTCTCCCTGGGTGTTGACCGGCCTGTAAGCAGGCTGCAGGTCTGGGATGCTGTGTGCTCCCTCAGCTGGCAGCCTGCGTGGGGCGAGCGCCCCCTTAGTGGGGAGTGCCCCGGAACTGGAGAGAAGGAGCCTCCGTAGGCCTTGGGGGCCAGGGCCGCCCTGTAAGTCAGGGCCGGTGCTCTGGATTCCCGGGCGCTTTGCAATGCAGGCAGCGGCCTGAGCTCCCTGTAAGCAGGGGTGCAACCTCTTTTTGGCCGCTGCTTTTCGTGCCCAGCTTCATTTGCCCAGAGGGCCTGGCTCCCAGCACCGCACGGGACTGCGCCGGACGTCGCTGTGGTGAGTGGAGCTGGAGGGTTTGTCGGAGTTGGGGCTCTGTGTCTGGGTGGTGGCTTGAGGATCTCCCTGTGGGGCCGTTGGGTGGCGGTTCCTCGCCTTGAGGCGCGGGAGCTGGAGCTTTTGGGGCTTGAGTGCGTCCTCGTCCATCGGCAGGAGCGATGGGCCGCCGAGGCGAGGGTGAGCAGAGCAGAGGGGAGCAGCGCCTTCGAGTTCAAGAGCGCAACGGCGAGGCAAGAGGGAAGCAGAAGAGCAGCAGGCTGGATCTGAAGAGGGGGCGAGAGAGGCCCTCTGGGCAAAGGGCATTCCTGGCACGGCCAGGGCACCTTCTCGGTGCTGCAGCTGTCTTTGCGCTGGGCGGCCATCCCTGTAAGCTGGGCTTGGTCTTTGCTGTCATTGGCCTTTTGCCGCTGTGCTCCTTTGGCTGCCTGGAGAGAGGGGCAACCCTGTAAGGAGGGTGAGAGCCCCTTTCTCCACACCTGTCGGGGGGGAAATGGAGCTCTGCCAGACCCCAGCCCAGCCTGTAAGCAGGCCAGGGCTTTTTCCCAACCCAGTGGCAAGCCGCTTAGTGGTAGCGTTGGCTCCGGGACCCACCTGTAGCCAGGGTCTGGGTCTCTGCCTATGCTGCGTGGCTGCCAGTCCCGCTGATGACCTGCCAGGCGTGCCGGCCCTGTACTCAGGGCACGTGTCACGACTTTGTGGAGCCCTTTGTCGCCAGGAGCAGGCCCAGGTCCCTGTAAGCAGGGGTCGGGGAGGCTCCTTTAGCCCGGTTACAGGAACGAGCGCTTCCTGGCCCTTCCAAGGGTTCAGGTTGAAGAAGTGCCGTGTCCTTAGGGCGCGGTCCCGCCTTTGGCGCTGCTTTGTGCCGCTGTGACCACGTGCTTGGCTCCATTTTTCAAGAGGCTCCCCGGGCTCCAGCCGACACATCTGTCGTTGCTGTGCTGAGCCGTGCCCGGACCAGGCTCCGGCCGGCCCCTACGTGGGGCGCAGGCCGGAGCCTGTGCTCCGTGGCACTTGCTGGGAAGTGCCGGGCTGCGGGGGGCGGCCCTGTAAGTGGGGTTGCGTGCGTCCCCTGCCCTCGGCGGGCGGTTGGAGGGACCCCCTGTAATCAGGCGGGTATCCCTGGCCTTGGCCTTTCAGAGGTGTGAGGCCAGGAGTGACGGGGGCCGGGCGTGTGCCCTCCCCGTCATCGGGGCTGGGAGCCCCGGCCCCTCGGCCTTAGGCCGTGAGCTGGAGTGCTTGACTCTGGAGTCTCGTTCCTGTTGCCGCGGGGAAGGCTGAGCTCCGTGTCTCCCTGGGTGTTGACCGGCCTGTAAGCAGGCTGCAGGTCTGGGATGCTGTGTGCTCCCTCAGCTGGCAGCCTGCGTGGGGCGAGCGCCCCCTTAGTGGGGAGTGCCCCGGAACTGGAGAGAAGGAGCCTCCGTAGGCCTTGGGGGCCAGGGCCGCCCTGTAAGTCAGGGCCGGTGCTCTGGATTCCCGGGCGCTTTGCAATGCAGGCAGCGGCCTGAGCTCCCTGTAAGCAGGGGTGCAACCTCTTTTTGGCCGCTGCTTTTCGTGCCCAGCTTCATTTGCCCAGAGGGCCTGGCTCCCAGCACCGCACGGGACTGCGCCGGACGTCGCTGTGGTGAGTGGAGCTGGAGGGTTTGTCGGAGTTGGGGCTCTGTGTCTGGGTGGTGGCTTGAGGATCTCCCTGTGGGGCCGTTGGGTGGCGGTTCCTCGCCTTGAGGCGCGGGAGCTGGAGCTTTTGGGGCTTGAGTGCGTCCTCGTCCATCGGCAGGAGCGATGGGCCGCCGAGGCGAGGGTGAGCAGAGCAGAGGGGAGCAGCGCCTTCGAGTTCAAGAGCGCAACGGCGAGGCAAGAGGGAAGCAGAAGAGCAGCAGGCTGGATCTGAAGAGGGGGCGAGAGAGGCCCTCTGGGCAAAGGGCATTCCTGGCACGGCCAGGGCACCTTCTCGGTGCTGCAGCTGTCTTTGCGCTGGGCGGCCATCCCTGTAAGCTGGGCTTGGTCTTTGCTGTCATTGGCCTTTTGCCGCTGTGCTCCTTTGGCTGCCTGGAGAGAGGGGCAACCCTGTAAGGAGGGTGAGAGCCCCTTTCTCCACACCTGTCGGGGGGGAAATGGAGCTCTGCCAGACCCCAGCCCAGCCTGTAAGCAGGCCAGGGCTTTTTCCCAACCCAGTGGCAAGCCGCTTAGTGGTAGCGTGGGCTCCGGGACCCACCTGTAGCCAGGGTCTGGGTCTCTGCCTATGCTGCGTGGCTGCCAGTCCCGCTGATGACCTGCCAGGCGTGCCGGCCCTGTACTCAGAGCACGTGTCACGACTTTGTGGAGCCCTTTGTCGCCAGGAGCAGGCCCAGGTCCCTGTAAGCAGGGTTGGGGAGGCTCCTTTAGCCCGGTTACAGGAACGAGCGCTTCCTGGCCCTTCCAAGGGTTCAGGTTGAAGAAGTGCCGTGTCCTTAGGGCGCGGTCCCGCCTTTGGCGCTGCTTTGTGCCGCTGTGACCACCTGCTTGGCTCCATTTTTCAAGAGGCTCCCCGGGCTCCGCCGACACATCCGTCGTTGCTGTGCTGAGCCGTGCCCGGACCAGGCTCCGGCCGGCCCCTACGTGGGGCGCAGGCCGGAGCCTGTGCTCCGTGGCACTTGCTGGGAAGTGCCGGGCTGCGGGGGGCGGCCCTGTAAGTGGGGTTGCGTGCGTCCCCTGCCCTCGGCGGGCGGTTGGAGGGACCCCCTGCAATCAGGCGGGTATCCCTGGCCTTGGCCTTTCAGAGGTGTGAGGCCAGGAGTGACGGGGGCCGGGCGTGTGCCCTCCCCGTCATCGGGGCTGGGAGCCCCGGCCCCTCGGCCTTAGGCCGTGAGCTGGAGTGCTTGACTCTGGAGTCTCGTTCCTGTTGCCGCGGGGAAGGCTGAGCTCCGTGTCTCCCTGGGTGTTGACCGGCCTGTAAGCAGGCTGCAGGTCTGGGATGCTGTGTGCTCCCTCAGCTGGCAGCCTGCGTGGGGCGAGCGCCCCCTTAGTGGGGAGTGCCCCGGAACTGGAGAGAAGGAGCCTCCGTAGGCCTTGGGGGCCAGGGCCGCCCTGTAAGTCAGGGCCGGTGCTCTGGATTCCCGGGCGCTTTGCAATGCAGGCAGCGGCCTGAGCTCCCTGTAAGCAGGGGTGCAACCTCTTTTTGGCCGCTGCTTTTCGTGCCCAGCTTCATTTGCCCAGAGGGCCTGGCTCCCAGCACCACACGGGACTGCGCCGGACGTCGCTGTGGTGAGTGGAGCTGGAGGGTTTGTCGGAGTTGGGGCTCTGTGTCTGGGTGGTGGCTTGAGGATCTCCCTGTGGGGCCGTTGGGTGGCGGTTCCTCGCCTTGAGGCGCGGGAGCTGGAGCTTTTGGGGCTTGAGTGCGTCCTCGTCCATCGGCAGGAGCGATGGGCCGCCGAGGCGAGGGTGAGCAGAGCAGAGGGGAGCAGCGCCTTCGAGTTCAAGAGCGCAACGGCGAGGCAAGAGGGAAGCAGAAGAGCAGCAGGCTGGATCTGAAGAGGGGGCGAGAGAGGCCCTCTGGGCAAAGGGCATTCCTGGCACGGCCAGGGCACCTTCTCGGTGCTGCAGCTGTCTTTGCGCTGGGCGGCCATCCCTGTAAGCTGGGCTTGGTCTTTGCTGTCATTGGCCTTTTGCCGCTGTGCTCCTTTGGCTGCCTGGAGAGAGGGGCAACCCTGTAAGGAGGGTGAGAGCCCCTGTCTCCACACCTGTCGGGGGGGAAATGGAGCTCTGCCAGACCCCAGCCCAGCCTGTAAGCAGGCCAGGGCTTTTTCCCAGCCCAGCGTTTTTGTGCCTGTTTCCGAGCGCTGGGCAGCATTACCCCCTGTAGTCGGGGCACATGGTAGGCTTTTTCCCTGTTGCACTCCTGGAGCGCCTCCGTGTGCTGAGCCCCCTGTGTCCTTCCCACAGTGCAGGGGCCTGTCTGCGGCTTTTCTCCCTGCCTTGGCGTTGGGGATGTCTCCCAGCACGTGGCTGCACAGAACTTGCTCCCTCTTCTGGGACTGTGTTTCCCTCCCCTGTGTTCCCTCTAGTTGGTATGAGTGAGTGAGTGAGATTATGGGTAAGGCTCCCTTTAGAAATAGAGCAGTGTGGTTTAGATGTCCCAGGAGGGAAAGAGGAGCTCTGTGTGGCCATAGGGCCGTCCCCATAAAAAGCCAGGCTGGAGAAACAGTCTGGCCTCGCCCCTGACTTGAGGACAAAGCGAAGCCGCTTAGTGGTAGCGTGGGCTCCGGGACCCACCTGTAGCCAGGGTCTGGGTCTCTGCCTATGCTGCGTGGCTGCCAGTCCCGCTGATGACCTGCCAGGCGTGCCGGCCCTGTACTCAGGGCACGTGTCACGACTTTGTGGAGCCCTTTGTCGCCAGGAGCGGGCCCAGGTCCCTGTAAGCAGGGCCTGGGGAGGCTCCTTTAGCCCGGTTACAGGAACGAGCGCTTCCTGGCCCTTCCAAGGGTTCAGGTTGAAGAAGTGCCGTGTCCTTAGGGCGCGGTCCCGCCTTTGGCGCCGCTTTGTGCCGCTGTGACCACCTGCTTGGCTCCATTTTTCAAGAGGCTCCCCGGGCTCCAGCCGACACATCCTGTCGTTGCTGTGCTGAGCCGTGCCCGGACCAGGCTCCGGCCGGCCCCTACGTGGGGCGCAGGCCGGAGCCTGTGCTCCGTGGCACTTGCTGGGAAGTGCCGGGCTGCGGGGGGCGGCCCTGTAAGTGGGGTTGCGTGCGTCCCCTGCCCTCGGCGGGCGGTTGGAGGGACCCCCTGTAATCAGGCGGGTATCCCTGGCCTTGGCCTTTCAGAGGTGTGAGGCCAGGAGTGACGGGGGCCGGGCGTGTGCCCTCCCCGTCATCGGGGCTGGGAGCCCCGGCCCCTCGGCCTTAGGCCGTGAGCTGGAGTGCTTGACTCTGGAGTCTCGTTCCTGTTGCCGCGGGGAAGGCTGAGCTCCGTGTCTCCCTGGGTGTTGACCGGCCTGTAAGCAGGCTGCAGGTCTGGGATGCTGTGTGCTCCCTCAGCTGGCAGCCTGCGTGGGGCGAGCGCCCCCTTAGTGGGGAGTGCCCCGGAACTGGAGAGAAGGAGCCTCCGTAGGCCTTGGGGGCCAGGGCCGCCCTGTAAGTCAGGGCCGGTGCTCTGGATTCCCGGGCGCTTTGCAATGCAGGCAGCGGCCTGAGCTCCCTGTAAGCAGGGGTGCAACCTCTTTTTGGCCGCTGCTTTTCGTGCCCAGCTTCATTTGCCCAGAGGGCCTGGCTCCCAGCACCGCACGGGACTGCGCCGGACGTCGCTGTGGTGAGTGGAGCTGGAGGGTTTGTCGGAGTTGGGGCTCTGTGTCTGGGTGGTGGCTTGAGGATCTCCCTGTGGGGCCGTTGGGTGGCGGTTCCTCGCCTTGAGGCGCGGGAGCTGGAGCTTTTGGGGCTTGAGTGCGTCCTCGTCCATCGGCAGGAGCGATGGGCCGCCGAGGCGAGGGTGAGCAGAGCAGAGGGGAGCAGCGCCTTCGAGTTCAAGAGCGCAACGGCGAGGCAAGAGGGAAGCAGAAGAGCAGCAGGCTGGATCTGAAGAGGGGGCGAGAGAGGCCCTCTGGGCAAAGGGCATTCCTGGCACGGCCAGGGCACCTTCTCGGTGCTGCAGCTGTCTTTGCGCTGGGCGGCCATCCCTGTAAGCTGGGCTTGGTCTTTGCTGTCATTGGCCTTTTGCCGCTGTGCTCCTTTGGCTGCCTGGAGAGAGGGGCAACCCTGTAAGGAGGGTGAGAGCCCCTTTCTCCACACCTGTCGGGGGGGAAATGGAGCTCTGCCAGACCCCAGCCCAGCCTGTAAGCAGGCCAGGGCTTTTTCCCAGCCCAGCGTTTTTCGTGCCTGTTTCCGACCGCTGGGCAGCATTACCCCCTGTAGTCGGGGCACATGGTAGGCTTTTTCCCTGTTGCACTCCTGGAGCGCCTCCGTGTGCTGAGCCCCCTGTGTCCTTCCCACAGTGCAGGGGCCTGTCTGCGGCTTTTCTCCCTGCCTTGGCGTTGGGGATGTCTCCCAGCACGTGGCTGCACAGAACTTGCTCCCTCTTCTGGGACTGTGTTTCCCTCCCCTGTGTTCCCTCTAGTTGGTATGAGTGAGTGAGTGAGATTATGGGTAAGGCTCCCTTTAGAAATAGAGCAGTGTGGTTTAGATGTCCCAGGAGGGAAAGAGGAGCTCTGTGTGGCCATAGGGCCGTCCCCATAAAAAGCCAGGCTGGAGAAACAGTCTGGCCTCGCCCCTGACTTGAGGACAAAGCGAAGCCGCTTAGTGGTAGCGTTGGCTCCGGGACCCACCTGTAGCCAGGGTCTGGGTCTCTGCCTATGCTGCGTGGCTGCCAGTCCCGCTGATGACCTGCCAGGCGTGCCGGCCCTGTACTCAGGGCACGTGTCACGACTTTGTGGAGCCCTTTTTCGCCAGGAGCGGGCCCAGGTCCCTGTAAGCAGGGCTGGGGAGGCTCCTTTAGCCCGGTTACAGGAACGAGCGCTTCCTGGCCCTTCCAAGGGTTCAGGTTGAAGAAGTGCCGTGTCCTTAGGGCGCGGTCCCGCCTTTGGCGCTGCTTTGTGCCGCTGTGACCACGTGCTTGGCTCCATTTTTCAAGAGGCTCCCCGGGCTCCAGCCGACACATCTGTCGTTGCTGTGCTGAGCCGTGCCCGGACCAGGCTGTGGCCGGCCCCTACGTGGGGCGCAGGCCGGAGCCTGTGCTCCGTGGCACTTGCTGGGAAGTGCCGGGCTGCGGGGGGCGGCCCTGTAAGTAGGGTTGCGTGCGTCCCCTGCCCTCGGCGGGCGGTTGGAGGGACCCCCTGTAATCAGGCGGGTATCCCTGGCCTTGGCCTTTCAGAGGTGTGAGGCCAGGAGTGACGGGGGCCGGGCGTGTGCCCTCCCCGTCATCGGGGCTGGGAGCCCCGGCCCCTCGGCCTTAGGCCATGAGCTGGAGTGCTTGACTCTGGAGTCTCGTTCCTGTTGCCGCGGGGAAGGCTGAGCTCCGTGTCTCCCTGGGTGTTGACCGGCCTGTAAGCAGGCTGCAGGTCTGGGATGCTGTGTGCTCCCTCAGCTGGCAGCCTGCGTGGGGCGAGCGCCCCCTTAGTGGGGAGTGCCCCGGAACTGGAGAGAAGGAGCCTCCGTAGGCCTTGGGGGCCAGGGCCGCCCTGTAAGTCAGGGCCGGTGCTCTGGATTCCCGGGCGCTTTGCAATGCAGGCAGCGGCCTGAGCTCCCTGTAAGCAGGGGTGCAACCTCTTTTTGGCCGCTGCTTTTCGTGCCCAGCTTCATTTGCCCAGAGGGCCTGGCTCCCAGCACCGCACGGGACTGCGCCGGACGTCGCTGTGGTGAGTGGAGCTGGAGGGTTTGTCGGAGTTGGGGCTCTGTGTCTGGGTGGTGGCTTGAGGATCTCCCAGTGGGGCCGTTGGGTGGCGGTTCCTCGCCTTGAGGCGCGGGAGCTGGAGCTTTTGGGGCTTGAGTGCGTCCTCGTCCATCGGCAGGAGCGATGGGCCGCCGAGGCGAGGGTGAGCAGAGCAGAGGGGAGCAGCGCCTTCGAGTTCAAGAGCGCAACGGCGAGGCAAGAGGGAAGCAGAAGAGCAGCAGGCTGGATCTGAAGAGGGGGCGAGAGAGGCCCTCTGGGCAAAGGGCATTCCTGGCACGGCCAGGGCACCTTCTCGGTGCTGCAGCTGTCTTTGCGCTGGGCGGCCATCCCTGTAAGCTGGGCTTGGTCTTTGCTGTCATTGGCCTTTTGCCGCTGTGCTCCTTTGGCTGCCTGGAGAGAGGGGCAACCCTGTAAGGAGGGTGAGAGCCCCTGTCTCCACACCTGTCGGGGGGGAAATGGAGCTCTGCCAGACCCCAGCCCAGCCTGTAAGCAGGCCAGGGCTTTTTCCCAGCCCAGCGTTTTTGTGCCTGTTTCCGAGCGCTGGGCAGCATTACCCCCTGTAGTCGGGGCACATGGTAGGCTTTTTCCCTGTTGCACTCCTGGAGCGCCTCCGTGTGCTGAGCCCCCTGTGTCCTTCCCACAGTGCAGGGGCCTGTCTGCGGCTTTTCTCCCTGCCTTGGCGTTGGGGATGTCTCCCAGCACGTGGCTGCACAGAGCTTGCTCCCTCTTCTGGGACTGTGTTTCCCTCCCCTGTGTTCCCTCTAGTTGGTATGAGTGAGTGAGTGAGATTATGGGTAAGGCTCCCTTTAGAAATAGAGCAGTGTGGTTTAGATGTCCCAGGAGGGAAAGAGGAGCTCTGTGTGGCCATAGGGCCGTCCCCATAAAAAGCCAGGCTGGAGAAACAGTCTGGCCTCGCCCCTGACTTGAGGACAAAGCGAAGCCGCTTAGTGGTAGCGTGGGCTCCGGGACCCACCTGTAGCCAGGGTCTGGGTCTCTGCCTATGCTGCGTGGCTGCCAGTCCCGCTGATGACCTGCCAGGCGTGCCGGCCCTGTACTCAGGGCACGTGTCACGACTTTGTGGAGCCCTTTGTCGCCAGGAGCAGGCCCAGGTCCCTGTAAGCAGGGTTGGGGAGGCTCCTTTAGCCCGGTTACAGGAACGAGCGCTTCCTGGCCCTTCCAAGGGTTCAGGTTGAAGAAGTGCCGTGTCCTTAGGGCGCGGTCCCGCCTTTGGCGCTGCTTTGTGCCGCTGTGACCACCTGCTTGGCTCCATTTTTCAAGAGGCTCCCCGGGCTCCAGCCGACACATCCGTCGTTGCTGTGCTGAGCCGTGCCCGGACCAGGCTCCGGCCGGCCCCTACGTGGGGCGCAGGCCGGAGCCTGTGCTCCGTGGCACTTGCTGGGAAGTGCCGGGCTGCGGGGGGCGGCCCTGTAAGTGGGGTTGCGTGCGTCCCCTGCCCTCGGCGGGCGGTTGGAGGGACCCCCTGTAATCAGGCGGGTATCCCTGGCCTTGGCCTTTCAGAGGTGTGAGGCCAGGAGTGACGGGGGCCGGGCGTGTGCCCTCCCCGTCATCGGGGCTGGGAGCCCCGGCCCCTCGGCCTTAGGCCGTGAGCTGGAGTGCTTGACTCTGGAGTCTCGTTCCTGTTGCCGCGGGGAAGGCTGAGCTCCGTGTCTCCCTGGGTGTTGACCGGCCTGTAAGCAGGCTGCAGGTCTGGGATGCTGTGTGCTCCCTCAGCTGGCAGCCTGCGTGGGGCGAGCGCCCCCTTAGTGGGGAGTGCCCCGGAACTGGAGAGAAGGAGCCTCCGTAGGCCTTGGGGGCCAGGGCCGCCCTGTAAGTCAGGGCCGGTGCTCTGGATTCCCGGGCGCTTTGCAATGCAGGCAGCGGCCTGAGCTCCCTGTAAGCAGGGGTGCAACCTCTTTTTGGCCGCTGCTTTTCGTGCCCAGCTTCATTTGCCCAGAGGGCCTGGCTCCCAGCACCGCACGGGACTGCGCCGGACGTCGCTGTGGTGAGTGGAGCTGGAGGGTTTGTCGGAGTTGGGGCTCTGTGTCTGGGTGGTGGCTTGAGGATCTCCCTGTGGGGCCGTTGGGTGGCGGTTCCTCGCCTTGAGGCGCGGGAGCTGGAGCTTTTGGGGCTTGAGTGCGTCCTCGTCCATCGGCAGGAGCGATGGGCCGCCGAGGCGAGGGTGAGCAGAGCAGAGGGGAGCAGCGCCTTCGAGTTCAAGAGCGCAACGGCGAGGCAAGAGGGAAGCAGAAGAGCAGCAGGCTGGATCTGAAGAGGGGGCGAGAGAGGCCCTCTGGGCAAAGGGCATTCCTGGCACGGCCAGGGCACCTTCTCGGTGCTGCAGCTGTCTTTGCGCTGGGCGGCCATCCCTGTAAGCTGGGCTTGGTCTTTGCTGTCATTGGCCTTTTGCCGCTGTGCTCCTTTGGCTGCCTGGAGAGAGGGGCAACCCTGTAAGGAGGGTGAGAGCCCCTTTCTCCACACCTGTCGGGGGGGAAATGGAGCTCTGCCAGACCCCAGCCCAGCCTGTAAGCAGGCCAGGGCTTTTTCCCAGCCCAGCGTTTTTCGTGCCTGTTTCCGACCGCTGGGCAGCATTACCCCCTGTAGTCGGGGCACATGGTAGGCTTTTTCCCTGTTGCACTCCTGGAGCGCCTCCGTGTGCTGAGCCCCCTGTGTCCTTCCCACAGTGCAGGGGCCTGTCTGCGGCTTTTCTCCCTGCCTTGGCGTTGGGGATGTCTCCCAGCACGTGGCTGCACAGAACTTGCTCCCTCTTCTGGGACTGTGTTTCCCTCCCCTGTGTTCCCTCTAGTTGGTATGAGTGAGTGAGTGAGATTATGGGTAAGGCTCCCTTTAGAAATAGAGCAGTGTGGTTTAGATGTCCCAGGAGGGAAAGAGGAGCTCTGTGTGGCCATAGGGCCGTCCCCATAAAAAGCCAGGCTGGAGAAACAGTCTGGCCACGCCCCTGACTTGAGGACAAAGCGAAGCCGCTTAGTGGTAGCGTGGGCTCCGGGACCCACCTGTAGCCAGGGTCTGGGTCTCTGCCTATGCTGCGTGGCTGCCAGTCCCGCTGATGACCTGCCAGGCGTGCCGGCCCTGTACTCAGGGCACGTGTCACGACTTTGTGGAGCCCTTTGTCGCCAGGAGCGGGCCCAGGTCCCTGTAAGCAGGGCCGGGGAGGCTCCTTTAGCCCGGTTACAGGAACGAGCGCTTCCTGGCCCTTCCAAGGGTTCAGGTTGAAGAAGTGCCGTGTCCTTAGGGCGCGGTCCCGCCTTTGGCGCCGCTTTGTGCCGCTGTGACCACCTGCTTGGCTCCATTTTTCAAGAGGCTCCCCGGGCTCCAGCCGACACATCCGTCGTTGCTGTGCTGAGCCGTGCCCGGACCAGGCTCCGGCCGGCCCCTACGTGGGGCGCAGGCCGGAGCCTGTGCTCCGTGGCACTTGCTGGGAAGTGCCGGGCTGCGGGGGGCGGCCCTGTAAGTGGGGTTGCGTGCGTCCCCTGCCCTCGGCGGGCGGTTGGAGGGACCCCCTGTAATCAGGCGGGTATCCCTGGCCTTGGCCTTTCAGAGGTGTGAGGCCAGGAGTGACGGGGGCCGGGCGTGTGCCCTCCCCGTCATCGGGGCTGGGAGCCCCGGCCCCTCGGCCTTAGGCCGTGAGCTGGAGTGCTTGACTCTGGAGTCTCGTTCCTGTTGCCGCGGGGAAGGCTGAGCTCCGTGTCTCCCTGGGTGTTGACCGGCCTGTAAGCAGGCTGCAGGTCTGGGATGCTGTGTGCTCCCTCAGCTGGCAGCCTGCGTGGGGCGAGCGCCCCCTTAGTGGGGAGTGCCCCGGAACTGGAGAGAAGGAGCCTCCGTAGGCCTTGGGGGCCAGGGCCGCCCTGTAAGTCAGGGCCGGTGCTCTGGATTCCCGGGCGCTTTGCAATGCAGGCAGCGGCCTGAGCTCCCTGTAAGCAGGGGTGCAACCTCTTTTTGGCCGCTGCTTTTCGTGCCCAGCTTCATTTGCCCAGAGGGCCTGGCTCCCAGCACCGCACGGGACTGCGCCGGACGTCGCTGTGGTGAGTGGAGCTGGAGGGTTTGTCGGAGTTGGGGCTCTGTGTCTGGGTGGTGGCTTGAGGATCTCCCTGTGGGGCCGTTGGGTGGCGGTTCCTCGCCTTGAGGCGCGGGAGCTGGAGCTTTTGGGGCTTGAGTGCGTCCTCGTCCATCGGCAGGAGCGATGGGCCGCCGAGGCGAGGGTGAGCAGAGCAGAGGGGAGCAGCGCCTTCGAGTTCAAGAGCGCAACGGCGAGGCAAGAGGGAAGCAGAAGAGCAGCAGGCTGGATCTGAAGAGGGGGCGAGAGAGGCCCTCTGGGCAAAGGGCATTCCTGGCACGGCCAGGGCACCTTCTCGGTGCTGCAGCTGTCTTTGCGCTGGGCGGCCATCCCTGTAAGCTGGGCTTGGTCTTTGCTGTCATTGGCCTTTTGCCGCTGTGCTCCTTTCGCTGCCTGGAGAGAGGGGCAACCCTGTAAGGAGGGTGAGAGCCCCTTTCTCCACACCTGTCGGGGGGGAAATGGAGCTCTGCCAGACCCCAGCCCAGCCTGTAAGCAGGCCAGGGCTTTTTCCCAGCCCAGCGTTTTTGTGCCTGTTTCCGAGCGCTGGGCAGCATTACCCCCTGTAGTCGGGGCACATGGTAGGCTTTTTCCCTGTTGCACTCCTGGAGCGCCTCCGTGTGCTGAGCCCCCTGTGTCCTTCCCACAGTGCAGGGGCCTGTCTGCGGCTTTTCTCCCTGCCTTGGCGTTGGGGATGTCTCCCAGCACGTGGCTGCACAGAACTTGCTCCCTCTTCTGGGACTGTGTTTCCCTCCCCTGTGTTCCCTCTAGTTGGTATGAGTGAGTGAGTGAGATTATGGGTAAGGCTCCCTTTAGAAATAGAGCAGTGTGGTTTAGATGTCCCAGGAGGGAAAGAGGAGCTCTGTGTGGCCATAGGGCCGTCCCCATAAAAAGCCAGGCTGGAGAAACAGTCTGGCCTCGCCCCTGACTTGAGGACAAAGCGAAGCCGCTTAGTGGTAGCGTGGGCTCCAGGACCACCTGTAGCCAGGGTCTGGGTCTCTGCCTATGCTGCGTGGCTGCCAGTCCCGCTGATGACCTGCCAGGCGTGCCGGCCCTGTACTCAGGGCACGTGTCACGACTTTGTGGAGCCCTTTTTCGCCAGGAGCGGGCCCAGGTCCCTGTAAGCAGGGCCGGGGAGGCTCCTTTAGCCCGGTTACAGGAACGAGCGCTTCCTGGCCCTTCCAAGGGTTCAGGTTGAAGAAGTGCCGTGTCCTTAGGGCGCGGTCCCGCCTTTGGCGCCGCTTTGTGCCGCTGTGACCACGTGCTTGGCTCCATTTTTCAAGAGGCTCCCCGGGCTCCAGCCGACACATCCGTCGTTGCTGTGCTGAGCCGTGCCCGGACCAGGCTGTGGCCGGCCCCTACGTGGGGCGCAGGCCGGAGCCTGTGCTCCGTGGCACTTGCTGGGAAGTGCCGGGCTGCGGGGGGCGGCCCTGTAAGTAGGGTTGCGTGCGTCCCCTGCCCTCGGCGGGCGGTTGGAGGGACCCCCTGTAATCAGGCGGGTATCCCTGGCCTTGGCCTTTCAGAGGTGTGAGGCCAGGAGTGACGGGGGCCGGGCGTGTGCCCTCCCCGTCATCGGGGCTGGGAGCCCCGGCCCCTCGGCCTTAGGCCATGAGCTGGAGTGCTTGACTCTGGAGTCTCGTTCCTGTTGCCGCGGGGAAGGCTGAGCTCCGTGTCTCCCTGGGTGTTGACCGGCCTGTAAGCAGGCTGCAGGTCTGGGATGCTGTGTGCTCCCTCAGCTGGCAGCCTGCGTGGGGCGAGCGCCCCCTTAGTGGGGAGTGCCCCGGAACTGGAGAGAAGGAGCCTCCGTAGGCCTTGGGGGCCAGGGCCGCCCTGTAAGTCAGGGCCGGTGCTCTGGATTCCCGGGCGCTTTGCAATGCAGGCAGCGGCCTGAGCTCCCTGTAAGCAGGGGTGCAACCTCTTTTTGGCCGCTGCTTTTCGTGCCCAGCTTCATTTGCCCAGAGGGCCTGGCTCCCAGCACCGCACGGGACTGCGCCGGACGTCGCTGTGGTGAGTGGAGCTGGAGGGTTTGTCGGAGTTGGGGCTCTGTGTCTGGGTGGTGGCTTGAGGATCTCCCTGTGGGGCCGTTGGGTGGCGGTTCCTCGCCTTGAGGCGCGGGAGCTGGAGCTTTTGGGGCTTGAGTGCGTCCTCGTCCATCGGCAGGAGCGATGGGCCGCCGAGGCGAGGGTGAGCAGAGCAGAGGGGAGCAGCGCCTTCGAGTTCAAGAGCGCAACGGTGAGGCAAGAGGGAAGCAGAAGAGCAGCAGGCTGGATCTGAAGAGGGGGCGAGAGAGGCCCTCTGGGCAAAGGGCATTCCTGGCACGCCAGGGCACCTTCTCGGTGCTGCAGCTGTCTTTGCGCTGGGCGGCCATCCCTGTAAGCTGGGCTTGGTCTTTGCTGTCATTGGCCTTTTGCCGCTGTGCTCCTTTGGCTGCCTGGAGAGAGGGGCAACCCTGTAAGGAGGGTGAGAGCCCCTTTCTCCACACCTGTCGGGGGGGAAATGGAGCTCTGCCAGACCCCAGCCCAGCCTGTAAGCAGGCCAGGGCTTTTTCCCAGCCCAGCGTTTTCGTGCCTGTTTCCGACCGCTGGGCAGCATTACCCCCTGTAGTCGGGGCACATGGTAGGCTTTTTCCCTGTTGCACTCCTGGAGCGCCTCCGTGTGCTGAGCCCCCTGTGTCCTTCCCACAGTGCAGGGGCCTGTCTGCGGCTTTTCTCCCTGCCTTGGCGTTGGGGATGTCTCCCAGCACGTGGCTGCACAGAACTTGCTCCCTCTTCTGGGACTGTGTTTCCCTCCCCTGTGTTCCCTCTAGTTGGTATGAGTGAGTGAGTGAGATTATGGGTAAGGCTCCCTTTAGAAATAGAGCAGTGTGGTTTAGATGTCCCAGGAGGGAAAGAGGAGCTCTGTGTGGCCATAGGGCCGTCCCCATAAAAAGCCAGGCTGGAGAAACAGTCTGGCCACGCCCCTGACTTGAGGACAAAGCGAAGCCGCTTAGTGGTAGCGTGGGCTCCGGGACCCACCTGTAGCCAGGGTCTGGGTCTCTGCCTATGCTGCGTGGCTGCCAGTCCCGCTGATGACCTGCCAGGCGTTCCGGCCCTGTACTCAGGGCACGTGTCACGACTTTGTGGAGCCCTTTGTCGCCAGGAGCGGGCCCAGGTCCCTGTAAGCAGGGCCGGGGAGGCTCCTTTAGCCCGGTTACAGGAACGAGCGCTTCCTGGCCCTTCCAAGGGTTCAGGTTGAAGAAGTGCCGTGTCCTTAGGGCGCGGTCCCGCCTTTGGCGCCGCTTTGTGCCGCTGTGACCACCTGCTTGGCTCCATTTTTCAAGAGGCTCCCCGGGCTCCAGCCGACACATCCGTCGTTGCTGTGCTGAGCCGTGCCCGGACCAGGCTCCGGCCGGCCCCTACGTGGGGCGCAGGCCGGAGCCTGTGCTCCGTGGCACTTGCTGGGAAGTGCCGGGCTGCGGGGGGCGGCCCTGTAAGTGGGGTTGCGTGCGTCCCCTGCCCTCGGCGGGCGGTTGGAGGGACCCCCTGTAATCAGGCGGGTATCCCTGGCCTTGGCCTTTCAGAGGTGTGAGGCCAGGAGTGACGGGGGCCGGGCGTGTGCCCTCCCCGTCATCGGGGCTGGGAGCCCCGGCCCCTCGGCCTTAGGCCGTGAGCTGGAGTGCTTGACTCTGGAGTCTCGTTCCTGTTGCCGCGGGGAAGGCTGAGCTCCGTGTCTCCCTGGGTGTTGACCGGCCTGTAAGCAGGCTGCAGGTCTGGGATGCTGTGTGCTCCCTCAGCTGGCAGCCTGCGTGGGGCGAGCGCCCCCTTAGTGGGGAGTGCCCCGGAACTGGAGAGAAGGAGCCTCCGTAGGCCTTGGGGGCCAGGGCCGCCCTGTAAGTCAGGGCCGGTGCTCTGGATTCCCGGGCGCTTTGCAATGCAGGCAGCGGCCTGAGCTCCCTGTAAGCAGGGGTGCAACCTCTTTTTGGCCGCTGCTTTTCGTGCCCAGCTTCATTTGCCCAGAGGGCCTGGCTCCCAGCACCGCACGGGACTGCGCCGGACGTCGCTGTGGTGAGTGGAGCTGGAGGGTTTGTCGGAGTTGGGGCTCTGTGTCTGGGTGGTGGCTTGAGGATCTCCCTGTGGGGCCGTTGGGTGGCGGTTCCTCGCCTTGAGGCGCGGGAGCTGGAGCTTTTGGGGCTTGAGTGCGTCCTCGTCCATCGGCAGGAGCGATGGGCCGCCGAGGCGAGGGTGAGCAGAGCAGAGGGGAGCAGCGCCTTCGAGTTCAAGAGCGCAACGGCGAGGCAAGAGGGAAGCAGAAGAGCAGCAGGCTGGATCTGAAGAGGGGGCGAGAGAGGCCCTCTGGGCAAAGGGCATTCCTGGCACGGCCAGGGCACCTTCTCGGTGCTGCAGCTGTCTTTGCGCTGGGCGGCCATCCCTGTAAGCTGGGCTTGGTCTTTGCTGTCATTGGCCTTTTGCCGCTAGTGCTCCTTTGGCTGCCTGGAGAGAGGGGCAACCCTGTAAGGAGGGTGAGAGCCCCTTTCTCCACACCTGTCGGGGGGGAAATGGAGCTCTGCCAGACCCCAGCCCAGCCTGTAAGCAGGCCAGGGCTTTTTCCCAGCCCAGCGTTTTTGTGCCTGTTTCCGAGCGCTGGGCAGCATTACCCCCTGTAGTCGGGGCACATGGTAGGCTTTTTCCCTGTTGCACTCCTGGAGCGCCTCCGTGTGCTGAGCCCCCTGTGTCCTTCCCACAGTGCAGGGGCCTGTCTGCGGCTTTTCTCCCTGCCTTGGCGTTGGGGATGTCTCCCAGCACGTGGCTGCACAGAACTTGCTCCCTCTTCTGGGACTGTGTTTCCCTCCCCTGTGTTCCCTCTAGTTGGTATGAGTGAGTGAGTGAGATTATGGGTAAGGCTCCCTTTAGAAATAGAGCAGTGTGGTTTAGATGTCCCAGGAGGGAAAGAGGAGCTCTGTGTGGCCATAGGGCCGTCCCCATAAAAAGCCAGGCTGGAGAAACAGTCTGGCCTCGCCCCTGACTTGAGGACAAAGCGAAGCCGCTTAGTGGTAGCGTGGGCTCCAGGACCACCTGTAGCCAGGGTCTGGGTCTCTGCCTATGCTGCGTGGCTGCCAGTCCCGCTGATGACCTGCCAGGCGTGCCGGCCCTGTACTCAGGGCACGTGTCACGACTTTGTGGAGCCCTTTGTCGCCAGGAGTGGGCCCAGGTCCCTGTAAGCAGGGCCGGGGAGGCTCCTTTAGCCCGGTTACAGGAACGAGCGCTTCCTGGCCCTTCCAAGGGTTCAGGTTGAAGAAGTGCCGTGTCCTTAGGGCGCGGTCCCGCCTTTGGCGCCGCTTTGTGCCGCTGTGACCACGTGCTTGGCTCCATTTTTCAAGAGGCTCCCCGGGCTCCAGCCGACACATCTGTCGTTGCTGTGCTGAGCCGTGCCCGGACCAGGCTCCGGCCGGCCCCTACGTGGGGCGCAGGCCGGAGCCTGTGCTCCGTGGCACTTGCTGGGAAGTGCCGGGCTGCGGGGGGCGGCCCTGTAAGTGGGGTTGCGTGCGTCCCCTGCCCTCGGCGGGCGGTTGGAGGGACCCCCTGTAATCAGGCGGGTATCCCTGGCCTTGGCCTTTCAGAGGTGTGAGGCCAGGAGTGACGGGGGCCGGGCGTGTGCCCTCCCCGTCATCGGGGCTGGGAGCCCCGGCCCCTCGGCCTTAGGCCGTGAGCTGGAGTGCTTGACTCTGGAGTCTCGTTCCTGTTGCCGCGGGGAAGGCTGAGCTCCGTGTCTCCCTGGGTGTTGACCGGCCTGTAAGCAGGCTGCAGGTCTGGGATGCTGTGTGCTCCCTCAGCTGGCAGCCTGCGTGGGGCGAGCGCCCCCTTAGTGGGGAGTGCCCCGGAACTGGAGAGAAGGAGCCTCCGTAGGCCTTGGGGGCCAGGGCCGCCCTGTAAGTCAGGGCCGGTGCTCTGGATTCCCGGGCGCTTTGCAATGCAGGCAGCGGCCTGAGCTCCCTGTAAGCAGGGGTGCAACCTCTTTTTGGCCGCTGCTTTTCGTGCCCAGCTTCATTTGCCCAGAGGGCCTGGCTCCCAGCACCGCACGGGACTGCGCCGGACGTCGCTGTGGTGAGTGGAGCTGGAGGGTTTGTCGGAGTTGGGGCTCTGTGTCTGGGTGGTGGCTTGAGGATCTCCCTGTGGGGCCGTTGGGTGGCGGTTCCTCGCCTTGAGGCGCGGGAGCTGGAGCTTTTGGGGCTTGAGTGCGTCCTCGTCCATCGGCAGGAGCGATGGGCCGCCGAGGCGAGGGTGAGCAGAGCAGAGGGGAGCAGCGCCTTCGAGTTCAAGAGCGCAACGGCGAGGCAAGAGGGAAGCAGAAGAGCAGCAGGCTGGATCTGAAGAGGGGGCGAGAGAGGCCCTCTGGGCAAAGGGCATTCCTGGCACGGCCAGGGCACCTTCTCGGTGCTGCAGCTGTCTTTGCGCTGAGCGGCCATCCCTGTAAGCTGGGCTTGGTCTTTGCTGTCATTGGCCTTTTGCCGCTGTGCTCCTTTGGCTGCCTGGAGAGAGGGGCAACCCTGTAAGGAGGGTGAGAGCCCCTTTCTCCACACCTGTCGGGGGGGAAATGGAGCTCTGCCAGACCCCAGCCCAGCCTGTAAGCAGGCCAGGGCTTTTTCCCAACCCAGTGGCAAGCCGCTTAGTGGTAGCGTGGGCTCCGGGACCCACCTGTAGCCAGGGTCTGGGTCTCTGCCTATGCTGCGTGGCTGCCAGTCCCGCTGATGACCTGCCAGGCGTGCCGGCCCTGTACTCAGGGCACGTGTCACGACTTTGTGGAGCCGTTTGTCGCCAGGAGCAGGCCCAGGTCCCTGTAAGCAGGGTTGGGGAGGCTCCTTTAGCCCGGTTACAGGAACGAGCGCTTCCTGGCCCTTCCAAGGGTTCAGGTTGAAGAAGTGCCGTGTCCTTAGGGCGCGGTCCCGCCTTTGGCGCTGCTTTGTGCCGCTGTGACCACCTGCTTGGCTCCATTTTTCAAGAGGCTCCCCGGGCTCCAGCCGACACATCCGTCGTTGCTGTGCTGAGCCGTGCCCGGACCAGGCTCCGGCCGGCCCCTACGTGGGGCGCAGGCCGGAGCCTGTGCTCCGTGGCACTTGCTGGGAAGTGCCGGGCTGCGGGGGGCGGCCCTGTAAGTGGGGTTGCGTGCGTCCCCTGCCCTCGGCGGGCGGTTGGAGGGACCCCCTGTAATCAGGCGGGTATCCCTGGCCTTGGCCTTTCAGAGGTGTGAGGCCAGGAGTGACGGGGGCCGGGCGTGTGCCCTCCCCGTCATCGGGGCTGGGAGCCCCGGCCCCTCGGCCTTAGGCCGTGAGCTGGAGTGCTTGACTCTGGAGTCTCGTTCCTGTGGCCGCGGGGAAGGCTGAGCTCCGTGTCTCCCTGGGTGTTGACCGGCCTGTAAGCAGGCTGCAGGTCTGGGATGCTGTGTGCTCCCTCAGCTGGCAGCCTGCGTGGGGCGAGCGCCCCCTTAGTGGGGAGTGCCCCGGAACTGGAGAGAAGGAGCCTCCGTAGGCCTTGGGGGCCAGGGCCGCCCTGTAAGTCAGGGCCGGTGCTCTGGATTCCCGGGCGCTTTGCAATGCAGGCAGCGGCCTGAGCTCCCTGTAAGCAGGGGTGCAACCTCTTTTTGGCCGCTGCTTTTCGTGCCCAGCTTCATTTGCCCAGAGGGCCTGGCTCCCAGCACCGCACGGGACTGCGCCGGACGTCGCTGTGGTGAGTGGAGCTGGAGGGTTTGTCGGAGTTGGGGCTCTGTGTCTGGGTGGTGGCTTGAGGATCTCCCTGTGGGGCCGTTGGGTGGCGGTTCCTCGCCTTGAGGCGCGGGAGCTGGAGCTTTTGGGGCTTGAGTGCGTCCTCGTCCATCGGCAGGAGCGATGGGCCGCCGAGGCGAGGGTGAGCAGAGCAGAGGGGAGCAGCGCCTTCGAGTTCAAGAGCGCAACGGCGAGGCAAGAGGGAAGCAGAAGAGCAGCAGGCTGGATCTGAAGAGGGGGCGAGAGAGGCCCTCTGGGCAAAGGGCATTCCTGGCACGGCCAGGGCACCTTCTCGGTGCTGCAGCTGTCTTTGCGCTGAGCGGCCATCCCTGTAAGCTGGGCTTGGTCTTTGCTGTCATTGGCCTTTTGCCGCTGTGCTCCTTTGGCTGCCTGGAGAGAGGGGCAACCCTGTAAGGAGGGTGAGAGCCCCTTTCTCCACACCTGTCGGGGGGGAAATGGAGCTCTGCCAGACCCCAGCCCAGCCTGTAAGCAGGCCAGGGCTTTTTCCCAGCCCAGCGTTTTTGTGCCTGTTTCCGAGCGCTGGGCAGCATTACCCCCTGTAGTTGGGGCACATGGTAGGCTTTTTCCCTGTTGCACTCCTGGAGCGCCTCCGTGTGCTGAGCCCCCTGTGTCCTTCCCACAGTGCAGGGGCCTGTCTGCGGCTTTTCTCCCTGCCTTGGCGTTGGGGATGTCTCCCAGCACGTGGCTGCACAGAACTTGCTCCCTCTTCTGGGACTGTGTTTCCCTCCCCTGTGTTCCCTCTAGTTGGTATGAGTGAGTGAGTGAGATTATGGGTAAGGCTCCCTTTAGAAATAGAGCAGTGTGGTTTAGATGTCCCAGGAGGGAAAGAGGAGCTCTGTGTGGCCATAGGGCCGTCCCCATAAAAAGCCAGGCTGGAGAAACAGTCTGGCCTCGCCCCTGACTTGAGGACAAAGCGAAGCCGCTTAGTGGTAGCGTGGGCTCCGGGACCCACCTGTAGCCAGGGTCTGGGTCTCTGCCTATGCTGCGTGGCTGCCAGTCCCGCTGATGACCTGCCAGGCGTGCCGGCCCTGTACTCAGGGCACGTGTCACGACTTTGTGGAGCCCTTTGTCGCCAGGAGCGGGCCCAGGTCCCTGTAAGCAGGGTTGGGGAGGCTCCTTTAGCCCAGTTACAGGAACGAGCGCTTCCTGGCCCTTCCAAGGGTGCAGGTTGAAGAAGTTCCCTGTCCGCAGGGAGCAGCCCCTCCTTTGCTGCTGCTTTGTGCCGCTGTGACCACCTACCTGGCTCCATTTTTCAAGAGGTTTCCCGGGCTCCAGCCGACACATCCGTCGTTGCTGTGCTGTGCCGTGCCCGGATCAGGCTCCGGCCAGCCCATACATGGGGCACAGGCTGTTCCCTCTGATCAATTTAATTAACACTGACCGAGCTGTTGACCTTTGTTCATTTTTGAACTGCAATTGTCTTCTTGTCTAAATGATACGGGTTCGGTCAGATAGAGGAAGTCCAAGAACCTTTTTTTCAATGCTCGTCAGCCCGGACTCTCAGAATCAATCCATTTTACCTTAGATTTGACAGGTACATTAACTTCTAAGTACTAATTTATAAAAATACCACACAGTTTGTCTGATTTTGAACATATGATTTGTTGTTTTAATGCTAGCAAAGAGTTCAAGTTGTCATGTTAATGCATGTTAGGGGTTCGGCAAGTTTTTTCTCCTTCCCTCAGTGGAGAAATTTTTCCCATTATCATATTAAGAAGCTCCCCGGGCCCCTCCTTTTGCTTTTAATTGCTGAAGACCACAGGAATGGGTCGGGTTGATGGTCGTGGGTTGCTTTGTCCTTCCAGGGGGACACACTCTCTTGCTGGCCCAAACGTGGAGGAGAGAGGTTCTTTCCCTCTGCGTTGGGACCGGGCCCTGTACTCCAGCACTGCTAAAGCTTCCTGCTTCTGAGAACAGCACTGACAACTGGCACAAAAATGGTGGGCGGAGGTTTTTGCTTCTCCCTTCTCCCATGCGGGGCAGCCCTGCTGCTGCCGCCTTGCCTGCCTGCTCCGGCTGCTGCTGTGACCGAGAGGAGTCCACCCCACTGCACCGGGACCATGCGGAAGAGGAGGACGTCTGTGACTGGAAAAAGGGACTGAGACTGAGTTTCCTTCTATTTTGTCACTGATTTTTCATAGCTGATGTTGTTCTTGTTTGTCTTGTATATATCTCAGTAAAGAACTGTTATTCCTAAACCCATACCTTTTGCCTGAGAGCCCCTTAATTTCCAAATTACTGTAAACTGGGAGGGGAGGGGATTTTCACTCTCCATTTTGGGAAAGGCTCCTTCCTTTTTTCCTGGCAATACTGTCCTCTAAACCAGGACAATGCAGTAGCTCAAACTAATCTTATGTCTGTTAGCTTCCATCAAGATCTTAAGGACTGTTAACTCACTCCTGTTCAGCTCTTTCTACTCTTCCCTTGATCCCAATCTCGAGCTTACAACACTTTTATGAACAGACTGTTTTGACAGTACCAACAGTACAATGGTGAAATATGCTGCATGTCAAAGGCAAGCAGCACCATCTGCCAGCTCTTTCAGAGCACTGCAAGGAGCAGCAGATTCCCAGCAAACTTGGGTAATCCTGCAGCAGAAGTGGGTGAGAAAAGGAAAGATAATACTTCTCACACCACAATTCCTTATAAAATTCTAGAATAAAGATATCTGTTAGGTGCCATTGAGTCAGTCCGTGACTCAAACTAATCAAGATTTTTTTTTTCATACACCTAACTACAACATATTTTTCTGAACATTTTGATTTGTTGCAATAAAAAAAGCATTCAAAGTAATATGCTCATTTAATTTAAAGGCTTTTGGGAAAACGTTTTCTAAGGTCCAAGCTGGATATCTGGCAAAAGAAACCTGACCTCTGGCACTCATAGATAACCAATATTCTCCTGTCTGAGGTGATCCTCTAATTTCTCACCCAGAGAACCTCTAAAATAGAGTGTAGGAGCTGTCTCTACTGCACCTATTTCTATTCTTTCACTCCTTCCATTTGTTCTCCATCCCCTTTCCAGATGTGTGAGTACCTGAAAGAGTATGTCTCCCTGCAGAGGCACAATTGGCTAGAGATTTTTTTAAGAAACTTTTGTGAAACAGTGCTTTTTCTGGTAGTATACAAGCAGGTTAGTTATGAAAACAGCCTCCTCCTCTGAGATGCAGTTGATCCAATCCATTCTCCCTGATAACAGGGGGAAAAAAATTTAAAAGTAAAAGCAAGATAGTTCTCCAGACCTCTAGCTTCTAAATAAACACATGCCATAGCACTGATCTCCTAGAAATACTCTTTCCTCAGTCCGCTCTTCTGTACCGTTGTGGGAATTAGCTTTCTGCTAGATTACATGTTTTAATTAGTGACAATAGCAGATTGAGGAGAAATGAAGATAAGTTAGCCTGGAGATTTGCAAATTCTGGCACAGAAAACGTGGCACAGCAAGAACTGAAATCCAGGGGGGTCCAAATACTAACATAGGGCAAACACGTAGCTTTTCAGATGCTTAATACAAACTTCATGTACTTCTAAAAGCCATGGTTGATTCCAGACAGAATACCAGCTGGTGTCTGGAGATAAGATGTTTTAACTTATAGCTTGTCATTCATTTGTCACTCAAATGAAATACTGCTGAACTCACAGGATGACTAAACCAATACTTGAAAAATAAAGGGCATCACTCCAGAGAAAGCTTGTATTCCACATGTTAAACCAACAGCTGTAGGTAGAGGGTCAGCACTGAGTTGGTGGCTGGTTCTACTCATATAGTATAAATCAAGTTTGTGAAATACTAAATAAAACAGAATAGCAAAAAATATGCATATGGCAATGATCAGCTTCTGGCTCATCACACACCCTGCCTGGCCAGGCTTGCCAGTGGCAAGACAGAAGGGCCCCGCTGTGGCTTTCAATGGTGGTTCTGTGTTCCTTTGCAACCTTGCTCATACTCATCCTCTCTTTCCATGGGAATTCTGCAAATTGCAATGTTATTAACACACCATTTACTATATTTAATTGTTTTTGTACTAGAAGAACTCAAGTGAAACTGGCTGGTTTTATATTTTAGTATCTTTCTGGATAAGTTCTGTACTTTTCACATCTTTGTCACATGCACAGGGCTGCCATATAGACATGTGCCTGCCCTGTAACCTTCACCAACCATACACTCACAAAGATGAGCATGTAGCAAATAAGGCTAAATGCAAAATGGAATGTCCACAGGAGAAAGTCACAAGACACTTTACATGAGAAAAGTCGGGTTTTTTTCTCTTTTCCAATGTATAACATGTACATATTCTCAACTTCTTGATACTCATTAGCTTGATAAGGAGTAACCCACACTGTTTGCTTCTGGGGTTGTTTTATTTATTTTGCAAGTTCATCAAGTTTTGGCAAATTCTGTAGAACTTAACACACGTGCACAGTCACGCAAGTCTATTAGCAATTCTTCTTGTCAGAGATCCACCAGCTAAAGTGAGGTAGAGATACTGATTTCATACCCGTATCTAAGTGGTCTCTGGCTAGTGGCTCAGTCTTGTGTTGGGTGCTGAGATACTGAGACATCCCAGAGATGCAGCTGGGGTGGAGCTGGAAAGGGGCTGCCAAATAAAGCTTGGAGCTGCAGAAAGATCTTTCCCATGGGAGGAAAGGATGGGCACTTTGTCCAAGGTCCAGCCAAGGATTACAGTTTAGTTCAGAGACAAAAGATAAACTCAAAGCTACACGTGTTAAAAGGCTACAAGATGTCATTCCAAGTAAAGACTGATGCCAGAAGCCACTTTGGAAGAGTGCCATCAGCCCTGCTCCTGGAGCTCTGGGCTTTCTCTAAACCCACCACTGAGGTAAAGCAGTGGCATTACCAGAGCTCATATCCAAAGAATTCTGATTGGGAAGGATCACTGGCCTATGGCTTAGCTTATTGCTTGGGACAGGACTAAATTTGACAGCCACAGACCACAGTAGGAGCATGGCTGGAAGATGACGAAAGGACTGTATCTTCTTTGGACATGATGTAACTGGGAGAAGGACACACTAGGATTAGGTTTAGGATCAGGTTAAGAGAAAAAGCTAGCATAAAACTAAAGCTGTAGGTACCCAGGAAAGTTTATTCCAAAGCAAACTAGAGGCTAATTCCCTAAATGTTCTCTAAGGAATATTTAGTCCAGAGGAAGCTCTTAGCTTAGGGGTAGCGTGGTTTATTCTCACCAGAACCTTCGAAACCTAACTAACACTTTATGATTTAATAGTGCATAAAATAGTACTGGTAATATTACTAGGAGAAACGTCACAAAGGAAGCAGCATAAAGCAATGTTGATTAGATGACTTTTTTTTTACAACACAGTGGACGGTATCATCTATAGGGGTTTTTGATTTAATAATGTTTACGTGCATTCCAAAGCTCTTGCGTGTTTTTGTTCCCTGTTCAGTTAGCCCTGAATGCAGGTTTTACTGACCAAGCTCACAGTCACAGGCCAGTGGCAACTCAGGCTGAGTACTGATCAAGAGTAGCCTATAGAAAAATATTGCAAATTTCTTACAGAGTAATGGCCACTGCTGCTTTCTGTTGTGTAAGAACTAGACCCACTTGCATAACCTCAGTGACAAATAACCTTCCCTGCTGGCTTCTCTGTCAGTGCTGTCATGTCTCTCTTGGATTATATACACACAAAGCTACTCACACACATTTACAAGTATTGTGCTGAGGTCCCCATGAGCTGAAGGCATCAGAGCTGCCACTGAAAGGAACATACTATGCTCGGGTCTGCAAAGGGCATGAAGTCTTATACAGAGAAATAGCATAGTGGCATCTAGTGGTTAACCACTGCCTTAGCTGGTACCAAGCAGCAATAATTCTTGATTCAATAGGGCCATGCTCTGCACCAGGGCTGAGACAGGGGAATATAAAAACTGTAGGGGTATAAAAGCTAAACTATAAAACAAAAGCTAAAGGGCAGGGGAAATCTGGAGGTCTGTCTCTGCCTCCCTTTCCCCTGCAGTGAAACCCCCTGGCATGAGGGGCCACCCCCACACAATTCTCAATAGCTCTTGCAACAGCTTCCATGAACTCATCCTTAATTTCTTCTCAATCCTCTTTCATCTGCTTCCACATATTCCACAAAAAAAATCTTGATCATATGGATATTTGTACTATAAATGTATTTGTCATCTATTTTCACTGTCTACTCATTACTAGGAAACAGGTCAGTACAGTTCTTTCTAAACCTCTGTCACCTTGGTGCCGTTCTCAAAAATAATTTCAATTTATTGTTGGGATATCTTTTACCAAAGCAGTTACATGTTTTTTGTCATGGTGCAAATAAAGGCAAGCTTTTATATTATTCAGCTAATGAGGGAGTTTATGCTGTCCATTAGCAACTCAGGCTAAGAAACTCCAGAAAAGCAAACAAGGTTGGTGGTAACTGCCCTACACAAGCTTTTTTCCAACCCCATCCCCAAAATGATTAATTCCTTAATCAAAGCTAGATAAGCATTTCAAAAAATAAAACAGCAATATGGAATCAGGCCAAAGAATCAACCAGAATCAACCTTGGAAGAAAAATATTGTCTGCAATTGTGTACAAATACTCTGGTGCATTGCACTGCCATCCCAGACTGACTGAGGTGAAAGGAGAGGAGCAGGACAGGGCTGCAGAACCCTGTCATGTCAGCCAGCACCCCCAGGGATGCTGGTACAACTAGAGCACCCCTGCTCCAAGGTGCAGACTCCCCCTTCCAGCCAGACTTGATTCCACCCACCTGAAATAAGAAAACTAGTGGAGATCCACAACACCTAATAAATACACCCCTTCAATGCCCCTCTTGATATTTCCCCCTTCTTTTTACAGTTTCCCTTGGGTGTACATACACTGCTGTACTTCTCAACTCCCTCAATAACTGCTCTCTTAGTCTTGTCACTTCTCAAATACCCTTTAAAATCAACACTTCTGAAAGCTTCAATAAAACATAGACAAACCCAGGCTGGCCTTATACAATGTGTTTATTGGAGTTTAAGGCAAATGCTAAAGAAGAAGAGAAGCAGTACAGCCCAGTGCAGCAAAATGAGGAAGGTTTCTATATTCAATGACTTAGTAAAGCAAGACACCAAGAGGGGAAGCTGAAGCGGATTCGCCAGCTATACGTGAGATGTCTGAAAACACTGATTTCTGCCAAAACACATATTTGTAACAAGATCATACAGCTTCAGCCTTTCGGGGAAAAACTAGAAAACATTTGACTGCTTTTAAACTTATTTACAGTCCCTCTAACACAATCTGAAAGGAATATTAGGTCTGTGATGCTGGCTCTTAGATTTTCAATGGGCTGATGCTTTGACTTTCTTGAGCAGAGATGTTAAGGGGCCATACAGATGCTGCAAAAACATGCAGTGCTTGTCTAGCAGAGTTACAGTGATTCAATGTGTAGAACTACACAGACCTATTAAGTTTGTGTGGCAAAAGCTGGCCTCAGCTTGCACAGAAATGGTCATACAAAAGAAAGCATTAACGCTGCTAGCAGTGCTGTGTTCACTGTTCAGGTAGGTGGCAGAGGTGGGCCTTTGTAGTCAGGACCACTGGAGGTGATCTTCAGAGCCAAAGCTAAGTCTGAGTGCTCAGGGTCATATTCAAAATTTTAATGTCTCTAGGGATGAAGGTTGCAAAATCTTTGTGTGCCAATGCTTAGTCACTCCCAATGTAAAAAATGTTTTCTTATCATGCAACCAGAATTCCCTTTGTTGAAATATTCCTTGGTTGAAACATTTCCCATCCTCCTTTTTCAAGACATAGTGGGAGCTCAGGCTGAGGAGGCTCTGAGGAGGTTCTCCTCACCAAGGAGAACTATCTGTGCTCATGGGCATTTACAGTGACTTCCGAGGTTTTTTATACAACAGGTCAGCCTATATGTCATACATGCAAGTCAAACCTGTATTTCTTAATGAAAGATAGCTGTTGTTACTTTATTACAACAGATTTTTCTCCTTGGCACAAATGGTCAAATAGAACAAGGCAGTCATTATACTGAAAAATGATGATACATTTACTAGACTTCCATAATATTAGGTATCCACCATACTGGTCTTTTCTTGACAATCCCAGGGTGAGTTCCAAAGCGACACATAGTGTGGCCTGCCATACAAACATGCATGACCTAGTCAGCCCTGAGATTCATGAAGATACTGTAATTCTGTGTTTAGCACAGAACTGATGTTCAGTTGAAGACACTCCTAAAGAATCCTCTGAACTGCTATACAGTCCTCTGCACCAAACATCATGTTACTTCTTGAAAATCTTACTGGTTTAGTGTAAATGGTTTGGTGTAATTTTTTCTTTTTATGCAGAATATTCTGGTAGATCTGCCAGAAGAGGCAAGGGATTTTATTCAGCTGCTGAAAATGCAGTTTCTGTGCTGTCAAGCCTTCTTAGGTATTTCAAGCTAGAAGGTTTCAGACTTGCTGTGCTTGCAAGTTGATTGATCACGTTGAAGAAAACAGGGAAATGGACCCAGAAACAACTCCTTTTTTCAGCAAAGTAAGAATTTGTTTTTCCATTCTGCTCCTATTCCCTCTTTGAAAATGCAAGCACAGAAAGTATTGCCATTATGTACTCTTTGGGACAAGTTTTGGGAACTCTCCCATGTAACTGAATTTGAAAGGTTTTCATTGCTTCTAAACTGGATGGTCATGCTTCTACCCTCTGACACTTATGTATGTACCCTCAGATACTTGTACCAGTATCTGAGACATCTCCTCCTGCATCATGCATTCCCTTGCTTCTCAAAAGTTCAGCAGCATCCTCAGCACAGAGTCATCCTCAATAAAGCAGATCCTTATTGACTATTTTCCTTTTGCCACTGAAATCTGAGGGTTCAGTCTGTGCTAATTTAAGATACTAGAAGTCAGAACTATTGGGATCCTGCCAGTCTTGCTTCTGAACCTGCGCAGATGTGTCGGGGAATTTAGATAGATGAAATTTAACTGCTGAATACAAAGGCATGACCTGTCAGCTGGGTGTCCCCACATTCCTGCTGTCACTGCTTCCAGGAGCACCAGAATGAAATGGGGTCACACTAGTAACACCTCCATCAGCAAAGGCCACTCCTCCCAAACTTATTCATGGGCAACAGCAAAACTGGTCTGGCAGCTATTAATGTTAAAAGCACTAAAAAAATAGTACTTGCTGCTATTTTGAAGGAATGGGTCCATCCTCAGATCCCAGGAGAACAGAGGCTTAACAGCTTAAGGAAGGTACCTCTGACAGGTGTCCTGCATCAAACAATATTCTAGAAAATGCCACTAGAAATCCTTCTGGTTCATCTTGCAATCTTGCTGTCTCATGTGGCCCAGATGAATGGCAGGTGACTTTCTGCATCAGGGTGTGTCACTGTTACCTGTATCACTTGCTATCAGGATATAACCTAAGAGAGGAGGCATCTGAGAAACATGATCCCTTCTGTTGTCACGCATAAAGGATAAATCTCATACTGCAGCATTCTGAGCTGTCACTGCATGATCAGGTCAGACTGGGTGCCTCTAACACTACTAGGTTTCCAATGCCACTTTGAGAGTCCAGAAGTGATAACAAAATGGCTGTGAAAGAGGCTAATCCCAAATAAATTATTATACAAAGAAGTGGAATGACAGGTTCCCCTGGGAACCTGAATAACCACAATAGTAAAGAATTGGGAGAGGAAGGCCTGGATTTGAATAAGTGAATGCTCCATTTAAACAACAGAAGAGGACAGATGGCTGATTCCTGCATTTTGGTAACTCCAAGTGACTAAAATTAAATGCATGTTAATAACACTAATGAAAAATGTTCCTTCAGGCAACCCATGTTTTACTGTGAACTGCATTACAGAAATACTCAGCCCCATCTCAATCTGGAAATCAGAAAGCAATCAGAACTTGTAAAGTCAGAATGCCTCTGTGTTACACTCCTTATAGTCATCTCCAAGGCAGGAAGCAGGCAAGACCCCTGGAATACAAGATTATTTCTGACATGTATAATATTGATTATCTCAGTGTCCTGTACAAATGTTTTTCAAACACAGCATTTCCTTTGTGTGGTAACCGATTTCAGGTTTGGTGCCAGCTGGCTCCCCTGCACATATCCCTGAGGTGTCTGTCGCAGGCTCCTACATGGAACGATGTATCCTCATCAACCTGCTGACCTCAGAAATCTCAAAAATTTTTCTAAACCTGTCTCTGAAAATATCTATGTATTCTTAAACGTAGAGTCAATAACTTGTCTCAGTAACCTCTGCAGACAAACTATCTTTCCTCTATTCCCTTTGTATGTACCATGAGTCACATAAGACATTTTGGCACTAATACTTCAAAGTTCATGCTGCGACGGAGAAACGGCATCTAGGCATCTAAATCTCTGTCGAGACTCCATTCAAGCACTGTCTTCACTGAGATTGTAAAGCCCCACGCAAGCTCATTACCACCTTTAATGCATTCTGTCTGAAGGCAACTCATTTGTCACATAGCCTCCCTCGTTTCCCTGTTTCCATCGTTATTTATCACTCGACTAATATTTGTCATGGTGCAGGTTTTATCAGCACTATCTTATGCGCATTTCCAGAACAAACATTAAAATGTTGAAATGTTCCTGTAGAACCTTTTCCTGCAGAAACTCACCAGGAATTTCATGAAGTAGTAAAAATCTGTCTTTAAAGGCTCTTACTCGGTAATAAGTGCTTTAACACACGCTTCTCGGTGCTATAGAAATGTTAAATACAACCATTCGATTTAATGTAGTAGACACCCGTGGAAAAGAAATCACTCTTATCCTTTTGCAGATCCTTCTATTAGACATTCTCTCCCCTCGCCCCCAATTCTCAATTTTCGCTGCTAATTTACACGCCATGAAATTATTATTTTATGATTTTTGGGTTACCTGGAGCTGACGTCATGCTAATTGCTCAATAGTGCCCTGATGTCTCATGTTTAGTTTTTTCACCATACCAGTGGAACGTAGGAGACACTTTCAAGAAAGACGCATTGATGGTCTGCAGAGCAGCTCCTGTCTGCTTTAGGAATCAGTAAAATAATAGACATGTTTTGTCTTAAGAGCTATGAAGTACCACAAACTTGAACCTGCCTGCTCAGCAGCCTGCCTTTTCATGGATGGAAATGCCAAGATATCAGTATTTTGTAACCATTCTGATTAAAATGTTTATTCCATGTATCTCTGAGTCCCCATTTCTGAAAAAAAAAATCGAGGGTGAAAAGGGCTGTCTGTTCTTACCGTGCTAACAACTTCATTCTCTCAAAAAACAGGACTGAACCGTAGTGAAAAGTGCTATTTGTGATCATGAAGCAGTGGGGGTGTGGATGGGGATAAAATTTAGAGAACTTCAGATCCAACATCTGAAAAAATCTATTTCAATGGTACATTAAATTCAGCTACTACTACGACTCCATTCACTTAATTGTGTACTCCTAGCTCTGCAAAAGCCTTTGTCTGGATCTGTGCCCAATATATAGCCCCAAATCCTAGGGCCCACCTGCAGTGTGCCATCTTTGGGGGAAGGGGGGATGGAATACCAGCTTTTCAAATCAGTTGTTTCCAGTGCTTTTGAACTGGGATGCTGATTTTTCATACTAAAGAGCCACTACATGCTGTGCTTCTGGAGCCAAACTTTCCAAGCGTCTGTCGGATGCAGGCAGGTTACCCTGGGTTTAAGAGCCCTCTTATCAGCATGCACTAGGTCTCCTCCCCTGCTTTTATTTACCCACACTGCAGCAGACTCAACCGGGCAATTTCTACAGGCGAGCTTGCAACTTGAAAACATTTTTAATTTTTTTTTCCCTATCTAGATTCGTGCCTCGGTTTTCACAGAGGCTGTAGCAAAGCAGCTCGGCCACCCAACAGGATAAATCCCGGGCCTGCCTTCCTTCTCCCTGAAGGCCTGAGCGGGCACCCGCCAGAGCTGAGCGGGATCGGCGGGGGGCGCTCTTGACAGCGCAAGACCCTTGGAAACTGCTGGAAGCAGACTGAGGAAGCTTTCCCCGGGGCACTAGAGTTCTTCAGGGCCACCTGCCTCACGGCCGTACCCCCGGCAGCACCGAAGCCCTGCCCCGCCCTGCCCAGCCGGCACCACCGCCCTCCTCCTCCTGTTCCGCCCCTCAGCGCGTCCCAGCCCCGCGCGCCGCAGCAGCTGGCGCGGCCGCTCCCCATTGGCTGCTGCGCTGCCCGGCCGCCGGCGCGGCCAATGCGCGGCGGCCACGGCGGGGCGCGCGGCGCGCGCGGGGCGGGGCGGGGCGGAGCGCGCAGGCCGTGGCGGCGGCGGCGGCGGAGGGAGCGGGGCAGCCATGGGGGTGCGCGGCGCGGGCCGGCTGTGGTGGGGTAGGAGCCGTGAGGGTCCGGGGGGCGGGCTGAGGGGGCAGCGGGATACGGCGGAACGCGACTTCCTTTTCTCTGGCATTGCGGGTCCCGTCGCGGAGGGAGGGAGCGGGGCCGGGGGCCGTACGGCTGGTCTGCGGGGCGGCGGGCGGAGCGAAGAGCCTCCTGAAAGGAGATTGCAGCCAGGTGGGGATCGCCCTCTTCTCTCAGGCAGCTTGCAGTAGGACTAGAGGATATAGTCTTAAGCTGCCCCGGGGGAGGCTTAGATTGGACATTAGAACGAATTTGCTCATACATAGGGTGAGCAGCTAATAGAACGGGCTGCCCGGGGTGATGGTGGAGCCAGCGTCCCTGAAGGTGTTTAAGGAAGGACTGGACACGACCCTCAGTGCTGTGGTCTGTTTGACGTAGGGGTGGTGGGTCATGGGCTGGATTTGATCTCGGCGGGCTCTCCCAGCCCCACTGATTCGGGGGCAGCGCTCGCAGTCGCGGTCCGGCTGTGGCCGGTCTGTGCCGCGGGGCCGGGGGTTGCTCCGTGGGTTAGCGAACCACATGCAGAGAGGAAAAAAAAAAGAAAATTGTAGTTATCTGTCACCCTAATCAAAGACCTTCTTTGATTTGCGTGATTTGAGTAAGCGGCGGTGTTGTGGGCGCCTGGCTGGTGCTCCGGGGGCAGCAAGAGGTCAAACGGAGGAGTTCCGAGGGGGGCTGGTGTTCCCCTGCCCTGGCCCTGCTGCCGCCTCTGTGCCGAAGGAATCGGTGAACGATTCCCACTCGGGCCCTTCCATGGAAACGCCCAAGGTGCCGAGAGCTCTGCCCCCGGCTGTGGCTCGCACGTGTGCAGGGATGTGTGGGCCTCGGCACACCGAGCTCTGCTGCAGGAGAGGGTAATTGCAGGAGGAAGTACACAAAATCATTAGCATCCCGTGACAAAAGCTTTTTTTAAAATAGATCTACCGACTTACGACTTTGCAGTTGAATTAGCACTAGTAATACCAGCATGGAGCTGCTGGTTTATTGATGCTTATGTCTGTGTGATATGCTTGCATTAGAAAACAACTTTTGAAATCAGATTATCTATTTCTTTTTTCCTGAATAATAATGATAGATTTGCATTTATCTGGCTTGATGCTTGTAGGAAAATTATTTTTGTTGAACTTGAATCAAACTTTGAATGTTTCACTGTAGAAAGGAAAGTTATGCCACTGGTTCATGACTCATAGTTTAAAAAAATGCAGTGATAGGGGACTAGGTGAATTTTACTATGTACCTTTCTTTTGTGAGTTCTCTTTAGCAGATGTATTTTCATAAGCTAGAACTTCTCTCTTTCAAGGGACAGAAGTGGCTGAGTGTATTCTGTCTTCTGAATGTATTCTGCAGAGATCACCTAAAAGGTGAAGCGAGAATGTGCTGATTTCAATTTAATGGTCTCATTCTCTCTAGAGAAGGTTTTTTCTCCTGATAGTTACTATAACATTCAAGGAACTTTTCCCATCCTTTTTTTCTTACTCTACCCCAGCAGCAGCTGCTACTGTAGGTCAACGTAACATGCTGTGACAGCCGCAGATCGCTTGGAAGTCAGTTGATCAATGCTGATGAAGTGCTGCTTGTGTATGGGCGTACTGAAGAGACAGAGCCAATCTAACACGTACATCTGGTGGTGGAAACCGATTTTGATCACCCCAGAAGGAAAGAGCTGGGTCCTCGTGCTAGAAGAAACCATTAGGATGGGGTGGTGGTGCAGTGGAGAGGGCACTGGTTTATAGTATGGCAGTTCAGTCCTGATTCTTGAGTAACCTGGAAGATGTTACTTCTCTCAGCTTCATTCTCCTGCAGAATAGGGGTAATGAAACTGGCTTTTATTGTGTGGGACTGATAAAGTGTAGGTGATGCTGTGCAGTCTGTGTGCCATGTGCTGTAGAGTTCTGCATCACTGACCTGTTTTTCTCTCATTTTGAGTCTTGAGAGAGAATATGCAACTTCCCATTCAAGTTGTTAACCACTTGCAGCAACGCTTTCTGTCTGGTTCTGACTTGGGTGCCTGAGCTCTTACTCCCTCCAGTTTTTAGTGGATTAAAAAAAGTATTTTTCTGGGTGGATTTTGTTACAGAGATGCTTGTCATCTCTCAATCTCCTTGACTAGGTAGAAGGAAGAATTCTGAGGCTTTACGTACAACATCTCAAGCAATAATAAGTTCCAGAAATTATGAGAAGTACAAAGCCATAAGAGAAAGCAATTTCCTTCTATTTCCTTCTTTCAGTGTTATTTTTTTAGCATTCTCAGGGTGCTTGAGTTGTTAACCAGAGAGATTTAGCTGTTGTTCTCCAGTCTGTTCCTAAAGATATAAATAAATGGTAGACTAAGATCCTCATGAGCAAGGATGATGTACTACCAGTGCATCAAGTGCTGGTCCTAAAATCAGGGTAACTGTGCCAAACCTAGCTGGGACAGTCCTGCATTATGTGATAAAAGACGTGTGTGAGTGCCTATTATGCAAGAGGTTTGAACAATTGGCTTAGCAGTTTCTATAAGAACTGAAAGAAAACATAGCTGATGGTGGGGATCTCTGCAGAAATCTTGGTGGTCTGGTACCAGCAGGAGTTAGGGTAGGAGCTTGGACACAAGTTGCTCCTCCTACAGAGCCGTAGCAGGAGTGGTGTAATTCCAGCTAGCTTTAGGCACAGACCTTATTTTATGTCATCCTATGGAATCATGTTTTAAACGAGGAGGGAGAGCATATATCTTGCCTTAACTTCCTTTTTGATCTGGTCTAACTGGAATCCCTTCCCACCACTGCTGATTTGGGAAGAGTGGGGAGATGATTTAGCCACGGCAACATGAGAGTCATAAATGTTCAACAGGACTGCTGATGTCTCTGCTTTTCGTTGTAGGCACAGTAAGCTGCACTTTGTTCCTGGCAGTTAACGGTTTATATTCAGCCAGTGATGATGTGATTGAGCTCACACCAACTAATTTCAACAAGGAGGTCATTCAGAGCGACAGCCTGTGGCTGGTGGAGTTCTATGCCCCATGGTAAGAACTGCAGCCAGGTACTTGCTTGCTGTAATGATAGAGGAGCAGCACAGGAATCTACTGCTGATCAGCTCAAGGTTTCATTCAGTTGTTTGCAGCACAGTTGTTAGTTGATGGCCTAATGAGTAGCAAAATAGCTGTACTTGGGATTCCTGCTTTAAATATTTTCGTGAGGGAAAAGGGCAGGAATTGACATTTCAAGTTGACAAACAGCAAAACCTATGCCATTTCTCTACTTGATTTTCTCTGGTTCAATTAATATTAATAATGACTGATTAAAGTACAGTAGGTAAGTGAGAAAGTCCCTCACATCTGTGTTTGAGTCTAATTCTGATGTGAAATTACAGATCTAAATTCACACTGAACATTTCCAATTTCCATTTAAAAGTACTGGCTTTGTGCATCTTAATTTAGCATCCCTCTTTGTTGCCTGTTCTGTTCAGGTCCAGAGTATGGAGTCTATTCCATTTAAATTCTGGTGATATATATATATTCCATCCTTGCACAAATTGTCTGTGATATTATGATGTTGCCATCTGAAGATCCACATTCTGGAGAAAGTGGCCTTTTATTGCAACAGCTTGATTCTGTCTGGACTGAGAATTTTAGGGAAAGTCTTGCTGTGCCTCCTCTAGTGTTGCTGCAGTCTATATAATGTGGAGGTTTTTCTTCAGAGGCCTGAGTGATGGTATGATCTTGTGGCATAGGCTTTTTTCCTCTTCATGAGTAAATCCTCAGTCTCCTACAGTTTGCTGTAAGTGACTGTGAAATATTTGTCAGATCTGAATGACATTTACAAGTTGGTTTTTTTTGTTGTTTTTCTAAAAAGGTGTGGTCATTGTCAAAGGCTAACCCCTGAGTGGAAGAAAGCAGCAACTGCTTTAAAAGTAAGTTTAACGTTTTAGTTATGTTTGTGAAAGTGGATTGAAGTGTTTGGCTGTTTTGGCATCTGGATTGGGCTTGATCCTTACAACCGTTTAATCATACTTGTCTAGCCAGAACACTGTTATTCAGGCACTTGAAAACTCAGGATTTTTGGGTTTTTTTGTTTGTTGTATCCTTTTTAAAGAAGCCGCTGAATTGTAGAGGAAGAAAGTAATTTCTATCCCTGTGAATTCCTATTACTGTTCTCTAGGACTGAAAACATTTGTAAGCCATTGGTGTTAAACTATGTTTTAAATTACAGAAGAATTAGACATGTTGTGATTAGCTGAACTCTTCCTAAGTAAAATATATTATATTCTCTTTCTTAGAAAACCGAACAAAAAAAAATCCATTTAAGTAATAGTCCAGACAGTTTAAAGTTTGCTTTTTCATGCTGAGGAAAGAAGTGGACATTTATAGTGTTCTGTAGTTTAATGCTCGTGGGGTAAAATATCTCTGTTCTGTTCAGTCCTGCCCTTCTCTCTTCCCCCTTCCCTTGTGCCCCTAGCAGAGAGTGTAAAAGGTGCTAAATTGCTATAGAAGTCTTTTTTTCTTAGGGTGTCATTTTTTGTTTTGTTTCTGCAGGGTGTAGTGAAAGTGGGTGCAGTAGATGCAGATAAACATCAGTCCTTGGGTGGACAGTATGGAGTCAGAGGATTTCCAACTATCAAGATATTTGGAGCCAACAAAAACAAAGCAGAGGATTATCAGGGTAAATGTGATCAATTTTTAGATGTTGCATGCTTAAAAGCTTCCCTGAATGCAGTAATCATGGTAGCTGTTAATGCTGTGTTGTGTAGTTTTTCCTTTTTGTCCAGTGCTTGTAGTAATGGAGAGACAGATGGGTGGGAGTGGTTTAACCAAATTGTGTATGTCTTAGCATTGTCTAACAGTCCCACCTGCAGTTCATAGTTGTTGGAACTTGATAGGGAGTTTCAAGGAATCATTCCTTTCTTCCTGTTATTTGGAGCTTGCCCTAGAATCACTCCTCATCAGAAAAGCCAGGTAATGAAAAGATCTAGTGAAGTCAGTCTTGCTGCTTGTGTTTAATCAGATGTCCCACCACTTGTACTGTATCACTCATAGCCCAGTCCTGCTTTTCCCGAAAGATCACTAGGGTGAGGGAGGATTAAGTTTGTAATTAATTTAGGAGCATACCTTAAACTGGCCTTTTGATGGTTTGATCTCTTGCTTTGCTGCACTGCAGGTGGCAGGACAAGCGATGCTATTGTTGATGCCGCTCTAAGTGCCCTTCGGTCCCTGGTGAAAGAACGTCTCAGTGGAAGAAGCGGAGGATACAGTTCTGGAAAACAGGTATTTGAGGGAATGAATGGGTGTTTGTTTTTCAGCTGGAGACTGTCTTTTACAGGAGATCAAAGCTCCCAACTCAATCACAGAATTGGAAGGGATGTCTGGAGTTTTATCTAGTCCAGATGCCAGGGCCAGCTGGAGTAGATTGCTCAGGGCTGTGTCCCTTAAAATTGTGTCTCCAAGAACTGAGACTCCAAATGGACTGCATTCTCCAGGCAACCTGTTCCATGTTTGATTGTGTTCGCAATAGAAGTGTTTCCTCTTATGTTTTAGGTTATAGAATCATAGAATGGTACTTCTTGTGTTTCTGCTTCATCCCTTTTGTCTCTTGTTGCAGTGAAGAGCCTGCCTTTGTTTTCTTTACTCTCTTGCACCCTCTCATCACATGTCAGATGCTCAAAGCCCTTAATCAGCTCTGACCATTGGTGGACTTGCTCCAATGTGTGCGTGCCTGTCCTATGGAGGAGCCTAGAACTAGACCCAGCACTCTGGGTGTGTCACATTGTGCTGAGCAGAAGAAAAGATTGCCTCCTCAGGCCTTCTGGCAAGTCTGCCTAGTGCAGCTCAGGAGGCTGTTGACCACCTTTGCCACAGGATTGCAGTGCTGGTTCGTGTTCAGCTTGTCAACCAGCACACTCATGTTCCTCTTTGAAAAACTGCTTTCCAGCTAGTCAGTTCTGAGTGTGCACTGGTGTATGGGGTTGTTACTCTCCAGGTGCATCTGCCCTTGAACTTTGGGGTTCCTGTTAGCCCCATTCTCAGGTGGTTCAGGTACCATTTGCCTAATCCTAATCTAAATTAGACAGATTAAGGTTTTTTAATTTGATAATGTTTTTCTGAAGTTGGCTTGCTGGATTTCTCCCTGAAGGTAAATTGAAAAGCTTCCAGTTCCTACTACTATTTCTGAGTCGTGGTGCAAGTACACTCTGACATCCTGAGGGTCCAAAGAAGACCTGGGTGGACTGTACCCTGTAGTGTGTGTCATACTCCCACGTGTTTGTTTTGCCTGGAAACTAGGACTTGGTTCCAGATGGAGGTGGGGGATGGGGAGCACTTTGTTCATGGGCAGATCAGAGCATGAAGAACTGAAAAAGTGTTCCCACATTTTCTTGGTAGTCAGTTTGACCTGATTTCTCTTTTTTCAAGAAAGGGTTCATTTACTGTGTCTTGAAAATGCTGTAGTGATTAGGCTGTGTGTACTGTCAGTTTTAAAAAGGGAAAGTTGTATGACCTAACACTGCCTATTTTGTATCTTGCTCAAAAAAAGATCTTTTGGTTCAATGTGACACATAGGAGTTGTGTGGGAGACCAGTTTTGGTTACTTCTTACATGAGGGTCTGTTTGTTTCTTACAGAGCCGGGGGAGCGGAGGTGGCGATAAGAAGGATGTGATTGAGCTGACTGATGACAGCTTTGATAAGAATGTCATAAATAGTGACGATGTGTGGATGGTGGAGTTTTATGCCCCATGGTGTGGGCACTGCAAAAAGTAAACGAGGTTTTACTTTAACAATTCAGTTCCTGTTAGTGCCTGTTTTGTGTAATTTTCTTAGTCCCCTAACAGAGACCTTGGATCTCTGCTATACCAGAAGTGAGGTTTTGCTATAAGGTGATCTAAAAAAAATTTGTGGGCTTCTGCTCAGAGCTCCTTGGTGCTGCTCTGGTTGCACTCCTCCTTAACAGTAAAATTCCCAGTTACCAAAAGAAATAAGATCTGGGAGTTATATTAAACTTTTAGTTCCTTTAGATGCAGGACATCAGTCTAGTTTGGAACGCCCTCTTAGCTGTCATTCTCAGCAAGAGACTTTTATTCTTGAGTAAAACATGCTACATAATGTTTAAATGTGGTATACTTTTGCTAGGTCTGAGAGAGCTCAGGGCACTTGTACTCTCTGTTTTTCAGCCTGGAGCCAGAATGGGCAGCTGCTGCCACAGAGGTGAAGGAACAAACAAAAGGAAAAGTAAAGCTGGCTGCAGTAGATGCAACAGTCAATCAGGCGCTGGCAAGCCGATACGGGGTGAGTGTGCTCTGCAGTGGTTACCATTTCCTTTCCATCTCTACCAAGTCAGACTTCTCTTCAATCCTTACTGAACTGTTCCTTAATCTGGTGCTACTTAAATGTTTTGTGCCAAAAATAAGTGACACATTCAGTTTTTTTTCCACAAATAATTAATGAGTGTCAATAACAACGTAAATAAATGTAGGAAGAGGAAAATAATTATTCTGGATGTTGCTGAGGAGGGAGGTTGTCTATTTACATAATGTCTTGTGTACCTTTATCATCTGGAGTGAGAGGTCTCTTTCTTGAGACTGTAGGCTGCTTGGGCATCTCTGGAATCCTTGGAACCAGTTATCAGGGATCAGTCCTACAATATCAGCTGCCCAGATTAGGTGTGTTGCTCGCCAAAAGAGAATGGATACTCTTGAATTTTTACTAGTCTACAGAGCTTACACTGTGCTGCAGTTTCCCTCTGAGTGCACATGGTTGACAGTGTAAAGGCAACACTGAGCAAGATTTACTGGAAGTGTAGCAGAAGGAGGCCAAGGTCCACTTGCTGCCATGTAGGCCCAGTGTTCTCCATCACCAGACAAATCAGGAAATTGATATTTAATAAATATCAAGGGTAAAGACAGTTTTCATGGTGCTTAAACCTGCAGTGCTTGGTGCATCTAAATTGAGATTAAACCAGTGCTAGTTCATCAGGCCAAAACCCTGAGCAGCCTTTTAGTGTACATTCACCTTGTTTTGAATTGTTGAAAAGGTAGAAAGCTACAAAATTCAAATTGAGCCAGAACATGTGAGACTCGATACACAAAGATGTTGAATCTCTTCCCTGCTCTTAGTCTAGAGGCCATCAGACAAGCAGATAATTTCCACCATAAATATTCAGGTTTATGTGATGGTTTAAACTTGTCTTGCAGATTCGTGGATTTCCCACCATTAAAATCTTCCAGAAAGGAGAAGACCCTGTTGATTATGATGGTGGGAGAACTAGATCTGATATCATTGCTCGTGCTCTGGATCTGTTTTCTGATAATGCACCACCACCTGAGCTCCTGGAGGTAACTGTACATCATTTTCTCAAACTGCTTTTCCATCATACTCTTGGCAGCAGTTTTTGCAGGTCTGTATGAGCTCTAAATAAAACTGCCTAAGTGTGCTGCTTCTGCACTGTTTTGCTCCAGAAAGTAAAGGATGAAAAGCTTTGAATAACAAAAAGCTGAATGTTCATTTCTACTGTCAATTTGTTGTTATTTGGAAGATGATCAGAATTGATACAGTGGAGGCATTGACAGGGTGGTGATATGGTGTCTGAATCTGCTCTTGAGGAATGAGTGAAAAAGTAAAGCTCTGTGCCCCATCTCTTTTCTTGCAATAAGAGGGCAAGGCCCTGTCATTTGCAAGCTGTCTGATGCTTGATGAGTAGTTTTGCTTGTTGTCCAAAAAACTCCACCCTCTGTCAGGCAACTTTTCTCAGCTTGCTGTTGGTAGATTTGACACGGTGATCACTTGTCTCCTAAGTGAGGTGCACGTAAGACAGTCCATTGGGATGCAGAAAGGAAAAAACCAAAAAATATCTGCACTGTTTATAAACATTAAGATATTATTTTTATATGGTGCTTATTTCATCTTTCTCATCCTATTCTTTTTTAAATTTTGCTTGATTTGTAATATTTAATATAGCAGTACATGTTGATTTATGTGTATATGCATATAATTGATTTCTGTATATCAGAGGCTGCATACTTAGCAATTTATTTATTGGTGGAATGCACAATCAAAGGTTGGAGACCACTGGTGTAGGTCACTCAAAAAATTGCTTTTTGAAACAGATCCCACACAACAAGTGTTGCAGTTAATGTTGCTTGAATATCCTCATCCACAGCAAAGGCTGCCTCTGCTGGCTCTCCTTGTGCTCACAGGCATTCGCACGGGCCTGGGGCTGCTCTTTCCAACCTTGGGCAAGAAAAGTGATTTTGAGCAAGAAGTGACATCTGATTGTGCTTTCTGTAGGCTTTATTTGGTACTGCATAGTTTCCTGTTGCTGCAAGTCTCAACAGAAGACTTTGTGAATTACTCTTGTACTGATACCAGTGAAGTAGAAGAGATTTGTGAGCTTTTGTGTCAAGTTGTTTCACTGCTTACTGCCTTGCAGGATGGAGTTATTAGGCTGTTGGAGAAAAGTTCAGTCACAAACGAAGAACCAGGTCTTACTGTCATTGAGTTTCTGCTGTTTTCTTCTAGATAATTAATGAAGATGTTCTGAAGAGTACCTGCGATACTCATCAGCTCTGCATCATTTCTGTCCTGCCTCATATTCTTGACACAGGTACACATACAAGCAAGCAAAGTTCTGTATGAATTTGTCACTTAAAGCATGTACCTATGTTTTTTAACTTGTCTAATTCTCTTTAACAAACAGGAGCTTCAGGGAGAAATTCTTACCTGGATGTCATGTTAAAAATGGCTGAAAAATACAAAAAGAAAATGTGGGGGTGAGTATTATTGTCCACTGGTCATCTTGGAAAAGATGTGAGCATTTCTGGGGGTAATGGAATAAAATTTGTATAATACCTGTTCAGCTACAAGAAAGAGTTGTTCCTTTTTCAGGGTAGCATGTCTTGGTATTTCACTAATTACTGGAGAAGGGAATGGTTTGACTTGAAAATAGCCCTTTTTTAAAATTTTCATCCACCTCTCAAATTCTGCATTTACAAGTGATATATCTAAGTTTTAATAAGATTAAGCATCTTTTACTCTTGTCCTGAATACTTAAGTATTTTAGGGAGGTTTCTTTTACTGACTTTTGCTGGTTGGTGAGTCTGCCAGTGTCACTGTTGAATTCTCAAAGAAACTAATAAATTGCAGTTTATTAACATGTTTCATGCTCTCAAAGAAACAAGCCAGTAGGCTATGCCTTTACTCCTCCTTCTCTCAGGTGCAGGTTAGGATCTCTGGGACTTTTCAGGAAAGTGAGAGCTCTTCTGTCACACTGACTGCTCTGAAGAGGAGCAAAATGGCATTGAAAGCCTGGGGGAAAAATGCTGAGATTGGCTCATTCCAGAGGTTCCTCAGGGGACTTGCTAAGATGAGAGGAACTGAGACTGAGTGTCCTTAGCTAGAAATCCTCCATAGTGATATTTGGGCAGGACTTTGTAATCTTTAGGTCTGTGTCTTAAATAGTTTTAAACTTTCCCCTTAATACTGGCTAAAGTGTAGCAGTGTGTTCACTTTACTAACATAGTTCTTTGCCTGCACTGTGTTTAGTGGCTGTTCTTACCCACTTTTGGTGGCTCTGTGGGTGGGACTGGCCTAGAGGTGCTGCTGAGAGGGGGCTTCCTTCTGTTGCAAGGTTCAAGATCAGGACTCTGCTTCTCCATGCTGACTTTGAAAGTGTCAAGGGCAATACAGAGCCCTGCTTGAACTCTGCAGGGTTGCAGGATATGTGATTTGAAAATTATTGTAGTGCCTATCCTCATTATTAATTTTCTATTTCATCTTTTCCTCAAGGTGGCTGTGGACAGAAGCAGGTGCTCAGTCAGATCTTGAGAGCTCTCTGGGGATTGGAGGCTTCGGGTATCCAGCAATGGCAGCTGTTAATGCTCGGAAGATGAAATTTGCCCTTCTGAAAGGATCATTCAGTGAGCAAGGAATTAATGAGTTTCTCAGGTACGAAATCTTTTAAGTGACTTAAATCTTTCTGTATCTGGGGCTATGACTCTTTAGACCACAAGCATACTCTCCTTCATCAGACAAGACTTGCACAATTAAGAGAATTAAGATGAGAATTCAGCAGAGTAAGGGAATGGTTTCAATGGGGATTGCAATAAAGCAGTCACTACCTTTTTGTGGTGTGCAGAATTAAACTGGCCATTTAGACTAAGGTAGTTTTAGTACAATATTTGAAAACAGGGGTGGACTTTGATGTTGAAAATTTCTGTTTCTCTGGTAATTTAAGAAATAACTTACTAATGAATTCCATTTAATTCAGATGGTGCATTCTGACTAAGTCATTAGTAATTGGAAAGTCCTCAGTTTGGGAATTGTAATGGGTGCTGTTGAAGTTCTTGGTTGTATATGTTGCTGTTCATATTAGAGATTCAGTTTGGTCCTGTCTTCCCCCTCCCACTTTTCTATTCTCCTGGCACCTAATAAATTGATTGGGAGAATTGAAACAATTCATCCAAAAAGTCAATAGCTCACTGCTCAGTGCAAGTCCTGTGAAACTGCCTGTAGCTGGGCAAGAGCCAGTGCTGAGAAGAAAGAAATACAGAAAGGAAATTGAGAGGATGACAGAAGGCGGCAGCAGTGCTGAAACAGAACAGCTAAACTTAAACTGTTACTTTAGTGTGGTCAAAGTTAAGTGGGAACTCTGCCTCCATGTGAAGCACCAGCTGCCATAAGTTATGCAAGAGCCCTTGAGACCTTACAATAGAAGTGTTATTCCTATGTTTGTCATTGGAGAATGGCAGAGAACAGCCAGAATTGCAAAAGCAAATGCAACAGCCTCTCTCCACCTTGCCATAAAAAACAGATTGAATGCAATTCCTGCTAGATTAATGGAATCAGTGCTGTATTCTTACCTGTGAAAGTGATTAGACTTTCTTCTTAATGCCAAAAAATTGAACGTTCTTAGGGCATCAAGTTAAGGATACAGATGGAAGAAAAGACATACCAGGCAGTTTGTACTAATGCATGTAAAAGTGTCTACCTTTGTCAGACATGGCAAATTTTCTTAGTCTATAAAGTCCATCTTAGTGAAGCCTCTCCTGGGTGAGGCTAGATGGGGCTTCCAGGACACAACAGCCAATTTAACAGCTTATATTGCATTAGGTAATTGGTTTGGTATTGTCTTATCATGCAGCACTACTTGCTAGAATAATCTCTTCCTGACACTTCAGCTCAGCTGTGCTGCCTAGAGAAAGCAGTATAATCACAGCTGGTGTGGCTGGCCATTCACTCAGCTGTGTAGGCAGCTTCTGCAGCCTAATAGGCAGTGTCGACTACGAGTAAGGAAATTGGCACTATGAAGAGCATAAAAATTGTCAACTCCACTTGGGGAGGAATGCTAATTCAGTTTTATTTGCCTCTGAAAGATGCAAAGGGATTAGCTCCTCAGGATTTTAATGCTGGGCTTTTTGAACAAGCCTAACTGGCAAGTTCAGGATAGAATGTCTCGAACAAAGCTGGTTACCATGTACTCTTTGAAACCATGGAGGCTGTCTCCACTAAAGCTCACTGGTGATTTCAACTAACACTTGGAGGTGACTTCCAGAACTATAGGCTCCCCTTGGAGATGCCTTAAGTGATAAACAGTTAAAGAGGCTGCGCTTACCTGTGACTTTTACACTGCTGAAATATTAAATAGTGTATGTCACAGATGTCTTTGAATCTAGTTGTAAATTTTCAATGCTGCTTTAAGGGCTCTGTCATTTTCTGCTTCTCAAAGTTTTTACATTCAGTTTAGATCTACTTAAAGAGGTGAAATCTTGAACTTGTATTCCTCTTATCTGAAGCAGGTTCTGTTCCAGGTCAATGGAGGTTGGAGGAATTTCTTAAATTTAACTTTTACTTGTTTCCTTTTTTCACAGGGAACTCTCTGTTGGTCGTGGTTCTACAGCACCAGTGGGAGGTGGAGCTTTCCCCAAAATTCATTCAGTTGAACCTTGGGATGGCAAAGATGGTGAGGTAAGCGGTGCTCCATTTCTGAATGTGCTGAGGAATTGCTGCATTCAGAAGTGACACGATAGAGTAACTAACACCTGTCACTGTGAAAGTTCTTATTCTTACAAGATTGTGTTGATGGTTTCCCATTATCTTAATCCAGATAGCAGACCAAATGGCACATTGATCATCTGGCACTGTGGACCAGATGTTCCTGCCTAACTGTTATTATGTGATCTGAAAGCTGGATCCCTTGAGGCAGAAATGTATTACCAGTGCTGACTAAGAGAGATGGTAGTGCATGCATTCAAGACCCCAGTGTTGTGGAGACTTGGGTTGTGCAATATGCTGACCTTGCCATCAAGGTCTTAATGCCAGAAAGCTTGTCAGGTGAAGCCTGTGTAATAAACAACATGGTGACCAAGTCTACCTTCTTGTGGTTCAACATTGATGTAGAAACCAAAGTTACTGCAGTCCTTTGATACACTTCAGATAGATAAAAACACGGAATATGGTAGTAGTTTTGTTACATAGTCGGGAGTACTTTGAACAGTAAAAAAAACAACCTCCAAGTCTAAACTCTGATCACTTGTCCTGTGCTTAGTGCATTTGGAGTTTTCTGAATGAAAGAATTCTCATTCAGAAAGGATAGATGAAGTAAGAATCTTTCCAACTCGGGGATCTCCTGGCATTGAGCACTTCTAAACATGTACCCAAAACCTTCCCTTTTCCACAGCCTCCAGTTGAAGATGACATTGATCTCAGTGATGTGAATCTGGATGACTTGGATAAAGATGAGCTGTGAGATCTTCAGGAAACTTCTTTTCTTGGGAGAGCCTGCGCAGCAGTTTGCAGCCTGGATCACAATCGGACAGAAATTTCAGTGGCCTTTTTATGGAGAAGTAGCACATGACACACTGTGCTATTGGGTGCACTGCAGCAGTGGGCTGTACGCATCTCAAGAAAACATTGCAGAAATTCTATGAATTGTCATAACCAGTAAACTTGATTGTATTCTGTGTAACAAATATTTTGAGGACAACATGGATATTTCTTTGGAACATCTTTTGTTGATAATGTGCTGTTTGAGTGTTACTGGAGGCTGTTAGTGTAACCAATTTTAACTGTAATTTTTTTCATGGAGGTGGAACCTGCTCAGCTTCTGTTTCAATTAAAGAATAAAATATTTTTGACACACAGTGTTAGTCTTGTATAGAGTAAGAAAGGTGCACATAGTACAAGCAGTCCCATTTTGGATGACTCTTGAAAGTGAACTGTAGAATAGAGAGGCTTGTGCAGAGGGGAGTCTTAAACCACCTCCTTGCTGTGAGATCTTGACAGTTTGGCCTAAAGCCTGATAAGATGGACAATCTTAGTTTAAATGCTCTTCAGTCTTCCTTTTCCTATTCCTTCTCAGGGGCTTTCTCTTTCTTTGTGCCAGACTTCGTAAGATCATTAATACAAAGGAAGTGGGGTTGCTGCTGCAATGAGAGATGCTGGGAGCTGTTGGTCTTTCCCCTGGATTAGTGATGAAGCTAATCTGTGTTTGAGGGTGTAAGGATTTCCAGGTGCTAACAGAAAACCACCCTGGTGCTGTCTCCAGCAAATTGGGTAATATTTCTTCACTTCCCATCTGGCATTGTTTTGATCTGAAATTGCTATTTCCTTTGGAAGGGGAATCAGGACTGCAAATAGGGATGTTTACTGCTGCTTTTTAAATAAAAATACTATTATTTTATTGCTCTCCATGTCTTGTATATTGGTGTCAAGTGAAGTGACTCTGATGTGATCAGCTTGTTTATAAGTAAGGAATGAAGATTCCCCTTCTTTCAAGGAAATAACATAATCTGGATATTTGTCATCTGATGTGTGTAAGAGATTGCCCGTAGCTCATCCCTGTGAAAGGCAGTATCAGAACCACGGGCAGCCAGCAGTAACTGCTGATTCTGTGCAGGAGATGTGCTCCAACTCTAAAATCATCCCAGCAGATGAGCTGTAATGGAACTGTTCTAACTGAAATATCTTGGCAAAAACTAAACTCAAGAGTACTTGGGACTGTAAATCATATTATGATAAGTTCCACAGCACTTTTGAGGATCTTTCCTCTTAAGCTTTTTGGGTTTTTTCGTTAAGTTAAAGAACTTTGGGCTTTGCTCTGATGCTTTCTACTTTTTCTGTTTGGAATTTTTTTAAGTTTGCTTTGTTAGAAAAAGAGGACTGTATACACCTAGTAGATCCATTAGCCACCACACTTTTTGAATTGTTTTATTTCAAGTCCAGTAGATACTCCATCTTTGTAATTTACCAAAAAAATAAATACTACCATAGTACCTCTGCCTCTGGAATATGTTTTTGTGAAACTATGAATAAGAGATAACTTATATTGTAGTCACTGTAAAAATCACTAGAAGTGATAGGAAGAACATCCTGCTACAGCATCTGCCTTTTGACTTTCAGCATGTTTTATGATAACTTGAGGGTCTTGAAAAGTAATAGATGAAGTTTGAGCAATTCTTCTTTAACTGCAGTCAAGAACACTGAGATCAATCTTGAAATAGACATAAGGATAATATTCTTGATTGCTCAGTTGTAACCCAGGGATGTCCATGCCAGGCTGCAAAAGGAAGTAATGGCTTTAGTCGCAGTAAATTTGTGCAGTTCCAAGCTTCAGGGGATTGCTTTTGTGCTCCCTTCCCACAGGTGCAATGGAGCTTTGTATGTTCCATGCTTAAAGTGGGGAATTCACCACTGAGAATCTGCTCTGCTTCTTGTTTCAGGCTGACTAATGTAATTTGCATTGAGAATTCATGCCTGTGCTGTTACACACTTGCAGCATTTTTGTGTGCTTCAGCTCTCCAGCAACTCATCTGACTTCCCTTCATGCAATGGACCTGTGCTTGCTGGTTTTAGGCTGTTTTGAAGGCCTGCTAGCTCATTTTTTGCTTTAGCCTAAGTTGTTATGAATTCGTAATTCAAGATATGGGGAAGGAGAAAGCAGCTACTGCTGCTTGTTGAAGGCCTAGGGTATTTATGAATGACAGCCTTTTACAGAGGACAGAGGTGTCACAGTCCTAGGATTTAGTTCCAAATTAATTTTTCTTACTTGTGTTGATCTGAATTTATAGTAGATTTTAAGCTTTTTACATAGAGGAATGGCCATAATTGAACAGACCTATTTTGTTCTGATAGCTGCAAACATCAGATGCTTCTATAGAAAATGTCAGCAATTTCTCTGCAACTGCATTATAATGCAGCTACCCTAATCCAGTCTGTAACCAGCTGGGACTAGAGCTGCATAAAGGGCTCCTCAGTTCAAGATGTGAGGAGATGCATGCTCTAACCCCAGGACACTGGCAGTGTTCATTGGGCTAAGCTGAGAGAAGCTACAGCATGTGCACTTGCAGTGCAGATACCTACATCCATTATACTTGCTGCTGCAACTTCATCCAGGTGTTTGAAGACCACGTTCAGGACATCTCTCAGGCGCTTCACAGACTTCCTATTTGGCTGCAGCAGCATTGCTTGGAAATTCACAGGGAGGCCATACCTCGGAACACAACATACATGATCATCTGCTGGGAAGGGGCACAGCTCTCTACCCGTGCCCTTCTCCCTCCTCAGCCTCCAGCTATGCCCTCTGGTGGTGTGAACATTTCCTTGTTGGAAAACATTTGATTTTTGAAGCCAGAAGTCAACTAAACAGTGTCTGTTTTCCCCTTCCCTGTAAGTGCCCCCAAAGATTAGTTTTTCATCAGATTCATATCTGTATTGTCTCCTGCGAGCTCCTGGAGTGAAGTGTGTAAGGCACACACCTCGAGCAAGACAGAACAAGGTGTGTAAGGGTTCCTTCCAAAAGGAACTGCACCAGGAAGAGAGCTGTACATTTTGAATTCACCAGGTATCTCTGCCTGCACTCTGTGTTTACTTACCTCAGGACAGATTCAACAAAAACTCTCAAGGCTTTCACATGAATCCAAGCCACAAATGCTTCACTGAAGTTCACCTTCAGCCAGCGCAGTAAGGGGCCCTGTGAGAACAGAACAGTGCTGGGATCCCCTTGCTGAGTGAAGCAGCTCCACAGCCAACACTGCCACTGAGGCCATCAGGCTGCTGGGATGGCTCCCAGGCAGCCTGATAGAGGCTCCCAGTCTATCAGAAACTCAAGTGACCGTGAGCAAATTATTTTTCCCATGCCTCAGTTTTATGGGCTAAATGGAGCTCACCAGAGACTGTTGGAACCATAAAGCCATTTCTCAGAGAGATGCTTAGCCATGCTGGTAGCAAAGGCTGCCTCTTATGTGGGCCACCAACTCAAAAGGTGCTACTTACATATTGTTGTTTCTTGTCGGAAGCTAATTTCATCAGCTCTTCCTTTTCACATTTGAGTTCTTTCTCATCATAATAAAATTCTCGAACCATGAACCTACAATTGAATGACATTTGCTCTTACAAGCCTTAGTCCAGGCAATACGCACACTCATTTCTTTTTCCCTGGGACAAGCAGGTATGGGAAGTTGCCAGCCATTAAACAAGTTAAAGCATGTAGAGGGTGGGAGTTGAAATCACCCCCAAAAAGTCAGCTTCCTGCTGTCAGCAGAATGAGAGCAGAAAGGGCAATTCCAGAATCTGGAACTTGGAGCTTAAAGAAAAGGATCCCTAATTCTGCTACCACAGCTCCTTCCCACCCTGCCTTCTCAGTGGCTTTAGGACCAACTGCAACTCAAGCAGTCAAGAAGTCCTAAAATCAGTGATGGATTCCCTATGCTTCACGCACAACAAGCCTCAGCTGATCCTCATCTCTTGTTAGCCTGCCTTGCCCAGCAGTCAGGGCTTCTTACCTGTTCTCCCTGGCTTTAGCCTTAAAGTCATCCATCACTTTTCTAAACAGGGTCACAGTGAAGAGTCCTCCCTCTGCATCCTCAGCAATCATTCTGTGGGAGGGAAATCCACTGCTGTGATTTACAAGGCAAATCCCTCATGCCTTTTTTACCTACCTCACCTTCCCCTTTTGCAATTCTTTCATCTTCTCATTTATGATACTGAACAACACCCTGCTTTTTGGAAACTGCTGTGACAGAAGCAGAGAACAATGACTTTATTTGCACTGTCTATTCTATCTCAATGTAAAACTCAATTGGTTTCGTTCCTGAACACACTTTAATACACAAACATTCTGCCTGCCTGATTTTTCTGTTTCCTGTAACATTCCCCCAGCTTTACACACACTTGTGGTTTTGAGACAGGCAGTAGACAAGGCAGCTTGTTTCTTTGTGCTTTCCACCTTCTCCATTTCAGGTAACACTACTGTTAGCTCTTGTGCCCTGGACTGGATCTCAGAGTCTGCATGAGCTGAGCAATGGAATATTTAAGTCTTACCAAAATTTTTTTAGCTGAGGTGAAAGGATTAGTTAATATGGCTTTTGCCAGTGCAAATGACGGTATGCTGAATTATTCTATGCTACAACAGGAAGCAATTAAAAATGCAGATTTAGTGTTTCATCTTTATAAAAAGTAGTTTCCATAAAGCTCTATGTGATTGCAGGTGTCTGAACTATACCTCAATTAATGTAATAAATTGCCTGTTTTACACAAAAAGAAGCAAAGGCCTGGTTGAAAGTAAAAAGAAATAGATTACTGGAAAAGGGAACAAGCTAATTGTAAAAAAACTTTCCTTTAACAAACTAATTTCTATTTGAATTGCTAATACGTTAATGTGGAGCCTATGCATTAGAGTAATGATTTCCTCCAGGATCCAGCAATTTGGGGGGCTGAAACATGACAGATCTCTGAAACAAACACAGAGCTTAATCTGGAATTTCACTTACTTGGTGGAGCGAGGTACTACCATATCTGAGAGTGATTCATAGGTCTTCTGCCACTGTAGGTAGCTTGACCTTTGAGCAACACAAAACAAAGCACAGTAAATAAATACTGTATACTGGAAAGCAAATGTTGATATATGTAGTTAATTAAGCTAATGGATTATGTCATTAAGATACATTAAGCCTCTCCTATCGTTTCCTCTCCTAGTCACCAGCTAGGAGATGATTCCCTCAATGCTACACCCCACTCCTCACTTTGGATCTTGGCTTGGGAAGGGTGAACATCAGGAAGCTGATGGTAGGAAGAATGTTGCATATACTTCCAGGCTGCCACACAGTGTTCCATGCTCTAGGACCCCTGCACAAGCTGCCCTGGTCCATGGGTAGGTGTGCTACATCTGCTATGAGCACTCCCAGAGCTGATCCAGTGCTAGACTGCACTCATGGCAAATGCCAGCACCGTGAGAAAGGGAACAGGGGGATGGTAAGAGTTTGCAAAGAGAGAAATCTCTTTTTAGCATGACTAAACTCAGATAATGAAGTAAACAAACTTACCTCAGATATCTTTTTTGCAACCTAGTTTTCAGAGACTGAAGAGTGATGATGTATGTGTGATTGGGACAGGGCTATATGGAGAGGAAAAGCTTTGTGTAGGGCCCTGAGGAGAACATTGTGTAACTTCCCCATTGGTAGCAGTCACCCTATGTATGGGCACTTACAAGGGCACAGCCAGCAGAGAGGGACTGTGAGTCGAACAAGTCTAATTCCTTTTAGAAACTGACTGTGCTGCAGTAAAAATCTGGTTTTCTTTTAGCTCATATACTCCTATCAGGAGACTGAGAACCCAGCTGTAACAATAAAAACCCTATATGCCAATCATCCTGCTCCAGCTTTGGCGAGTCTTTGTCTCCCTCTTCTGTGCTAGCACCACTCTTGTCAGAAATTGTTTTTTCTTCTTTGCTAAAGGCTCCACCTGTGTCCCAGTCAGGGCACTCATGAGCTGCCCCAGCCTGACCCAGTATCACCTGGTTCTGGTGCTGAGGCCTGGGACTCAATGCCACACGGGCTGTGTGCACACACTGTTGCCTTACTTTGGCACCACGACGAGCAGCGTGATAAGATACTCAGAATTCAGAACAAAGTCTTCTTTGTGCACAATGTCTGCCAGGGTCCTGGTCAGCAGATTTCCCCTATGGTGAAGAAGACAAAGTAAGAATAACAGTAGCAGGAACTCAGGAGCAGAACATTGGAGGCATTGTGCTGTGGTTGGAGATGCTAATAGCATATACTGGGGTAGAAGAATGCCCAGAAGGAGGTGGCTAAAGGACACAGCTACACTTCTGAAATGGCTGTCTTATTATTTTTATTGCAACTAAAAGAATCAAAAAGTAACTAATAGTAAGGACACAATGTTGGTGACTAGCAGGAGGCCAGTTTATGTCCTTTATGTAAAATTACACTATTCTGCTTATGTAAAATTACACCATTTACAGTAAGAGTGAGCCATGAAAGTACAGACCTAAGCCATCACAGCAACCTGGCATTCCAGGACTTCCATGGACAAGCACACTGAGGCACTTCGTGCAGAACAGCAGCGAGACAGCAGTCTCATACACTGTGGAGGAGGTCTCCACAGCTTGCCCACCTGATCCCATTAATTCCCAGGACAAGTAGTGTATATGGCTGGAAAGCACTAGGTGTGAAGAGGAGTTGCCCTCCCTGTCACCAGGAAGGAGTGAAGAATGACCTAAACTAGAAGTTTTTGGTTTGAAGTTCATTGAGCCAGTCTAAGTATTAACTAACTGGCTGGTAACTTATTAGATGTTTGTTCAACCCAAGCCATCTGGCCCTGGTGGACACCAGAGTTGTCAGCATTTAAAGGTGGATGGAATGGCAACAGGAAGATTGTTCCTGGCCATGAGGAATCCATTCTACTCCCTCCTCACGTTGCTGGAGCTCTGGCTGCCAGCCTGGCTGACTGCAGTGTGCCCTGTGCCCAATCCTGAGTAGGATCAGTAGCACATACGAGCATGTGTTGGGTGAGGGCTTGCACAGCATCATCTAAGTTGCTTTAAATTTACTACTTACTGGATTTGACCATTCTCCCCAGTGATATCCTAGAAAAAAACCCAGGTATCAGCACTGACATAGGCAAAGACCATAAGCAGATGAAGACAGGAGACAGAACATTTGGGAAGCCTGAACAGTGCATTGCCTGAACCAACAGAAGGAAAGAAAGAAAGAAAACAAAAATATAAGTGGGAAGCTGGTGAGGTGCAGGATCAAGCAAGACAGACCTCCTATGGGAGCTTTGCAAATGCTGTTCAGAACATAGGGCACAGGTCATGTGGCAAAGGAATCCACCAATTGACACTGCTCATCTAATTTCTGACTCTCTGAAGCCCCATCAGAGCAAAACAATTGACCTTCTCCAAGACTGCCTGCTCACACTGTCAGTAAAATCTTATTAGGAACTTCAGTCTCCCTGAGCTGATTCTGAGATATGCTGACCACACCAGTTACCCCACCACCTGTTTTCACTGGGTCTTTGAATGCTCAGCATGTCCCAAAGTTGTTCCCACCAGAGCACACATGGTCCATCACACAGCAGTGGGTGTGAGCACACACTGCCTGCATTTCAGCCATGAAACAACATCCCCAGTGCAAAATACTTACATGGTTTTCTTCTCCAGGCTTTGCAAATTTCCTTTAATGTTGTTGTACGCAGATGATCGGGTCTTTAGGTCTGCTTCTATTTGAGTCACTTGCTAAAATAAAGTAAAGAAAGGGAGTCAATGCAGTGCTTGAGGCCTTGTTTTCACCTCAGTCCTGCTACTACTGCACCTCAACACAGAGACACAGCTGCCAGCTCCCCTAAAACCACCAGCCTGTGGCCAAGAGAGAGTGGAGGTCAGAGCTCCCCTGGGGCAGTCAGGGATTGCTGCTGGTGTGCTACAGCTGTACCTAAGGGGCAAGTTCATGGTTTTATTTGTTACCTACACTGAACAACACCCCAAGCCTTTCTGAATGAACTGACAGTGTATGTAATTCATTCAGCCTGAAGGCATTTGATTTAATGTTGGAACAACAATTTCATGAAAAACACATCCAAAGTGGAGAATAATATGGCAGTATATTTAAAAAAAAATTACAATGAGGTGGATTAAAAACGTACCCTAGTGAATCTGATAAAGTGCCATATACTTACAGACTGGATAGGTTTAAATATATGTATAATTATCATTGCAGTAGAAATTACAATAATATCAACTGCTTCCCTACAAAGTGTGTGCTTCTGAACTTGCTCCTGCCCAAACCAAAGGCAAAGCTCCCCCTGACTGCCATGAGAAGAGGGATCACAACCAGCCAAAGGACATGCTTCCCCATCCTGATATCTTTAAATCTGGAGTACAATTTACCTTTGCTAATGCTTCTGATATATTCTTCAGCGGCTGCTTTATGGGATATTTGGCCATGTCCCACTCAAACCGTGTCAAGTAGCTAATTAGGTCAACTGAAAATGCAAAAAGATGCATGAAAGCAGGTAGTGCACCAGATGGCAGGTCAAGGTTTGGGGAGTACTCCCCAGCTCTATCTTAGGCATAGCTTTGATTAACTTTACAACTTTAACCAGAAGTCCACCTCTCAATTCTAAAAGAGATTTAATCTAGATCAAATACGCATAGATCCTATGCCCAATCTAATCAACTTCCTAAACATCCCCAAAATTAAAAGTTAAACCAAAAATCTTTTCTGAATTACACCTAACAGTACAGAAAAAGTGTAACATTATCTGTATCAGTGGGACACAGCAGTGTACAGCTATTCTTCTTCACAGTAAAAACAGTTTTGTGTAATCTCAATCTTCATTTCTTCAATAAAACTGAATTTAATCCGAGCAACAGCTATCAGAAAAATACTTCATGCCCAGGATCAGCAGTAATATTCAGGGTTGCTGAGAGCTCGATCAAAAGTATTAAGAGCATAGCAGATGTCACTTCTCTGTGATTCAGTCAAATGCTTGCTAGGAATCAAACAAATGCAGGTGGGATGAGGAATTCCTCATTGACTTCGCACACAGAGGTCCCCATTTCACACAAAGCTAGAGATTACTTACATAATAGATAAATCTAGTCACAGCATCCAAGAACAGAAATTCACAGCAAGGACCTGTGCATGCAACCCCCAAAACACAGCACCCTCAGAGCACGGGGACCCACAGCTTCTTTCCAGAATGAAGGTGAAATGAACAAACACAACACCCAGCTGCTGGAACAAGATTTTCCTGTTTCACTGTTTGAAGATCAAGGGTTCTTGATGTTAGAAAACATTAAGGCTTATGATACCAAATAAGGAATTCTCCTCCAGCAGCTCATGAAATCAAACAGTTCTTTGTCAGAGTCCTGAGAGCCTTTGGTTGCTGAACAAGCCACTACCTAGTGTTCTTGCAGACCTTTATATGATGGGGTAAAGTCATGCATCCTGCCACAACGAGAAGGGCTGGGACTGCCTGCCCCCCAGAAGGTTAGGGGAAGGCAGCAGGCCTTTCAAGGTCTAGACCAAGAGGCCAGAAGCACTGTCACTAAAGGGTGGGCTTCTTCCAGACCAAGAGGGTAAATAGGGAGAATGTCTGGGAACTTGCTCTGAGGTGACAGGGAGCAAAACAAGCTCAAGGTGCTGAGTAAAAGAACATGCATGCTGGGGCCCTTCAGTGTTCTTTGCTGCCTTGTTCAGGGAGTGAATTCAGTCCCAGAGCAAGGTCTGAGCGCAATTTATTATGGGCTGGACTTTGAGGTTTCAGGAAAAAATTTGTGAACCAAGATGCACGACAAGGAATGTGAAAAACTGTGTAATTGCCATACTACCAGGCTGAGGGTACTCTGCGGTCCTGTGTGATACTGAATACCCTTGGTAGGAGAGCACTATCCTTTCCATGGGCTTCTCTCACCCCACAACAGAGTCAGTTTACCCTATTAGATTTCCAAAGCATGGAAAGTCTTATGTTAGGAGAAATAGGCTTCTTAGCAAGAGATAAACTGCCTGGAAAGCAGAGAGCACTTGCCATGGCAGTGTTCTCCCATCTTTCAAAACCAGAGCTGTTTCAACGTCCCCCACATCCCATGGACAAGAGTCATAGGGCAAAGATCCAACCCCTTCTGCTAATATCTGATCAGAAATGAGCAAATTCTCTTGCACAGGGAGGGTATAGAAAACAGGCAAAACTACAGAAGACTGAGAGAGCCATGACACAGCTGCTGTGTGCACAGTTCTCCATTGGTGCTTGCTCGTGATCTCTGTGGGAAAGGCAGAGAGGTCAAAAACACTTCAACAACAAACTTCACACAGTATTTTCAGCATGGGGTACACAACACAAAGATTTCACCCTCTAGCCTCTCTTCTAAGCTTGTGTGCTTAGGCTTTGCAGGCACAGGCTCTTTAAAGACAGACAGTGACCTATTTATAGCTGGTGAGATATAAAAGTTCCCTGAAGAACTTCACATGCCCTTTCTAACCTCACATTCCTTGAATCTCAGCAGCATCCAAGTGTTGGGCAGTTAAGCACAGCATGAGTTCTCAGGCCAGTTTGTCAAGCTCACTCCTGAGTGAGCTTGCCAGTGCTAGCTGGCACCGGTGCAGATTAGTTAAGCAGCCTGATCTTGGGGATGGCACAAACTACTGTGAACACACCAGCAGAGCTGTGTTTAAAACACCAAGCAGCCCCAGCTCCCTGATGCTCCTGGAATGGCATCTCTCATTTGTGGAACCTGTCAAGTCACTTCTGAAAGGCTTCACACAGTTGCCCATTCAGGAGAGATGATTCCTACCACCTCACAGCTGCCCAGGGAATCCACAGCCTGAATGTCTCATAGCTAACTTACACATCCAGCTCTAAAATGCAATGTTAAATACTTCCTCTCCAAAACACTTGATTCTTCAAAATTGTTATGCTTCCATTTTGCTTTGTTTTGGGTTCACTATAAAGAATAGAGTTATTCCACCACTTACCAAATTTTTAAATTCATTTAGGTTTAACATATCCATAATTTGGATCGAGAGAATAATTTGGGAGAGAATTTGGTATGACTCTTTGAAGAAAAGCTTTACTTACATTTCAAGAAAGGTTGTCTATGCTGCTATGATAGATTAAAAGTTTCTGTATTATGCAAGCACACATTTCCCTCTATAAGACAGAAATTTACATGTGGTTGCTTTCAAGCATTGTTCTGGAACTGGAAAGTTGATTGTCTGTGTATGTGTGTGCGTGTGAGCAAGTTCATGTAACTAAAAGTGCTGTATTTTTACTACTTTGCATTTTTTTCCTACAGATCTAGCAAAAAAACCTTTTAGACACACAGCCACCAGCAAACTACTATTGGGGTTATATACAAGTGAGCTAAAGTCAGTATTACTTAAAACCATCTCGGGATGGTCAAATAGTATGAAACAGGACCATGCAGCAAGAAATTGTGTCTTATAATTTTGTTTCTGATTTCACAACCTTGAGGAAGTCTTCAACTTTATAGCTCTTTTGCTAATGAAAAAGGGAAGGAGGAAGAATTGGTACAGTAAAGTTGCTGATGCTTATGAAGATTGACACTGGAATATATTAGGGGAATTCTCATATACTAAAGCTGACTTCATTTTTTAAGATGCAGTCAATAATCTTAAAACGGTTAATGTCCTAATTCAATATGATTTGTTTGGATGATCAAACCCAGGCAGAGGAAATTAGTAACACATGCAAGTAATTTCCATATACTTCTAATACAACACATGCAGAGCTAATAGTAAAAAAATCGTGTAAAAGGGGAAAACAAAGGAAATGAACGAAACTTGTTGTTTCTCAAGTCATAGGGATATCGTGATCAAGCTACGAGGTTGTTACTTGAGAAATCCATCGTAACCTGATCACTGTATCTCTACAACCAGACCAAGGCTTGTGTCTAGCACTAATATACACAAATACATGCATGTAACAACACCACAACCATCAGTCCTCAACATACTTTGGAGACATTTCATTTTATCCTTTAGCCCTGAAACACAGTAAGTGGGATTATTGTATTTCTCAAACAGTTGCACCCATCAAACATCAGTTTTATATCATTAAAGGATATTTCTAAAAGAAATTCCTCCCCATCCTTTACTGATACAGGTCTGAAGTACAACATTGCAGACAAAGGCAGATGGAGTGTGCACTCTTAGTTTATCCAAAAGTATCATGCTGCAAGTCTGTAATCAGCATGCATACCACATCCAATTTGGTTGTATTTTTCCAGAACAGCTGGGGAACACAAATTACTGACAAATCACTGTGTTGTCACACAGCTATACAGAATGAGATTTAGGTGCCCTTAAAAAATCAAGCCCAGGGAGGGCACAGAAGTGTGCTAAGTCATGTTAGGAGTGAACAAGGATGTCTCTTACTTTCATCTTCACTCCAAAGTTAGCTTCTGCTGAGAAAAATGGGAGCAGGACAGACACGCTCTTATAAAATGTTGCTGATGGTTGTCCTTTCTAAAGTGTCAGGGTTTCAATTCTACATATTTATATTCTGAAGCAAGCAAAAGCAACATCAATGCATTTAAAGCCCCACATTCACAGCACCTACCTCCATTGGCCAGAAGATTTTCCTGGACTTTATCTTTTGAGTCCTCCATAACTTCTCCTATGTACTGGGCTATTTTCTTTATTACGCTTAAATGCAACAAGACAAACATTATTAGTGAAGAAACAAAATGATTACAAAACAGTTTCAAAGTGATCTGGTAAGCACAGAAATGCCCAAACAAAACACATCTGAAGCAAGGCAGATTAATTTGAAATTCAAATGATAATAAAAAAATCTAGGACACAATGCAGAACTAAATGTCTTATCTCTAAATACACTGATCTCTGCAAAAGCATAGGTAATGCCATTTTGCCTGTGCTCTGGACTTACAGAAGATCAAGATTCAGTCTTCTGTACATTCGTTAGACACATAGCAGAAACCAGAAAGCAAGAAAGGCAAGAAACTCACTTTTAAATCCCCAAGATGATGAAGGTAAAGGAGGCTACATACAGACATTGACTGAAAATATGTTTCACAGGATCCTAAAGAAATCCTTAGGGCTTGCTGAAAAAAGAGTCTCAGAAAATACATGGGGGAAAATAGCAGTGTTATCTTGCTTGATGGGGAATTTCTTTCTTATTCCTTTTCTATACAGGACTCTTTCTCTCTTCCCTTTTAGCATGGTGGACAAGACACTCCTTTGAGGTGTAGAAGAACTAGATTCAAATCCTTCTGCCCAATTCAGAGTAGTGATTTGTACAGAGACCCTCCTAGAGACAGCGCTCTCTAGAACACTGTCTCTAGTGTGCCACTTATTCTTTACTTATTGTAAGAAATGGATTAGTCAAGTCCCTCTAGCAGTAGGTCCCCTTATTTCTAGTCAAAGTACCTGTCTCATACAGGCTGAGACACTTTCTGGTAGTTTAAGTATCCCTCTGCACTCAAAAATACTCACAGAATTTGGCCTGCAGCTCCCTAACTGTCCTAGGTTGACTACGCCTTGTAAAAACCCCAGCAGCTACAAGGTTACTGCCTGACCATTAAATTGGCAGAGACACGAGGTGGACACAGTCCTTGGCATCTTGACAGGGAGTGTAACAGGAGGCTTAATTTCTGCCTCATATCTTTTTCTTTCCTTAGTGAGGGGAGACAACTACAGCTGCAGATGAGCTGGAGACTGAAAGGACATCTACAGTGTTTGGACAATGTGTTGTGTGATTGGACAATGTGTTGTTGTGACAAATCCTGTGGTTTTCAAGAGCAGCTAGATATAGCTAGATATAGATACCAGGAAAGCACCAGAGAAGAGGATTTTTCCTTCATGTGCTGCAAAGCAGTTGCATCTATCTCTGTTACTGTGAAGAAACTTAGTCATGGGAAAGGTTTTCCAGTCCTATGACAGGTAGGAAAAATCTGAGATTGCTGATGCTGCCAAGAATGCAATACTTAAAATTTGTGCTGTTTGGTGTCAATTTAGTCTGAAGAATAGAAGACATTCTTGTGAGCTTTCAGTATACAAAGGGCTCTTATAAGCAAGTTGGACAGAGGCTTTTTACCAGTGCCTATAGTGACAGGACAAGAGACAACTGTTTTAAAGTAAGAGTAGATTGAGACTAAACATAAAGAAATTCTTTACTGTGAGGGTGATGAGGCACTGGCACAGGGTGCCCAGGGAAGTTTTGGATACCCAGTCCCTGGAAGCATTCACAGCCAGATTGGATAAGGGTTTGAGCAACCTGGACTAATGAAAGGTGTTCCTGCCCATGGTACAGGGTTGGAACTAGAGGATCTTTAAAGAACCCTTTCAACCCAAATCATCCTTCTCAGGACCCTGAATAGGTGCAGTTCAGAGTGCCTGTAGGAGAAATCTATACCACTGTGCTCCAGTTCACTTGCCTTTCTCAGAGCTGCTGCAGTTTTTCACCACCTGGCTGCAGCCCCAAAGGGACCCAGCAGCAGCCGAGGGCTGCTGGAGTACAGCACATGTTGCTCACACTCAGGCTGTGGGGGAGTTAAGGGATCCAGACAGATTCCCTGACAACTGCAACCTTGCCAAGCACTTCTGCAAATCTCAGCTTGTAGATAGAGCTATTTTTTATCTGCTTCATGATGCTCAGAGAGCCCAAAGGAACTTGTTATGAGAGAGCAGTTGCTAAAACCAGCATAGCAGGAGCCTAAAGACATTATGGAGAAAGAAGTTCACAGGGAGATGTATAAATCAGAAGTTTCTCCAAAGGGCCTGAACTGCTTTCATTACTTTTGAGTGCATGTGGTGGCTGATCTGACAGGTGGGAGACAGCTCTGGCCTCTCTCTATGGATACAGAGGGTGGGACAGGTGTGTGCTCTCATGCACCTGACAGTCCTGCCTGCCAGGGTAAGGCTTGGCTCCCTTCCCACTCACAGATCCCGTGGTCCCTACAGCAGGATACAGCCACATTGTGTGCAATACAGTATGCCAGAGGAATGTTCTCCAGCCCTGCCTTACCCTCTGTGCCTTGCATTGCATCCTGTGAAATGTAAGTGGGATTCACTCACCCAGTATATTTCCCATGCAAAGACAGAACCCATTCCTTCCACACCACTAATGTCTAGGGCAAATGACAGGAATCAGACCCCTTGAGGAGCCCCACTGACTACACTGACATCCAACAATGGCCAGTTTTCACAGCCAACCATCAGATCTCTACCTTTAGATGAGATTAATCCCATCTTGAGCAAATATCCTTATCAAATTATGCATTATAAAAAGAGAGAGCTTCAGCAAACCTGCTTCAACAAGTAGTAATAAAAATCTGTAAAGGGAATAACTCCATTTAACCTACTATTTTGTCTTGAGACTGATGTTTTGCTTCTGCAACACTCTTGAAGTGATACTGAGAAAGGAAGGGTGCCACCCACCAGGCCTCTGAAATACTGCAGGGAGCAGAAGTCCTGCAGTTTGAGGCCACTCCCAAGTATGCCACGGACTGAGGACCAGAGAGAAGCCCCGGGTAAGAGTGACCCAGGAGACTGCCAGCTTTTGAGAGAGCTCCCTGCTACCACAGGATGACATGGAAAAACACTCCTCCCCACTGTGTAAATAAATAATAAAAGTATGTGGAAACAATAGCTCCTGCAAACTCTTGCCCCTTCTCTGCTGTCCTGGCAGGAGGCAGCGCTGACAGGTTTGTGCTGCCTCGCTTTACTGGCAGCTGTGTTTATCCAGCAACAGTTCAGCAGGCAGTTCTTTCACAGGACCGAGAACATAAATGCTCAGGTCATCTGAACAGGCTTGTAACCCTCTGAATGCCACTAACTTCAACCAAGTGTGAGTGCTTGGCATTTTAACCCTTGAATCACAATTTAGACATAAAACCTGGAGCATTTATTTAATGCAAAATGCTTTTGTATGTCCTTATGGGACTCAATCTGCTAATACCTTTGATTATTCTGTTATTCTCTGTTACTGCTCTAATGTTGCTACTGTAATGCATTTTTCTTATTTTTCGAAACATCTTCCTTATTTTTAAATCTTGTTGATTCTTCCTGGTTACCTACCTTGACAGGCAAATAAGACAAGCAGGAAGAATCTTTGCCTCAGCAGATTACAGTGGAAGGGCCTCACTGACCCCTTTTCTCCATGCCTAGAGCCCACTAGAGGGTAAAAGTCATTATTGGCATTAAAGGGACAATTACTGGTGCAAAGTGATGTTCAGCTTGAACTAGCAGCTGTATCGTGCTGGCAAGTTAAAACAAAGATAACAGGAGTCAGTGAGCCTAAGGAGCTCCTACTGATAGATTACAAGGATTCTGCAGTCAGCTTTTCAGAAGTCCTAATTCTTCAAAAAGCTGGGTATTAGTTACGCCTTTCTGAAAAATCAGTTCTGATGATTTCTGGCAGCCCTCAAACCCAGATAACACAGTTGCTTCCTATCTGCTACCCTGACTAGAGACACAGAATCACAGAATATTGTGAGCTGGAAGATATCCACAAGGATCATCAAATACTTTCCATTAGAACAGATAGCAGGTATTGGAACCGTCTCTCCCCAAATTTGCCCCCATTTGCACTTCCTCAGGAATCTTTGCAATTGAATAAGAAGCTGTTACAAAGAATATGGGGCAGGATTTTTGGGAGGGTCACGCTGGAGATGGTTTTGTTGATAAATTAAGTTGCTCTGTCTTGCTTAAAGTCCTAAAAAAGCAGTATGGTTTAGTTCTAGGTAGTCCTGTTTGAAGCAGGATGTTGGACTCAATGATCATGATGGGTCCATTTCAACTCGAGCTATGAATCATATTCTGTGATTCTAAAAGATCAACCTTGCATGCAACCCAGAGATATCAGATGCAATCACTCTTACACAACCCTTATGTAGCACCAGTAAAATCAGCAAAAAAAATGCTATGGAGAAATGTATTCTAGTAGACCAACTTTTACCTAAACTACCTAGCATAGATGCAAACAGTTTATATCAGGGTCTCTGTATATATTTGCACCTGCCACACACAGATCTATGAAAGGATTGAGCATATTTAGACAAGACAATGGTTATCAGTCTGGACTGGGAGAAAAAAAGGCAAAAAGTGCTAACGCATGTCTCTGTGACCAAAACTACATGTGAGGTAAGACGCCAAAGCAAAAAACAGAACAAAGCAAAAAAACCTAGCAGCTTATACCTTCACTGCCTCGCAATCTACCGAGTGCCATGAAGTATCTTAAAACCTGGCATTTTCTCAGCTTGCTGTACTACATTATTCTTTTGTATACCCAGGTCAGTTTGCCCCAAAAGGCAGACTTGGCAATTGTCAGCAAGGAGATCATGTGAGTCTTTGCTTAAGTAGGTTTGATGTAAACTGAGTCAATATTCTGGTTTTTAAGGAGTTTAAAATCCTGAGACAGAGAGTTCTGGACTTCATTCAAAAGAATATAATCCTTGGAAGTCCTCTATCTGATTGAAAAGGTATAGAAGTTTTAATAGAAACATTCTGTCAAAACAAGATCAGGGAGAGCTTTACAGTCTCTAAATGTCGTTTTATCAAGTTTCTGGATGAGGTGGGAGGATGTTCTTTAAAAGAAACCTAAAGCACAAAACAAAATAACCCCATAACCCACCATTTAAAGCAGTTTTCTTACAAGAAACAGCTTCCCTAGCACTGTCACTTGAATGGATTGCTGTGCTGACAAAGCTGAATTTTAATAGATGATCCTTTCTTTGTGATAACTCCATGACAATCAACACAAGGGTTAAACAAAGCCTATCCACTTTAGTCCAGTTGTAGTCCAGGCTGAACTGAGTCAGACAAGGTGAACACAAGTACATACCATCCCATAAAAACAATGTCTGTTTCTCATTTGTAGGTGGTAAATAAGATCTATTTTACCTTTCAGCAAAGCTATCAAGTTTTCCCAACTCATCTGACAGACCAACAAGAGCATCCAGTGTCCCCACCTGTGCAAAAGATGAGAATTAGGTGAAAGATGCACAACTCTGACTAAGGCTTTTGTTGGCAGGGACTTAAGGAGACTGACTTGTCCTTAGTACATGTGAATTTAACGGTTTGGCAGAACTTTGTTTACTTAGTGGAAAATAGCAATTCCTTTACCCAAGAACTAGGGCATAAAAAAGCCTTTTCCAATAAAGGAAAATTATGTGCAGTCTCAAGATTACATGTCAGTGTCTTTCTTCCTGTTTTCACTTTGCCCTCTATCATCAAGCTGCATAGAACAGTCTTTAACCAGAAAAAACAGTGACTGGAAATGCACACAAATAATGCACACATACAAGCAAGTCAGATGTACTGAGAGAACCAAGGGAAGCTGCACTTATTCAAAAGGGGATGTCTGTCTGTGTCTCCTGTTATTACTGAAGGAAGTCTCTCACAAAGCCATTTCTGACCAACATCTGCTCTTTGAATCACTGTCAGTCATAACCCCATATTTATTTTATTGCAGCATATTGCCAAATCTTTTCTTGTAATGTTGCCAGCTCAACATTACGAAGGGTCAATCTAAGGGAGAAGAAACAAATTTTATGTAGAACAAACAGAATGCAAAAGGGCATCTTCAATGCTTTACTTCCTTCAACATAAGCAGACTTAGACCACCACCAGTGGGGTAAGGTCCACAGATAGTAAAAATAAGGTCCATGGATGACAAAAATCATATCAATCTCAGGTGTGCATACAAAAAACCACAACATTCTCTTCTCTTCTCTGTCAGTAGTTTTGCTGCCATGGCTGTGGATAGTCAGCTACTCGCTTTGCATTAGCAAACCATGACGTACCACGCTGTATGATTTTGATGACTAGGAGCAAATTGTACATGGAATGCAATAGATCAGTTATTTAACATTCACTTATATTCACTCCTTATACATGTACCTTTCCAATGTGAAGCTCAACTTCAAGCACAATTACTTATTTCTCTCTGATTTTCAGTTGACTGAACACAACTCCTCCCTCAACCATAGTCTCCTTCTACTCTCTGCATATTATCCCAAATGATAAATCCCATATTTATCCCAAAAGTCTTTAGCCCTGGTTAATGCTGCTGTATTGCCCATACACAAACCCCTTCCTCACTTACCTTTAAATCTGGAATATGGAATTTACTGTTGCTAGACAGGTTGGATTTAGATGTCACAGTGTTCATTCTCTCCCACGCCTGCAGATTTGTTTTGTCTCCTGGGGCAGAAATTAGCCAGAACTCCGACATGATGTAATATTTTCCCTTCACTGCTGGTCACTGTATAAACTCAAAGCAGGTAAGCGGCTAAAAGAGCACCACACAAAATGTGTTCTTCCCTAAGAACAGAAAGAATTAGAACAGATCACTGATTTCTTTTCTTCAGAAACACCAGGAGAGTGAGTCAGTTGTGTGTCTCAGGCTGAAATGGAACATGACCTTCTCCAGAATGTCACGGAAAGACTGTGGCTGTTCCTTCCTTCTCAGGATTGTTCCACCTAGTTTCTGCATGAAGAAATGAAGTTCCTCCTCCCCTTTTCCCTCCCAGCCTCTTCCATTCGCCTTGCGCTTTAAGTTCAGTGCCTATTGGGGAGCCCGGCAGCTTCACCAAAACATGCAAATTTAATAAAGAATTCCTGCTTGATAAATATTCTCTCTCAAATTGTTGGACATTTGCAAAGGAAAAATGAAAGGAAGACCTCTGCTGAACATAGAAGCTGCAAAAGATGCCACTGGCAAGACAGAATATTGCTCTCCTCTCTGTTGTTTCTTCCCAGGCTCGATAGGAAGGAACTGGAGGAAGGCAAGTCCTGGCGTACACGGACGGTATCGGCAGAGCCACACAGATGGAACAGTGACGAGAATAGAGGGACAACTACCGTGGTGCGAAGCAAAGAGATGAGAGCGGGAGAGCGAGCAGCTGGCACCCCACCGCAACCTCCGTTCCATCCGAGAGCTCCCGCGGAGCATCCCCGCCGCACGCCCTCGCTCTCAGGTGCGCGGGACGGGGCAGGCGCGGCACTCGCCCCTCGGCACCCGCGCCGGGTCCCGCCGTGCCCGAGCGCTGCCAGCACGGCCGTGGGGCTGCGGGGGCCCGCGGGGCACTGCCCGCTGCCTCTCCTGCCCGCTGCCTCACTGCCCTTGCAGTGCCTGCGGGCGCCGCTGGCCGTGCCCGCCGCGCTCCCCGCCGCTCCCCGCCGCTCCCGGCGCGGACGTGGCCGGCGCAGTGGCCGGGCAGGGTCGGGGCGGAGCGCGGCGAGGCGCGGAGCGGCCGCAGCATCCACGGTGGATGCAAGGGGACCAGGGCTCCCTCCCGGAGCACACGGGGCTGCTGCGCCTGGTCACCTAAAGCTCTGTCACAGCTCTGACTAGGGCAGCTTTTCATCTCCTGCCTGTCTTTTAAACTGGCGCAAGTAATGCAGAGGCCATTTGTTCTACTAAACACTGACTACCTCTATGAACTCTAAAGGTTTTGGAATAATTAAAGAAACTTCTAGGAAACTCTTGTTTCCGGGACTTCCCTGAGTGCTTCATTTAACAAATATAGGGGGCAGGAGTCTGCATTGCCTTAAGCTTGGTTAAAATACTGGGAGTATTTCACAGGTTGTGTGAAATGATGCTCTCAAGGCATTTCTAATCCAGGCGCGCTCTGAAGGTAACAAGTGTCTAAACACTCGGTACCCACCTCTGAGAGGCAGCTCTGCAAGAGGGAGTCGAGCCTCCTCGCTGGGGATTATCCAGTTCTCATCTTCCAGCCGAGCAGTCTAATTCCTGTGCTGTCATACAGCACTTCGGCAATTTCTGCTTTTACTGGGGGCTTATTTTCGTCAAAAAATGGTGTATTTTAAACTCATGTTTCTCTGCAACAAAGGTAAATGAAACCCCCAAAAGAAATTAAACAGAAGGATGGTCTTCGTTTTCCACATGACCTGTCATAAACTGAGAGGGTTTGAGATGCTGGGGCCAGGCAGATGTGGTCATGCACAGAAGCAGACCTCTTGACATTTCCAAAAACATTAAATGAAGACCCCTAAGAGATTTGTGAGTCTTCAGCACTAGGAAGAAGCAGCAGATGCAAGGCATCCTGAGTGATGCCATGTAAACCATGCTTTAGGTAGCTAATGTGTAGGTCAAGGTCCTAGGCTCTAAATTTATAGATTGTTTAGGTAAGCCAAGGATTCATCTTCCTTTGCTTCTCTTTAACATTTTTAGTGATCTATAAAAAAGCAATACATGTGTGGAGGAGGAGAGTCTCTACTGAAACACTCCAGAAAAAGACACTGAGAAGATTTGTAGCTGAAATAACCATTTTGTGGGGTTTTTTTTGTTTGCTTTTTTGTTGGTTTTTTTTTTTTCTTTCTGGGCTAATGAACCATTCATTTCTCATAACTGTTATGATTCTAATTCTTTTCAATCACAGTGTTCCCTAGGGCATGAAAAAGGCTTCTCCAGAATTTATGGGGAAAAATGAACATATTGATCTGTGAGATGGCATTCACAGAAGAAATTATTATTATCTAATCCTTCATTTTGTTTGTTTCTTTAGACTATTCATTTTAATAATGAAAATATACTTAACTGATGTTTAAATATCTACATCATATATCTTTACCCACAGCTTACAGGTTCGAAAAGTACAGTAAACCTGATCACCTAGATAATGCAATTCTTTCCCATCTCAAACCAAGAACAGTTTTGACTGGATCCTTGCTGCAGTCTTGAGCTGTGGAAATGTTTTGCATGATTAATTTTAGAAATGTTACACTCTCATAATCTCCTTAAATTTAGAATCATGTAAGTTGAAACTAGTGCTGACAGCTGAGAAAAGTTTCTTGCTGCAGTGGTGCAAGATTTTAGGAATATTTTTCTGTACACATGGATGTTATAACAAATAAGGTAAAATCCAAGCTGTAAGGTTGCTGGATTTCTGGATTCTACAAGAAACACTTCTTAATTCCTGAACATATTTATAGCAGTAATGCCATTTTTCTTTTTTTTCCTTCATATGGCTTCTTTTACTATCATTAAAGTGAAATATTTTATGCTATTTATTTATTATTTTAAAAGAAAATTAACAAGAAAAGATGATGTTAATTTCTATGCAATGTCCTGTTTAATGTTTTCCATTATCATCTTTTCTCGGTTTACAGTGACTTTTTAAACTTTTTTCTTTTTACCCCATTACATATTGTTAGGATGAGGCAGCAGTGGAGGGGAAGGAGCGGGCAGCACACGCTGTGGGTCAAGATCATGCTGCAGTCTGATGGTAACACAGCTCTGCCAGCTCATTTCCCTGGCCAGCCCTGCATGTGGTGCCATGTGATCTCAGAGCTGTCTAATTCCCTCATGATCATCACATGTCTTTCTGCTCCCTTTGATCCACCACAGTAATGAACTTTTCTGTGACTTCGCCTCTCTCAGTATTTGTGAGTACTTCTTCAGGTGCCACACTGAGGGAGCAAAACTCTGCCTCCAAACAATCATTAAGAATATTGAAATACCCTACCTGAAGTATCTCCCAAGACAACTTTCTTAAGCAGATAACCAGAAGTAATTACCTAGACTATTATGACATTGACACTAGAAGGAAAACTGCTATCTCCAGTGTTCTATACATCCAGGAATTCTTTGTAGGTTCAGACATCTGATGCTGCTGAATGCCTTTTGAAGTGCCCTGGAATATCCTGTCAGGCCTTCAAGCTGCTTTTCTAGGATAACACAGGTCTCCTGCACATCCCAAATCACATCAACCAAACCTCAATGAATGTCTGGGATTCCTTACAATATCCAGAATTGTGGACAAGTGAATTCACCAATTCAGCTTTAAATGTCTATTAATAGCACATGGTGCTCTAATTAGACTGTGGAACCTGATCAAACTCACCCCACAGAAGACACCCAGTGGCTGCTGCACCACACTCCTCACCCTTGACTGCAATTACCAGCAATGAGATTCAGCTGCCTGAGCTTCCAGTGCCACCAGAGATATCCCTGCACATCCTGCCTGTCTCCAGATTACACTGCAGAAGGGTTTGGATTTTCCATAGATCCTGTGCCAGCCCCATGCAGGTGCCTTGGATACCATATGGCATCTCAAGTATTTGTCACTAGACAACCTACATATAAGCAAGTAAAGCCTTAGCTCTCTGAAATGGGAGCTTAAACACCTAGCTTAAACCTACTGGTACCTTTATTTAGGTGTGCTCATCTCCCAGGAATCTCGGCTCTAACACCCTCTAATACAACCCAGAATGGAGCTCTTTTTAGTCATGATATTGGTATTGTCACTGTTGTGATACGTCATTCAGAGAACACCATGCATAAGACTTATTTGAAACTTCAGTTTCAAGGTGCTTCAGTTTGCACCTTGTGCCAGAGTTATGCATCGTTAAAAATTTATTTGTGATTTTGTTTCTTCAACACACATATGACTGATTGGATTTTTTTCAGTCCTTGTTTTTGGTCCTGTAAATTGGAATGAGAATGGTTGGAATTCTGGATGTTGCTTTTTTTTTTTCCAACAGCGATGCTACAAAACAGTAAGAACGTGCCTTTCTATGGTTGCTGGCAAGGTTCTGATCAGCAAATCCTGGACTCACTGTTTTCCATGGCTAACAGACACGGTTTGCCACAGGGTGAGAGAATTAACCTCCTCCACCAAGGCTCCAGGAACAACTCCTGCCTTCCTGAGCTCACATGAAGACCACCGCGAGTGACAGCACAGCCTGCCCGATGGACAGCCCTGACGGACAGCCAGGGCTCTGTGTGCGGACACGGGCCGGGCGCTGCGCAGAGGGCACACGGCAGCCGGGCTCCTCTGCCCGCGGCCCGGCTCCTGCCTCTGCCCGCGGCCCGGCTCTTGGCAGCGCCCACATCCCGGCTCCTGCCTCTGCCCGCATCCCGGCTCCTGCTTCTGCCCACATCCCGGCTCCTGCCTCTGCCCGCGGCCCGGCTCCTGCCTCTGCCCGCATCCCGGCTCCTGCCTCTGCCCACATCCCGGCTCCTGCCTCTGCCCGCGGCCCGGCTCCTGCCTCTGCCCGCATCCCGGCTCCTGCCTCTGCCCGCGGCCCGGCTCCTGCCTCTGCCCGCATCCCGGCTCCTGCCTCTGCCCGCGGCCCGGCTCCTGCCTCTGCCCGCGGCCCGGCTCCTGCCTCTGCCCGCATCCCGGCTCCTGCCTCTGCCCACATCCCGGCTCCTGCCTCTGCCCGCATCCCGGCTCCTGGCAGCGCCCAGGGAGCAGGCAGCAGCGGAGCTGATTCGCTGTGAGCAGCGGGGCCAGCGGAGTTGCTGTCCCGCGGTTTGCTGCGCTTCCCCCGTGCGAGGCAGGCCCAGGAGCGCTCCGGGCCCCGCCCGGGTGAGGCAGAGCTGGCGGAAGCGCTCCCTTTTCCGCTTCCCCTCTGCCCGGGAAGAGGCGGGCGCTGCTGCAGCCATGCAGGTCTCCAGCCTCAACGAGGTGAAGATCTACAGCCTGAGCGCCGGCAGGAGCCTCCCGGAGGTGAGAGTGGCGGGGGGAACGCGCCCGGCCCGGTCCGGTCCGGTCCCGCGGCGGGAGCTGGAGCTGGGCCCGGACCCGCGGGGCTGAGCCCGGCCCGGCCCGGCCCGGCTGAGCTGCCCCTGTCCATGTGCGCTTGTGTTGGGATCATTGCCGAGAAACAGCTCGGAGGTTTCTTACGCTAGAAGTGCAGTTTGAATGTGCGAACCTCTGACTGTAGCGGTGCTGGTCCGCAGACCCGTAAGCGGCACGACCTTGTAAGTTTTCTTGGTATGGAATGGCTAAACTTACCAGTGGAATGGAAATCGGAAGATAATAAAGAAAAAAAAATAATTAGCTGTCTAAATGTCTTATATTTCAAATGGTTGGACAAACGTTAAGTGATTCTTTGATTCCTGTATGAAAAATGAGCTCAGAACTGATGTAAACCTTTTCTTGCAGTGGCTCTCTGACAGGAAGAAAAGAGCTTTACAGAAGAAAGATGTGGGTGAGTTTTCCCCTCTCAGGGTGCTCGGCAGTACTCGACTGCTCCACACACATAGCGTGCAGGTCCAGAGAAGACTTCTCACTGACTGATGAACAGAAGTTATCATTAAGTCACAATATAAAAATTGCAGAATCAAATTACAGATAGTTATTTCAACTTCTTGTATAGCTTCACGTGAACATTGTGTAACCAGTGGTGTTTTAAATTTTAGACATTAAATATTTGAGTTGTGGATTGTAACAGAAATATGATGGATGAATTCCATGTTGTCCTTTACCTTAAAATCAGACCATAAACTCCTCTGTGATGCTGTGCTAATCTTAGAGAGCAGGACCACATCATTTTAGCCTAAACTTCTCACACAAAATAAAAAAGGCTATTTGGAATCACAGGAAGTGTTATACAAGAAACTTACCCAAGAAAAAAATGCATAGAGGTACAAGGCCTTAATTGTGTAAGTGTGCAATAAGTATTTGCTACTACATTATATAATAATTTGTTATACAGTTACTTGGAATACTAATTTATTTTGCACAGAGGTAGTCTGCTTCTCAGGGTTAGCAGACTGTGTTAATCTGCTTATAATGTGTTAGTTATAATATCTCTAAAGGATATTCCCTATACTCAATTAGCTCAACGTGCTTCCTTAGGAAACCATTACAGTTTTTTGCACTGATAGAATTGTGCTAATTCTACAATTTTTTTTCTTTACAGATATCCGTAGAAGAATTGAACTTATTCAAGACTTTGAAATGCCCACGGTTAGCACAAAGATTAAGGTATCAAGAGATGGACAGTATATTATGGCAGTTGGTGAGTTAACAAGCTGTCTCTAACAGAGGCCAAAAGTCTAGGTAATCTTGGGTGCAGAGTGACTTAGTGTTTCAGGTAGAATTGGTAAGAGTTCACTTTAAAGTGTGGAACTAAACATTATGCTAGAAGCTTACTCTTAAAATGGGCTAGAACTATCTTGGGAGTGGTGCTGTGACACATTTCTGTTTAGAATACATGCATTCTTAGAATCATAGAATTGTTTGGGTTGGAAGGCACTTTTGAAGATCATCTAATCCAACCCCCTTGCCACCAGGGTTTATAATACAAATAAAAAACTAATAAAACAAATATGTCTATAATACAGTTAAATACTAAGTTCTGAATGCCTTTTATTGAATGTATGTTAAGTAACTTCTGAATGTCATTGTTTGAGTGTTGTTTTATAGGAGGAGGATAATGCTGCATTTTGTAACTGTCAAAAAGGGATCCAAACATGAATACTTTAGTAGGTGTTAATAACATGAGGAGCCTTGATCTTTCAGATTTACTGGAAGGTGTTACTAGATGCTATATGACGTATCTGGTAGTTAGGAGAACCTGCATACGAGTAGGGTGCTTACAGAAACCAGGCTGTAAGGTTGTGTTACTAAGAGGCATGGTTTTCCAGTCACAAAGGCTTTGGGAAGATCAGAAGACTTTTAATAGAAACACAGTAAAGCCTGTATATGTAAGATACTATACTATTTTTAAAAGTGCTTTTGTGTTATCTTTTTGTTTAAGCTTTTTATTTAAACATCCAATTATTCTTTCAGGAACTTACAAGCCCAGGGTCCGATGTTTTGATACCTATCAGTTATCCCAGAAATTTGAAAGGTGCTTAGATTCTGAAGGTAAGTGTAAGCCATAGCTCTTAGTACAGGATGTCTCTCATACATGATTCAGGTTGGACTCGAGCAGAAGTTCTGCTCCCTGTGCTGAGAGGACAGAATGTACTTCAGGGGAACACAAGAACGCAGAGTAAAACCATCTAGTCTCCATCTCTGAATTTGCCCCTTTTTTTTTTTCGATTTCAAAGTTCTCTCCTTGCTTGGAAAAGTGGGTGGGAGGGATGTAAGATTTACCTTGGGTCAGAAAGTGTGGGGCTAAGAGGGTGAATGTGGCTGAAATCTGTGTTCTGTTTGGTGAATGTGGCAAAGGTACAATGGCTGGGTGGTGGCAAGATCTCCCTTCTTACCTGTTCTGTGAAGCAGTAAGGTAGGAGAATGCACTGTGGGTTACTCTGTTTTCTCTCTGGAGCCCAAGCTCAGTAGGTGAATTACAGAGCAAAGAGAATTTTCTCGGGGTGTGTTAGTTTGTTTGTTGGTTTGGTTTTCTGTTTGTTTTATGGAAACAAGGTACTTAGGGGTAGATGGTAGCATAGCCAAGGCCCTAATTACTCCTTGCTTGCTATTAATTTGGTGGGAGAACAACTGTAGTGAGGAAAATAAGGAGCTATCTCGACAATGGGAAAGGGAGAATCAGCTGGCAGAGCAGAGTGGGAGCTGCTACAGCTCTGAGCTTCTAGGGTGCTTAAATTTGAGGAATTATGGAGTTATTTTGTTTAGGGCTTTTTGAGGGGGACTGGGTAGAAGATTTTATTTCAGTGGGTTTTTTTTGTTTGAAGACTGGGATATTAGGAGACTGATGACTGAAAGCTGGGATATAGGGGTGACCAAAACAATGAGAAGATGAGCACATCCATTACAGAAGAATTGAACTGGTTGAACTTTGATGTGTGTGAAAGTGATGTGAGAAAGAAGAATTTTAATAACAGCATGGGGATGTTTCTTTGCTCTCTGCCTCAGGACTACAGGGAGTCATGTAGGGTGAAGGAGCACTGTTAGGCAGGATTTCAGAGAGGCTGGGGAGGGGAAGATATGGCAAGAGTGAAACTATCTTTAGAAGAATAGAAATCATTGTAATCATAAATGCTTGCTGCTAATTAAAGTAAATTTTTTTGAACTGGCATCTTAGGAGACTGCAGAAGTATGTTTAATTTCAAGTCTAGCATAGAGTCACTTCAGGTAACTTTAAATGAGTTATCTCATTTAAATAGAACCAATTTAGCTGGAGCAGCTACTCCCTAATGTTCCCAACTCAGCTTACAGTAGTTTCACGAATACAAGCCGCACGGATTATAAGCCGCACCCCCGGTGCCTCGACAATGTTGCTGTCTTTGTCAATAGATAAGCCGCACCCCGAATATTAGCCGCACTTTCGTTCGTCGCGAGAATCCGTGCGCAGTTTTCACAAATTGGCCAATTAGTAACAGGATCGCGGCATAGCGGGCTTTACTGGCTCGGGGCGGGGCCAGGCAGGCTCGGCCCGCTCATGGTTGCCGACGGGGCCGGGTGGCCCAGCTCAGCGCCACGGCTCGGCGGGGCTGGCCGGGTGGTGCTGCCGCTGCCGCCGCCGCCGGGCTCGCTGGCCCCCCTCTCCCGTCAGCACCGCCCCGCTGCCGCGTTCGCTCGCCCGGCTGGCAGGGCTGCCGCCGCCGGGCTCGCCGCCCGCCCCGCTGCCGCTTTCGCTCGCCCCGCGCCGCGCCTCGCGAGCGCCGCGCCCGCCCCGCGCCGCGCCCGCCCCGCGGCGCTTTCGCGGCTCGCGGTTCGCGGCTCACGGCGGCGCTTTCGCGGCTCGCGGTTCGCGGCTCGCGGCTCGCGGCTCGCGGCTCGCGGCTCGCGGTTCGCGGCTCGCGGTTCGCGGCTCGCGGCTCGCGGCTCGCGGTTCGCGGCTCGCGGTTCGCGGCTCGCGGCTCGCGGCTCGCGGTTCGCGGCTCGCGGTTCGCGGTTCGCGGCTCACGGCGGCGCTTTCGCGGCTCGCGGCTCGCGGCTCGCGGCTCGCGGCTCGCGGCTCGCGGCTCGCGGTTCGCGGCTCGCGGTTCGCGGCTCACGGCGGCGCTTTCGCGGCTCGCGGCTCGCGGCTCGCGGCTCGCGGTTCGCGGCTCGCGGTTCGCGGCTCGCGGTTCGCGGTTCGCGGCTCACGGCGGCGCTTTCGCGGCTCGCGGTTCGCGGCGAGCGGCGAGCGGCGGCGCTTTCGCGAGCGCCGCGTTCGCTCGCGCCGCCGGCAGGGCTGCCGCCGCCGCCACCACGCTCGCCGGCCGCCCCCTCCCGTCTGCACCGCCGCCGCGTTTCCTCGCCCTGGCCGGCACTGCAGGCCCCCGCACCGCCGGGCTCCCCCACGCTGCTGGCCCCGATTATGCTGGGCTTCCCCCGCTGCCAGGCAGCCCCACCCGCCGGCCTTCCTGCTTCTGCCATGCTCCCCTGCACTGCTAGCCCCAGTTCTCCCGGGCTCCCCCGCCCTGCTGGCTCAGGCTCCGCCGCCCGCCCCCGACACTGCTGGCCCCGCCTCTGCCAGGCTTTCCCACCTCTGCCGGGGCCGGCCGGGCTCCAGCTTGGCTTGGGGCTGCCGCGGGCTCTCACTTCCGTGTTGGCAGCTTTTAGAATTTTGTTAATAGATTAGCCGCCCCGGAATATTAGCCGCACTTCCGGGTTTCCACCAAAATTTTGGTCAAATTGGTGCGGCTTGTATTCGTGAAATTACTGTAATTAAAATTAGGCAAAGTTCAATATGAGGGTATTGAGCATGAGTATTAACTTTCACATTTGTGACTTTTTTGAAGTTTACAACTTCTTTTGTGGAAGTGCTGACCCCTTGGAAGGACTGACTGCATGTGCAAGTTTATGCATATATGTCCAAAGTAATGTAATTTTTTATTATCTTTGATGGATTACCAAAGCTCCATGGACCACACATGCACTGAAAACCATTTGATTAGACATTCCCACACCCATAAAATGCATGGTTGAGCATTGCTTGAGCACGTGTTGAGGGACGTGTCAAATATACAAGAACAATAAAAAGATTACAGGATACTTCATGTGTTCTTAAAGTTTTAGAAAACTGCTTATGGTTTTGCAAACCAAGTTACATAATTAGAGATCTTGTTAAAGATTAATGCCTGCATTATGCATTGACACCTATGGGGAATACTTACATGACTAAAGATTAGCGTGAGTGTAAATGTTTTCAGGATTATGCCAATGTTTGCAAGTAAGTTTGCTTGCATAGTTGACTCAAAATTCTCTTGCTCTCTCTTCTAGTGGTTACGTTTGAGATTTTATCAGATGATTACTCAAAGGTATGTTTAATAGTTTCCAGTGTATAAATTAAAAAATTGTTCAGTATGTATATTAAAATGCATTTTCATATATAGTAAAGGCAGTCAATCAACACAGCTTTTTGGAACAAAAACGTTTTTTTAGAAACAACAAACAGGAAAAACATTTTTTGTGCCTTTGCAATTTTGTTTTCTTTGTGTCTTTGTACTATAATTTACTTTACCACTTTTGACGTATTTTGTCTGTTGGAGAGAAAAACTTTGAACAGTCATCTATCCTGCAAGGAAAATAATGAGAAAAATGGAATTAGCTATTCTTTCTAGGCTAACATTTAATCACAATCCCTTGTGACAAATGATGCACGCATACATGGTTTTTGAAAGGTAGGATAGCTATGGGTAGGTTAACAACCTGATTTGTTGGTGTTTTTATAGACATGATGATTATGAGCATATGAACGAGAAGTAATGTCTTTTGTTTTAGTCTTATTTTTTGATTTTACTTATTTTTAAATTAAGGCTGTACCTGAAGGAATCACCTGAGTGTTTATTTTACGCTTTTTCTTTTCTGTGAAAAGACTTTACATTTCAGGTATAGGTTTGTTTTAATACATACTGCTATTTGATCAGAGATATGATCATCTAGCCTTGTAGCTTTTTTACATTTTCCCTGTGAGATTTCCAAGGAAGTGCATGAATTCAAGTAGCAGAAGGTAGTGGCTGATACTTCACAGTAGCTTCCCACTTGTATGTCTGGTGGAAAATGTTTCTGGCTGTACATACCAAAGAGTCATTTGGGAGACTGAGGAATATGCTGTGCTCCCAGATGTTTCTGGCTGGTTATGAACAGAAAGTTGTGTGTCTTTTCAGCTGAAATGGGTGCTATACTGGAGGCTGAAGCCCTGCTTCTTCAACTTCATACAATGTTTATATTTTCAGTTTTATTTTACTAAAACTTAAATCACCAGAAAGAAAAACAAGCTTCAAGTAGCTGTCATAGTATTGTGGACATGTTAGAAGGAGGGAATGATATTTGAGAAATTACACTTGAAATTTTTAGAATCATAGAAGTATCGATTGGGATGGGACCTTAAAATAGAATTTTAATGCTTGAACAGTTCTGTCAAAATCTGCAGGCATAGTGGTTCAACAGATTTACTGAATAAATTGGTGCAATTCTGCTCTACCTTGTCATAAAGAATTTTTAGTTCCTGTCAAACCTGCTCAGGAAAATCTGAAGTTTTTACTGTTGCTACTGCAAAGAGAGGGTTTTTTTGGTAATGTTTGTATTCTGTCCCTTGTCAATGTTGGTAGCCCTCTTGGTGCTCTCAGCATCCTTTCATAGCCAGGGAAAATAATGTGTCTCCAGATTTGTTCCTGCTATGTGGAAGGTTGGTTGCTTTGAGGCTTATTTGCGTTTTCACAGTGAGAGCACCTGTTTTCTTTCATACAGATTAATGCATAAGGCCAGTTACATTTCTGCGCTTTTCTAATTTTTAGGCTTAAAAGTCTTAGACTTGGACTTAATTTTAAATGGAGAGAGTGATATCTTTTTTCCCACAGTATTTTTGCCACACACCAGTGCCCATGCTTTTGCTACCCTCAGGTTGTAGTTTTCTGGTGGTGGCCAAAACTAATTTAGTAAGAAAAAAAGACAAACACGATTTACAGTGAGCTGTATCCACTACTAATGAAAGAGAACACAAATATATTCAAGTCCAATATTGTAGAAATTTATATAAATAGAAAATTTTTAGCGGTAAGACAATTATTGGGAGAATATTTGGATTCCTTTGGCAGCTATAAAAAAATTCCTAAAATCTCTTTGGAGGCAGAGTAGGTGAGAAGAAAATTCACTTTTGTTATTTAAAGTAAACCGCATCTTCTCTCTTCCTTGAAACAGGTTTTTGATGACTTACTGGTAGTGAACTAAGAACATGTGATACTGATATTTTTAAATTAAATATAGTTTGTTTTGTGTTCTCATAGTTTATGTAGCTTTTGTACTGCATGAAGAGGCAGACATTCGTTTTTCTGCAATGATAACAGAAAAGATTTGGTCTGAGTATTGTTTCACACAGATAAGTAAAGAGTGTTGTTTGTTTGAAGCCTCCAGGAAAAAACATAAAGGTTTAGACACACAAAGAATAAAGTGCAATATATATGAGCAACATCATTGTGTAGCATTAGCTGAGCAACTGTATCTGTAACTTTATATTAAATTTTAGTTAAAATTCTGAAATATAATGCTATACTTTGTCTTAGACAAGATAAGTAAGTCCATGAATAAAAGTTGAAACACTAGAGTTTCTGATATCAGAAAAAGCACACAAATAATGAGGGACTTAATAATAAATAAGCATGATGTGCCAGCCCGGGTCTGTATTTTCTCCATGTCTCTTAAGGGAAGAATATACAGATATATACATAAAGATGACAGATTTAAAGTAATTTATACACCTCACTTGCCCTGAGTTTCTCATCCTTATTTGCATTGCTAACAGTGTAATTCAGCAGTAGAAAATTTTAGATGTTCACTATGTACTGCGTGTACTACACAGGCTAAACTAAAGTATCGCTTTTCTAATCCAAACTAAATAGGGATGAGGCTCAGAGACAAAGATTTGACTGTGATTATCAGTCATGGCATGAGTTTGGGCCAGGCCAGCTGTTCTTCCATTCCACAGTGCCTGGCTAGGGTTTGAGGAACAGCATGAGTGCAACAAGTGATGTGGGTGATCCTGGAGTGGGAAGAATCCCTTCCTGTGGGTGTGTGCCATGTTAACCTGTTATCAGGATTGTAACAGCAGGACCTGGCCTATGTTATTTACTGAGGTAGATTGAGCTCTCTGGTAATGCCTCCCTGTAGGTTATTCCAGGACTGAGATGTTTGTCTAAGTGTCAGAAAGAAACAATGTTCTTACTCAGCTGGCAAGAAGCAGAAATGCAGAAAGATCATTTGTGTCATTTATTGGAACACTGCCATACATCAGGATGTGTAGCTCATGTGCTTAGTACATGTGAAAATACTGGTGTCTTCACAGCTTTGTACCTGGAAGAAATCACTAACTGTAGTGTCTTGAAGGAAGTAAAAATGTTAATTTTGGTGCAGTAGAACATGAGATAACTGTGCTGCTTCTGACTGCAGAGTCACTTTCAGCATGTCTCATTTACTCTTGTGAATATTCATATAATATATATTAACAAAACTCTTTGCTGTAGCTGGTGAGACTATGAAGCACTAGTTGATTCTATCACTTTAGCAGAAATTGTTTGAGTAAGTTGTTATAAGCCTGTATGAGTTTGAAATAAAAAATCACTGAAGTTTGTGATGTAAGATGGGTTGAGGAGTTCCTTGCTGTTTCTATATGTTTCAGTGCTTTCTATTTTATTTTCAGATTGTCTTCTTGCAGTGTGGCAGATTTGTGGAGTTTCATTCACAACACGGCCATTACTACAAGACAAGAATACCAAAATTTGGTAGAGATTTCTCTTACCACTACCCATCGTGTGACCTGTATTTCGTAGGAGCAAGGTATTAAGTGGAATATTTTGTTTCAGTTTTGTTAGTAGTTTTTTCCAATAATAAAATGAACATTAAAATATTAGAAAAGTTAAAAAGTGGAAGAAGTGGCAATTTCTTCCAAATTAGTAAGGGAGACAGTGAGGAGTGGAAAATATGGGAAGAATAAAATTAATTCAGTTTCCCATGCTATTTTTAAGGTGTTTTTTTCTTTGATTCTTAAACCATGTATATGACGTATTTTCAAATTGTATTAAAAACTGCAGGTCAGTGTATTGTTTTTAAAAGTATTTAGCATTTAAGTAAGGAAAATTAAATAACTTTTCCTATTCTAGTTGGTGTTTTATTGCTGTGAAGTGTTTTTCTTTCTGAAAAGACTTAGTAGAAATCAAATTAGATCCTTAGGGTTCCAAACAAAGTAAGTAGAAATTCAAGATGTAACTTAAAAATAGTAATTGGTAGGATATTGAAGTATAACAAATAAATAGTGAACGTGCACATTTTACTCTGTATTTTGAACACTGAAGTATATGTTTGTCTTATTGTAAATTGTGAATTCTGAAAATTGTATATTTGGCAAAATTAGGCTGTGAATAAGAACCTTTACAATGCCTCCAAATGTAAAGCAGTGTTTTTCAGTATTCATAAGACACAAGAGTAATTTGGGGTTTTTCTTTTGTAGTTCTGAAGTGTACAGGCTAAATCTGGAACAAGGAAGATTTCTGAACTCCCTGCAAACTGAAGCTTCGTAAGTTGTGTGTAATGCATGACCTCTGTTCTTTCCACCAGGTGGAAGCAGACTTCCAGCATGCTCACCACCAGTGCTGTCTCTGAACACTGCCCAAATGCTTTGCAGAGTTGAAAGCAAACATGCTGAGTCTGAATCTCATTTCATTTTATGTTCTGTAATATTTTTTTGTTCTAGTTTTTATATTTAATTTAATTTTCTTTTGTGGATGTTTTAAAATTGCTCAATATGGACTAAATAGGTATTATATAACTTGGTCTTACGAGCATTTCATTAAAACTTTGCCATTATTACTCAATTTAGCCATCATATAGAGATCTACCCACAGGGTATGTACTTTCCCAGACATGTCTTTGTCCTTCTGCTCTTGAAGTAGCCCAAAGAGAATTTTTATATCTCCAGCATGTGTCTGATTCTTTTGAAAACCCTACCAGAGTAGGAGCTGAGCTTTTTTCATATGGAGAGAGGCTGATGGAAAGAACAGACTAGACTAGATAGAGTGGCTTGGTGGGCAACAGCTGGTGTTCAGTGGGCAGAATAGCTTAATGGATAAAGAAGTATTTGGGAAGGCACAATAAAAAACTGAGTAACAGGAGAAAAAATAGGGGGAGATCCTGGAATGGGAGAGGTAACGGTGTAGAATAAAATTTGGATTAGAAAGATGAGACTTAAGTTGTGAGAGGGTTTTGAGGTGAGGGAGTTGGATGAGTTACGGAATTAGATGTAGAGAGCTTTGAATAGAGGAAGTTGGAAAGCACTGGGATAAGTGGTGCAGAGAGAAATATTTGTACTTTGGAAAAATTGTTGTTGAAATAAAGGGCTCTTGGGAGAGGATACTTAGGTGAGAAAAGGAGATCATTGGTCAGACAGAAGGTGTTGGAGATGTAAGCTTTACAACATAAATAATCACAATGATCTTTTTACATAATTAGAATCAGAGATTTATTTAGGTTGGAAAAGACCTCCAAGATCAAGCCCAATCATTAACCCAACACTACCAAGTCCACTGCTAAACTATGTCCCCAAATGCCTCATCTACACATCCTTTAAATACCTCCAGGGATGTGACTGAACCACTTCCCTGGGCAGCCTGTTCCAATGCTTGGCAACCCCTTCAGCTTGGAAAGTTTTCCTGGTATCCAGTCTGAACCTCCCTTGGCACACCTTGAGGCTATTTCTTCATGTCCTGTTGAGCTGTTTAAGAATATAGTGGATCAGAGTGATGTGGCAGGGCTTGGTGGTGGGTGGTGGATATGGGCAGAGGAAGGCAGGGAACCTCAGAGCCCAGGCCTCTGCTCAGGGCAGAGTCACATGAATTCAGATGAATTTTCTCAGGGGGGTCTTGAAAACTCCAAAGATGGATATTTCTCAGTCTCTGTGATTAACACATCCCAGTGCTTAATTATCCTTATAGCATCAAAATATTACCCTTACATCCAGTTGGAACCTTACCTGTTTGAAGTAATCAGCACTGTCTCTGGCTCCACATTGTTAGTAAGCTCCCCTTAAGTATAGGAAGCTGTTGGTATGTGGCCATCTGTCCTCCCTCCAACTTTTACTTTTCCAGGTTGAACAATAGTGTACATGATAACAAAAATCTTACTAGTTATTCATGTATTAAATTGTTCTGAGGTCAGTAAACTTGCTCCTTTTTCTGTTGTAGAGAGAGTAATGTCTGTGACATAAATCCTGTGCACTTCTTGTTTGCTATGGGGACAGCTGAGGTAAATGTTTGCATTCCTTTTATGAAAAGGGCAGTAGCATTTGTTTCATTTTTATATTAACTTGCAGGAGGATAAGAAGAAATCATAAATCTAATTAATTAAATTGATCTTGTTTGCTATGTTAGATATGGATGTGTTAAAAATGACTTTTCAGAGCATAGTGCAGATAAAATATCGGAGTTACTTGGTTGCTGAGTGCTTGAGATTTTGCAGACAGGAGCAAAAATAATGTTCTCTCATTTTGCAGCGTAGCCATCTGTAGAAATTAGCTGGCATGTGTACCCTATTAATCTTAAGAAAATTAGTGTTAGTGATTTTGATTTAGATTGCATTGAAAAAACTAGAAATTAAATGTGTGCAGCCTGTATGTCATTATTAGAACAACTCATGTCAGCCAAGGAAATTTTGTTAATTATTCATTAGATTAGATAATTCCACGTTTTATTTAAACATTTTCAGACTACCAGGTATCTGCTGCATAAGCTTGAACCATGTTTTTTAAATTATTTAGGGTAAAGTGGAATGCTGGGATCCTAGAACTAGAAATCGAGTTGGGCTGTTGGACTGTGCTTTAAGCAGTGTGACAGCAGACACAGAGTGAGTAAAGGCTACTTTTTCAAATTGTATTGTTCTGGATTTTTCAGAAGTTTTGGCTTTAGAAATAAATCCCACTCTGCTTTAAAATGACCTGCCTGTTCTCTTGTCATTGCTAATGTGAATAAGGGATTTTCTTAGTCATAAAGGAGTTCTCTTAGACACTGATCTAAGTAGTAGTGGCTATTTTTGTGTACAAATACACATTGTAAATGTAAACAGTGCAGCTTTTTGAAATAATATTTCTGAGGTGATACCTGTGAATTATTTTACTATTAGCTAAGAATTAACTTAGCTATTTTTTTATCATTAAAAAAAATTATTTGCAGTCTTTATTGAAAGAATGCCTAACTGTAAGCATTGTGCTTTGCAGGATAGAAGGTTTGCCATCCATTTCAGCACTGAAATTTGATGGGGCTTTGAATATGGCTGTTGGAACATCTACTGGGCAGGTAGATTTGACTTCATCTACCACAGTTCTTATGAGATCCTGCTCTTGCAATTCCCAATCCAATTCTGTCATACACTGAGTGCAGTATATATCTATTACTGCAAGTATTTATTAGACCATAAATTACTTGTATAGAGTGTAATAGTCAAACTGCAATTTAATTTTATAAAATGCTCGTGCTCTTCAGAATTTTGTAGGTAACACTTTAAATCATCATAACCTACATACTATATAACTTCAGATTTGCATTTTTCTTATGAGTTGAGTCTTATGAGTGTGTGGGGAAGTTGCTGCTTTTTGGAACTATGAGTACCATCTCAGTGCAACATACGTGCTCTTCCTTGTCTTGAGGGTGGCTAAAAAACAGAAATTATTGTCTTTCCACTGTTATTTTTAGTGGCTTATATTGATATGAAGAATCATTTGAGTTCATTTATTGTTGCCACCATATTTGTAAAGGGAAGTGTGAGGATTGTTTCCTGCCTTCATGGATTTAGAAAGCTGTAGCATCTTCAAGAACAGATAGGTGTGTGTGGGTGTGAGAATTGTATTTACTATGTTAGTGTACACATCAGACAAATGTTATTGTAGATTGTGTGTCTGATTAAATAAACTGATAATATTATTTTTCCCCAAAATTATTGTTATTCACACTTTACATATGAAAGATTTAACTTTCTCAAGTTCCATAGGAAATTTTGGAGCTAAAATACAGGTTTCTGGAAGACAGTGCCTGTATTCTCTGCTTTCCTTAACATAAAAAAATTACATTCTGTGGTGTTTCACTGAGGGAAAGTTATATTCACTGAATCTGGAAGGGAGTCTGAGAATTTAAGTCATGCAGCATCAACACAAGAATCTGAAAGTGAAATATTACTAATTATGAAGTACTTAGAGTATTGAAACAAAAAAAAGAGATTTGTTTATTTGTTTTTTAATAGAAATTTAAAAGTCTTTAGAAGGATGGTGATGTCTTAAATTCATTAATTTTTCTAAATGGAAATATGCTGATGTTAAAATACCTGGTTAGAATAAACTGGGCTCACTTAAAAGTTATTTTCAGAATTTAAAATTATTTCTTTTATGTAAATCCTGCCTTATGTATTTAAGTAAAATCTCAGGTTTAGTTAAACATTTCATGAATATCTGATGGGCATGACTTCGTCATGATCTTACAATGTTATAAATTTAATTTTCTCTTATTCTTCAAGGTCCTATTATATGATCTCCGGTCTAGTAATCCATTAATAGTCAAAGATCACCACTATGGCCTGCCTATTAAATCAATTCAATTTCAGCATCAGTTGGATTTAATTATCTCTGCAGATTCTCGAATCATAAAAATGTGGAACAGAGATACAGTAAGTAGTTGTATGTTGCTGCATTCAGATTTTTCAATTTTCACTTGATTTGGGTTGGAATTTTTTTGTTTGTTTACTTGTTGTTTTGGAGTGTTTTTTGTGCAGCTTGATTAATTAGGTTGAAATTCAGTGTAAGAAGTTGAGCTTTTAATTTCTCTTAATTTACATAGCATTTTGTCCTGTCTGGCTGAATCAGTATCTGAGAAGTTATTCAGTAGCCTGTAGTAGGTATAACGATACAGTCTTAGGGGGTTTTTAGCTGTTTGTACCTGTCTGGCCAAGAGGCTTCTTTCAGAAGGATTTAAACATAAAAAGTAGTATCTTAGCCATTGCTTTGGTTTGTATGTTTCTCACAGTGTTCTTGAATACATCCGGTTATGTATTTTCACCAGAGAAAAAATATGTTCATTCCAATTCTCTGCTCAAAGTAGGGTTAATTTCAAAGGTAGGTCAGTTAGTTAAGGACCTATTAAACTTAGGTACTGCTTATTTTCCCAGGATTCTATTTGGATACTGAAGCAGATAGTATGCATGGAGCCAAATAACAGTGTGTTTTACACTGTGTTAGGGGATTATGTTGCAATGGGCAATGTCTTTATCCCTGCCCTTTGCATCTCTAAGTGAAATTGAAATCTCTCATTTTCATAGCACTTTTTTATGACTATATGGGGCAACATATTTTGTTACTCCATGGATTCATAGTAACACTCTTGTAACTTGTTTTGGTTTGAGGGGATGTCTGTTGTCTTTGTGTTCCTTCTAACGAACATGCTCCATCTATGCTTTTCTAACTTTATAGTGAAACATAAAGAGGGTTATGGTAGAGGCTTTTTTCTAATTATTTCAGGCAGTCACTTCAGTATTGTTGTGCTGCTTCATGAACTTTCAACAGTCTCTTTTTTTCTGTGATCACAAGTAGTTTTTTGTAAGCTCCTCTGCAGTTAATTTTTATTGTTTGAAAGAGCAAATAAATTATTGGCTATTATTTAAAACATCTGCAGTGGCCTCTCTCCATTTTTCCTAGATATGTATATTTCCCTCCCTGAGAATGAAACACTGTAAGGTTTGTCAGGTGGCCTCTGGTGGGAAAAGGGAGGGTTTCTCACCGCTGGAAGGCAAAGATAGCTTTGGACTCTTTCCTATAGTATGTTCCAGCTGGCTCCACCTCTCCCAGATGCTGGTTCCTGACTATCTCTGGCTGGGAACCAAGTGCAGAGGCAGACTGCGGGTGGAGAGCATATGGCTTTGATACCAGAGTAGCCCCATGCTGAGACGTGCCTTGGGGTGGGGAGCACCCGGCTTTTGTCTGCTGAGGCCGGGGTGGAGGAGGACTCTTCTTAATCATCAGGGAGAGACCAGAGGTGGGTGGGGTAAGAGCATGTAACTGGGAGGGAAAGGAAGGGCCCAGAAAGGTAGGTGGGATTGCTGCAGGGAAAGAAAAAAAAGAGGAACAGGATCAAAATTTGTCTTGTTCCTGTCCCTCATTTAGAATTATGTAGGCATGTAGTCTCATGCTTCAGATTATGTCGTCCAGTTGTTAGAATCTTCCTTTACTGGCTGTTTTGTGTGTTGGCTTGTAAGAGCACCTGTATTTTGTCTGGCTTTTTCAGACTGTGTTCCAGTTCTTATTTTGAGAAGGTTTCCTGCTTTTACCTCTTTCTAAAGTAACCTTTATAACTTCAATTCTGATCTAAACTAGATACCACTGCATGCTCTTACTACTTTTATTTTATATCAAGACCTCTTTAGTACTGAGTTTATAAATCAAAGGTGAAGTGCTGAGCTATATTTAATTTCATGTAGACATTAATACAGTGATTGAACCAAGCTCCAGATTCAAATTCCACTTCTAATCCATTTATTTCAGCTGGTCATACTTAGCATAGTAAAGTTATTTAAACTACCACATTCAGAGTTGAATAAAGTGAGGGTTAGACTTACAATGTTCCAGGAACTTGTGGACCTCAACCCCACTTTTGCATAAAATAAAGTGAATCTGACATATATTTTCAACACAGAATTGTAAGCTGAGAAATCAGAGGTGCCACTGTACATTGCTGTCTTCAATTACCAGTAAGCTGTAGTTCCATGTAAGAGATCGAACCAGAGATAAAATACAATACTGAGTTCCTTGTGTTACATTCAGATATTAATAACATTTTATTGTTCTGCAGAATCTGTTCTATCTTTATTCCATCATGTTTCTTAGCTTCTATAGTAATGTTTAAATTTACTGAATTTAATTATATTGCTTGAAGTTCTTTATGATTTATTTTCTTCCTACAATTTCAGGGAAAGATATTTACTTCAATGGAGCCAGAACATGATATAAATGATGTCTGCCTTTATCCAAATTCAGGTATGTTAAGTATATTAATGTCTTGCTAAATTCAAAAGGAAGAGTTTGTTAACCCAAGGTGTGGTCTTTATTTCTGTTTAGGTGTTACAATTTAGGTCTACTTTGCTCCTTATGGCAGAGCTTGGAATAAAGGGTTATTTGTCAGTTAGTGTCCCTATTTCCTCTGCATCTGTGTTACATTGGAGCCTCTTTGCAGTTAGAAGCTGCTGTGCTGTTAATTGAGTGATTGACCTCTTTTATTCTTTGAAATATCTGAAGTGACTCATTTCATAAGAATAGGAATTTTGGCCTATTGTCTTGACTGAGTCCCAGATGAGTTAGAGCTTGCTTCCTAGAGGTAGGAAAAATCTCTTTATAACAACTTTACAGATTTTTTTTTTCCAAGTATTTCAAGGATTTGATCTTTCCTTGATTTAAATACAGCACTTAAATTGTGCCACCCCTTAGGTTTAATACTTTGGTTTGGAGTGTAGATTCCTAAGTGCACAAATTTGCATGTTTTTTGTAATTGTTATGTTTAGAGATGAAAACTGAGGATCACTTTTAACCAAGGTTTCCAGGGTTTCATATTTGAGTAAGAATATTTTATGAAATGGTGGCTGTATTTGATTTATACTTCTGATTTGGTTATACTTCGGATTGCAACTGGACTTAATTTTCTTGCTTATTGTGAGTTGCTTTAGTTCTTAAGTACGGTTTGACACCTACTTCCTTTTTAGAAAGCAGTACTGTAAAAGATTAAATAAGTCAGAGCCACTAGGATGGCACAGAGCAAAAGTCTTGAAATAGACAATGGCTATGTTGCAAACTGCTATTATCCTAACTTTAGAGAGAAGTGGCAGTAAAGACAGAGCGGCTCTGACTTTGTTTCATACTAGCAGCTCAAATTTAAGATTTGAGATAAGTGATTTGAGATTTCTAGCAAGTTAAATTACCTGTCTTTTCTGCCAACTTCAGTTAAGAATGTGTTGAAGTTTTTTTTCTGTTTTTTTTTTTTGGTTGGTTGGTTTTTTGTTATTTTTTTTTTTCTTTTTTGATAAGATGAGCAATTAAATATGCTTCCCTCATAAGATAGTGGGCATTTTTGACATTTTTGACCTTGTGAGCAGAGTACATGCCATGTGCCTTGGTTGAATATAGGAGTTCATGTGAGTGTATTTGAGAATTACTGCATGGTAACAGGGTGGACTCTGCACCCTGGAGATGGATAAACCCTCATCCATGATGGCTACAGAGAGGGAGATCATTGGAGTGAATTATTTTCAGCATTTCACACAGTTTCACCTGTGAGCTTATTGGTTCCATCTAAAAGAGAACTCGGCAGCAAATTAACATCTACACAGCATCAATGAGCAGCTGACCACAGGGAGTGGAACAGAAAAAAGTTATTTGTCAGTGTAGAATCACAGTGTAATTTAGGTTGGAAGGTACTCCTGGGAGTTATGTATTTCCTGCTGAAAGCATGGCCAGCTTGAAGTTAGATCCAGCTTTGAGTCTGATCAGGTTTCTCAGGTCAAGTCAGGTTTGATTATGTCAAGGATGGGCATTACTCAGCCGTGGATGCTCTGTAGCCTCTGTGGTATGTGGACATGCCTTGTGTGCTTTTGCAGAAATTATTTTCTCTGCAGGACGAATCTTGTAGCACAAAGAACTGAATGCACACATCTCCCTAATGTTGTATTGGGCATTGATTTTCACGTCTGTGATTGAGATCAAGATTGTGCTGTCCAGTTCTGTGTCACACATCTCCTGCTTAAATCAGTCCTGCTTTTCTTATTGTCTGTAGGGGACTTGTTGATTGTTTTTGTAAGAACTGTTGTGGGAAGAAAGCTGGGTTGTATTTTACAGTCTCATGGATACAGTGGGGCAAAAACTAGAGCATGTTGCATTGGAAATTGAGAGATCTAGGGTAAGAGGTGGTACCTCACATTTTTATCATAAATACTGTTGGACCAGCATTTAAGATGCCTAGAACCACCTCATGCTTATTTAAGGAATAATCATGACTGAAGATCTAAAAATAAGGAAATGCTTTCAGTAAGATGGGCTTGCAGTTGTGGAAAGTTGGAAATATAACATTTCAATATGGGTTTGGCTCTTACTGGTGCCCCAGCATTCTCAAAGCCCTGTAGATGCATGGCACTGGAAACCCAGGAGATCTTCGCCAGCTTGTGTTGTAACGCTCTGTGTGTCACTGCTGCTCAGAAAGGCAAAACCTCATTTTCACCCTTCTTGGAGAGAGGATTTCACAGGTGGACTGTTTAGAGGATGAGGAATTGATTGGACAGTCTCATCCAGAAGGTGTAGTAGTCAATCGTTCAGTGTCCAAATCGAAGTCAGTGACAGGTGATGTCCCTTAGGGCTCTGTATTGGGACAAGTTTTAAATAATACCTTCATTAATTATGAAGATAATTATTAAAATTATTAATTATAACTATTAATTATAATTATTCACTGTAGACAGTGAATCCCCCCCTTGAGTGTACCCTCAGCAGACTGGCAGATGACACCAAGTTGTAGGATGTGATGGAATCCAGGGGTAATTGGACAAGCTTGAGAACTGAGCCCATGGGAATCTCATCCAAACCAAACTGTTCTATGATTCTGTAATTCTATCAGTTATGGTAAACTCAAGATCAGTATACTGTGAACTTACTTTTTTGGTGATAGTTTTGTCATAGTTGGGCATTTTAAATTAATTATTTTACCAACCAGCTTCAGTATTAGTACCTTTCCTGGGATGCAAACCCTCATGTATCTTTGACCAAACTATATGATGACAAACTTTAATGGATCTCTTAATAGTCTTAATACTTCTTCTGATCACACATGAGCAGAATGGGGCTAGGGGAAAAAAGATTTACCACTTACCGAGTAGCCCTTAGTCAATTTAAGTTGTAGAATATGAATGAAACTTGACAATATCTTCAGTGTATGGAAATCTGTGACTCATTTGTTTCAATTGCTGTACGAAAAATTAAAGGGTAGAAATCTGCATTTTCTAAAACTGCTGCTCCCACATACTATCACTTCATACTCCCATTTTCATTCTTTTACATTCGTGATACTGTATTGCACACCATTTTCCAAAGAAGGTCTTGTTAAAACTTTTCTGAAAAAAGGATCTCCTTTATTTCCCTGCTAGAGTAAGCAAAGTAGACTCTTAAGTAGTTTGTTAGGGTGTGGTCTCTCTCCCATAAAAATGGATTAAAACTAACAAGCTGAAGCAATAAAAATGTGTGGAATAGACTTCTCCTTCAGAGTTGTTAACTTTCTTTCATTCTACTATTTCCCTTCTTGTATACACTCATATACTGTTCTGAAGTCTGGTTTTGTTCTCCTTTAATTATTGGTGGCAGACTCTCAAAGAGGAAGTTTTACTTTACTGTCATCTTTGAAGCACCTGCAAAATTTATTTCTCTCTTTATTTCTGATTCCTATTCAGTCAATGGAAAGATTTGTCTTTTGAAATAGTTTTGAGCATGCCGAGAGGGGAGCATGTAACTTGTATACTATACTGGAGTACTCTGTATGTGTTCAAGTATCTGCTATAAATTCTTGCTTTTCCCTTAAATTGTCTGCAAACCTTTCCAGGCAGTTTTCAGCCTGTTTGCTGGCTAAGCTTTCACAATATCTTGCTTTATTGGGAAAGGGAGCCCCCTGTTTTCTGACACTCTAAGTCCAGCTGCATTGTGTATTTATAATAAAAGGATTAGGTAGGAAGGATTACTCCACCCATGTTAATTGCATTCCTCTAGTTGGGTGTAAATTATATTTCTACCCTCTGGGTTTGTAGTAATTGACCCAATTATTCATAGTCTCAGTGGCATATGTTACAGTTCTTTCAGATCAGAATGTTATCTAATTTGATGGTACTTTTCTTCTTCATAATCAATCTCTTGTACTACCTGTTGCTCAGCCACATTGGAAAGGCAAAGTTGACATAAACATAAAAGTACGTGGCAAATGTTCTTATTACTTGTTTTTGTAGAAAGAAATTGAGAATGTTCTTCATTTTGAACTTATGTGAAGTCTTATGGCAGTAGGAGATTTTCCACAGATTTTAGTATTCCTACAGTATTTTTTTAATATTCAGAGTACATAAACCCCTTATTCATGGTGTTTCTCGGGTATAGTCATAGATACTTCAAATTCTATGTTTGCCCTGCTTGGTTATAGCGCTAGTATTACTCCTTTTGAAGCCACAGTGTCCTGTATCTCATTTTGGATGGAGAAGCTGCTGTTGTGTTTATTACCCAAGACAAAATATGAGTGAAGGTGTGTCTTTGCCCTAAACCAGGACAAGGTGTGAACCACGTTATGGTTTATGGCTCTGTTTATGTGTACTAACTGGACTTGTTCTGAACAGTATTAAGAGATCAGTTGTTTACATTTGTTGTGAAAGTTGGCAGCCTGCACTTGTCAGAGATTAATGTTGCTTAAAGTGGTGCTGAACAATTAAGATAGAGGACAAAAGGGAATGAATATATAGAAAATTAAGCTTTGTTAATTATGTAGATATTGCACATTTCTTTCTATGGTTTTTCATGCAAAAATTTATTACAGGTCTTGATTAATGTCCATTGCAAGCCAAGAATATGTACTTTGAGATTGTTTAAAAAACTGTACTATGTATTATCCTCTGCTGATCAGTATTTTTAAATGTGGAAATCTCTTTTTAGGAATGTTAATGACTGCCAACGAAGCCCCTAAAATGAATATCTATTATATACCAGTAAGTAATGCAAACTGTTGCTGATACTGCTCCTAAAGACACAATTGTTTGAAATTCATATCTACTTTGTCTTGAGTTGTCACAATAAAGTAAATGTAGGTTAACCATAATTTATTAATGTAACATGTTGAAATACTTAAAAACAACGGGTAGTCTGCCATTTTCTGCCAGTTTCAAAATTGGTTAGTGACTGCAAAAAATTTGGTTGAAGCTTTTTTTGATAGCTGATGAAAAATAATTCCTAAATAGGGACTATGTTTTTCAAGATAATAACTTTGCTTTGTTGTGAAATATTTCATTCGTTTTTTAATATGTGGTGTACAGTGACATAGTCATAGCAGTAAATATTCTTCTCTGTTCTGACAAAGAAATGCAATTGTGTGACTTCAGGTACGGCTCTTGACTGTAACCTCTGCTCAATGCCCTTCTCCAAATGCAGCTTTTCACAGGATAATCTTCCCACTTGAAAGGTTTAACTGTAGGTTTAACTGTATGCTTTATCTCTGTAGATTGGTTTTAGGGAGACTTAGCAGCAAGCCTTCTGGTGTCAGGGGATGGTACAGAAAATCACACCTGCATTTCACTCTTGGTTTAGTTTCTACAGTGCGTTCTCTAGAGGTTTTCTTGTCCTGATAGAAGATAAATAGTAGGGATACCTATGTAAATGTAACATGCAGAATAGCTGACCAGACTTTAAAAACACATTCACTTCTTAATTAATTTTATTCTCATTTTGGACAAACTGTAAAATTTATTAATATTGGAATATATATTTAACTATTTTTTGAATGAGCCAAAAAGTCTTTATATGTATGATCTTGATTATGTTCAGGATGGAGATTTATCAGTGGAATAAAATATATATACATGTTTTCTTTGCGTGTCTAAACACAAGAGTATACCCTTCTAAACAATTCTGTGGTCTGATATATTTACTTACTTTATTAGATTTTTTGCATTTAAAGAGTTGTGGCATTTTGTACATGAGTTATGTCAGGTTGTTCATTGGATGTGAATTGCCTGTTTCTGTAATTCAGCTTTAACCAACTCACATTTTGTTAACTGTCCTGTTCCGTGCTTTGGGTACCAAAGGGGCATAACAAATATTTTTGTATTTATGACAAAATATTAGCTATAGTTAGAAGTTGAACACTTTCTTTTCATTTACCTCATCATTTGTAAGGTGGAGAGAGTAGCTCTCCAAGCATTTTTTTCTCTATCATCTTTTTAAATTAATGGATTAGAGAATAGAAACCCACATATTTTCAAAGTCTGATGAGTTTTTAAAACTGGAATGGACTAGTTAGTCAGTTTAAACAATCCAGATGGAAAAAGCATTCCTTCTGTCACTAAAGGTAAGGCTCAACTTCTCTCTGAAAATTGTGCACTGAAATTCTTTTTTATGCAGGTGTGCATGATACATGAACCTGACAGCTGTAAGTCAGCTATTAGAGGTTCACATCCAACTTAGCCAAAAAATTATTTCATTGTCTTGATTGTCACCTGTGATGAATGTTTGTTAGAACTTGTTCAAGCTGGTATTACTTTGAGTATTCTTGCACATATTGTAAATCAAAAGGAAAAATACTTACTTTTGCTCTCACTCACAAAAATCTTACTTTCATAGAATCCTCTGTATTGAATTTGTATTTCTGAAGTCAGACAGTTTAGAAGTATAAGCACTCTGTATTAGATTTCAGATCATATCTAGAGAACTTAAATACTAACTAATACTATCTAGTATTTTTACAGCATGTGGGCTGTTCCAATGAAGATTAATATAAATCTTGCCTTAAACCATCTTCCTGTGTCACCATCCTCTGATTTTTGTTACCTGAGTATGCCTGAATTTGTTTGGATGATACCTTTTTATGGGTTTTATATTCACAGTGACACGAGTATACAAATGGACCCAAATGATGGATGTTAAAGCATAAATCCAAATATAAGTTTTATTTTTAAGGTGTTGTCGTATACAAGAAAATTTAAAATCTTTTTTGGGGGCTACTGCACAGACTAAATTTGCTTTTCAAATAAGCTAAACTTCTCCAGTTTGTGTCAATGGCTTTGAGCTTGAAGATACTTTAAATAGTGTTGTTACTTTTTTAGTTGACAATCTGTAGTTCATTTCAAAACATGTAATGCTTACTTTAGACAATAGAAAAGTTAAATAGTAGTGAGAAGTTGTTGCTATGAAATAGAGACAGAAATCTCAAACTCTGGTCTGACTTTTTTACCCTGTGCCTTTTTACAGGCAAGACTGAAGGGGCTGGCAGAGCCAGTATTGTATAATTGAAGGGTGTTTTACTGCATTTCCTAAAAATCAACTATGTAGCTCACTAAATCCGTTTTTGTTGACTGTTTTGTTTATTTTTTAATCTATCTTTTAAATGAAGAAAATATAAAATGGAGGACTTGTGTCAGCCTTCAACTGCTCCAGGGCATTTTTTATTAAGGAAAACTTAATGTTATTAATGCATTCATGTTACAGTTTTATTCCTTGATCTTCCAAGCTAGTTATTTGAGCTCAGAGTTGCACACCTGTCCTTTGGTTTCTCTGTCAGTAAATGATTAATACATGGTTTTTTTCCATCCTTGGAAGACTTACTAATTTCCTTGCACAGGCAAAGTTAAGTTTAGTTACATGGGTATTTGGAGCAAAACTTTAAAGCAATTTATTACTTGATCTCTTTTCATGGTGTTATTTTCTGTCTTTTTTCTAAGAACTAGGATTCACAGTTTTTATGAGTAACTTAATTTTCTTTTTATTTGTTTACTTTAAGGTAGACTTGAATACAACTAAAAATGTGTCCTTTGTCTTTGAAATGTTGACAGGAACTGAGTTATAAGTCTTGTTGAATTCCATAACAGAATAAATGCCTGGGAGAAATGCTATTAACTGTAAAGGACAGTTATGTAAATAGAGTCCATTCAATTGCCCGTGCCCGTCATTGGCCTCTAGCAGTAATAATTATTCTCTTGTTTTAAATGCTCATTGGAAGAGCTATAAGGAATTGCCATGGCTGTGATCAAGGAGGATACTTAAAATCCCAAATGTGTAGTGCTGTGCTCTAAAGGAGAAATCTTTCACAGCAGTGGGAGTCTTGCAGAGCAGTATGGGCATAGATGGGTGCAGTCAGACCCAGCATCCGCTGTCGCTGGTTGGAGTTGGCCAGACAGTGCAGGACTGTGCCCAGCCCAGCATACCCAGCCTCTCAGCAGGTTTTATTAGTGTGGGCACAGTGCTGTGCTAACACAGCTCATGACTGGTGAACTGGAGCTGGCTCATGTCCGGCCAGCTTGGAATGTGCTCTGGCTGAGCTCATGTCTGACTGAATTATCTGTGTACGTGTGCCCGTTCTCTCCATTGTTAATGCCAAAGCCAAATTTCCATTTCAAACCCGAAAAATTACTCTCTTTAACTTCAGGTTTATGAAAGATTATGATACACTGAGTATCATTGCCTGTAAAAGAATCAACATGCATCAGCTTTTCCTGCAGAAGTTTCGTGAGGATAGGTATGACAACTGAGACTAGGAATGTCTGAGAACACTGCATTTCATGTAAAAAAGTAAAACATCACTGCAGTTTTTTCCTTTGTGTGCAAAGCTGTAAGTAGAGGAAATACAGGTGATTTTTTTGGTTCTGTAGAAAGGACAGTCTGGTTTGTTTTTAAATAGCAAGATACCTTATATAGGTACACAGTGCAGAGTGAGTAAAAAGCAAATTGAATCTCACCATTGAAATTAAATATTTGTGTTACATAGGTAACATCTTGAGTGGCTTAGCTTAGAGACTTTGTTTTTGTTTTATTTTGTTGGACTGTAATGAGGGCAAGTGCCTCTGAATTCCTGACTGGAATTGGGCTGTTTGCCATTGGTTTAATAGCTAACTTGCAGTTTATGCAAACACTTGGAACCTGCTTCTTGCCAGCTGGCTTCCTGGTACATCACTTTGATGTGTGCCTCGGGAAGGTTGAAATGAAAGTTGTGTGTGCCTTGGGATAGTTGTTAGACTACTGACTCAGAAACATAAGTTGATTCAATAGTGCAACCAGGTCCTGGCCAAAGAAGTGAAGAGAGGCAGAAGTTCCACTGGAGCATGGTGGTCCATTGGCCTGGGATCTAAGATGAGTCAGATTCTCTTTAAGTTTAATTGAGGCTGTCATGTTCCATGCCATGCAACATTCTCTTTGCAGGTTGTACAGAAAACCCCCTACATGTCAGCTCCTGGGTGCTCTGGGTGGAGAGCAAGGGCCATAGGTGTTATTCTGAGTGTTTACTTCTGGTTACACAAACATGTCTGATCTTAGCATAGATGTTGCAAATCAGTCCTGTCTCATTTATTGGACTTGTAACTTTGGGCTACATGAACATACTGAAACTGAAACAAGCTGTATTCATTAGGCTGTTAAGAGAGCAATTAAGCGTGTAATTAATTGAGTGTAATATTCTGTGTTCTGGATATTTTTTACTTTCCTGCAGTCTTGGCAGAACACTCCCTGTTGAGGCTAGAAGCAATGTACTTTTGGTGTAGTGAAGATATTAAGCTCTTTAAGAAAAAATAAATCCTGGAGCATCTCTGGCTTCTTTTCAGGTGGTTTTGGAATATAATTTGATATCCTAGCACTCTTCTAGTTCAGGACTGTTGGAGTTATAAACTGGAAATGTTTCAAGAGCAAGTCTTTCTTGCCTACTCAATGATTCAGTTTCTCCAAGAGTATAAGGGGGTGTTCTGGTTTCTAATACAATACGTACTTTGGACATGTGACTGTCCTTATTGCTAGAAATATGAATTTTGTCGTCTTAAAATTGAGTGTTTTTTCAGCTAAACCAGCTATTGCTAGGACTTTTTGTCTTTCACACATTCTTTAACTAATTTTGTTTTCCTTTTTTTTTTTTTTAATAAACCTCTAGTCTGTTTTAATTACGGTTTATCACCATCATTTTGTTTTGAATATGCATCAAAAATGTTTATCTTTAAAAAAAGTGGTTTTCCTTGGATTTAGAAAAAAAGTAGTTTTAGAAAACCTGAGAAAAGCTAGTTTTTCCTTGGTGGTTAACCCTGAAATAACATAATCACTGATTAAGGCAACAAATCCTATTAGCTTACATGTTTTCATTTAATGCTCTGGATATTTGGTGAAACAAATCTGTAGAGAGAACTTGGACTGAAGGAAATACAAGCGAAAGCAGTTTTTTAATACCTTAGTTCATCCCCTTTGTTTCTTTCTGGATATTTGTTTGGAGTAGTTCTAGAATGTAAATTAGGGATGAACATGCTTTGATCATAGGTATCCAGATGAACTGCTTCTAAATGGCTGTGTTCTGTTCACTCACAGACAGAAAAAGCATTTATCTGAAATAGGTAGGTATTTTCTGTCAGTCTGTGACAGTGTGCTCTCACCAGTTTTATACAAGATGTTATGACCTGTCTTTACAGACTGTCATTTTTCACTTTATAAGGTGTGGAAGGTTTCCCTTGTGTTATATTCTCCTCACTTAGCTCTACAAACTTTTCAGAACAGTTTTATCACTGTGGGACTTACATTCTTATCCATTTGGGATCTGCTGAATTGTCTTGAAAATCTGCTGATTGTCTTTTTTTTTTCTTTTGGGTCTTTATATGATAGGAATACAAACCTACCTGTCCCCACCTTATACTTCCTGCCTTTGGGGCCAGTGTTCTGTATAGTCAGCTGTCATTCAAATAATTTGTGGGTGCTGTTAGAGTTACAATGAGACCTTCTGTATAGATTTTTGGCTCGTGTGGTAAAAGCTATGAATCAAATGATGCAATTCTTATTATATATTTGTTTGGCATTTTTACACTAATAGAACAGATTAGCAATAGAGTGGAAGATTTTGGTTTGTTTTAGAATGTTTTCTCATCTTCTGACTGGCAGTATTAGGTCATTCTGCATAGATGCTGCCTGAGATGTTGTCTTGAAGATCATATGATGTGTTTTTTAGAAGACAGTTGTTCATCTTGTTCGATGCAGCACTTCCCTAACATGTCTTCAGTAGAGTAGAAAGTAACCATGAAATTGGCTTGTGCTGAGAGATTTTTTCTATCCTGAAACAACTGATAATGTTGAAAAACATTTCATAGTCTGGGGAAAAAAATTGTAAAATAAAATGGTAGATGTGACGTAGAATGGAAAATTTTGGTCTTAATCTTTGTTCATTTTGAAAACTGTGAAATGACTGGAAAGAAGGGTTGTTATGAAGTAATGTATTACAGTTGAGCTTTGGGGCTGCCAAGTGTCAAAAGAAGAAAGTTTCCATTAATATAAAGACACTGGAGTGTATTTTTGGCCTTTAAACTAATTCTGAGTTTTGATCTATCAATCTTGTAAAATTGTTTTTCATCCAGAACAGTCTAATCCTTTACACAAAAAAAAATGTCTGGTGAATGATACATTACCGATCTCACAGTATTTACAAGCATAGGAAAAAAGTTGTTTATCTTCACAAGCAGAAATGTGAGCTTCCTACTTTTAACCTAAACACTTTCAAACTGAAAAATAACACAGTGGGCTTATTCCCAACAAAGGATATCCTCCATTTCCCATGTGCTGGCTGAGAGACATAGTACCACTTACCACGTATATATATATAGAAGGAAAACCCCAGTGTGTGATAATCAGGAAACAATTTCTGATCTTCCTGTAGAACTTGTTTTAGATGTTTTCTGGTGCTAATGATGTTCTAGTTTGACATCATGTCTAGATTGTGGAAGTGTATTAGCCCTGCTTAAGGCTGTTGCGGCTGTTAGTGTGCTAGGCAGCACTTCGGTATTTTTTGAAGAGCCAGCAGCACACTGACTGTAAAGTCATACATGGAGTTTATGTCAAACCCTTCATAGAGCACAGGAGAAAACTCTTAAAAGCAGAAGTTGTATGGGTTTATGCCAGGTGATTGCTCTGACCATTGATAGAAGAATCACATGCTTTTTAGTGTGGTGACTATTTATCAAGCAGTTGGTGGTAATGGACCTTCTGTTGTTGAGTTCTTATTTTAAGAAGCATGTTTTTAGTGGGGAGTGTGCTCTCCTTTCGTTAAGTCTGAAAGATATTTTTTTATTTCTTAACTAACCCTTGTTCTTTCCTTTGGGCCATCTATTCTTCACTTGATTTCTGAAAATTTAGAGGTGTTGTTGCTTAGCTTCAGTCAGTGAAGAGAGAGGCAGTCACATGATGAAAATATGTAATTGCTGAAAGGAAGTTTTGTACTATGCCACATGTAGTGAGAGCTAGAGTGTTTTAGCTTTTGGGCTCAGAAAAGACAAAGCATGTGAGAATTTTCTCCGTGCAGTAATTTCAGCTAAGTCTTTATTTCATTACATTTGAAAGTACAGGGTAACTGTATTGTCATCTCATCTTCTGTGTTGCACTCAGAATTGAAATGTGAGTTATAACTATTTTATGCAGAAATAGTAAGTATTGAAGATACAAGATTTCTATTGCAGAAGACTGTAGAAGTAAATAAAACTATCAGATATGTGAAAGTTTTTGACTATTTATTTGGAAGCTACTTTCTGCTTAAAATTATTTCCTGAGTTATATAAAACTTCTTTAGCATTATGCTTTGCAATGAAGTTGGTTTATGCTGAGCTTATCTTCATTATCTGTCTGGAGGAGCTGCAGGTAGTTGCTTTTCTTTCCCTTTATGTTGTCTGGCTGTACTTGCATAAACTGACAGAGAAATCTTCCTCCCAGTTTTGCAAAAAGCAATTAAGTTGCAATGGTAAGGAGTTATTAGAAACTCACGCATTACTAGATTTCTGGTAGTTTGTCAGGCGTGTGAGGCAGACAAAGAGCTGTATTTACCATTAGCTTTACATCTGTAATATTTCTCAAATTTCCCTAAAACATGGGTTATCCTCCAGTATGTTTTGTTTTAATGACTGTATTTATACTGCAACATTCCTTAGTATGTGGTGTGTACTGTAAGAACTCTGTTGTTCTCAACCACTTAAAAACACAAGAGGCAAGATCCTACACAGTGTGACAGTTGAGGAATTTTCCTGTCCCATCAGGAGAAATTGAGAAGGAGACATGCTTGGACTTGGCATTTCTAGCTTATTTCTGATGGTTCTTACTGGTTAGTTTAGATTGCCATCAGGGGCTATTGCATGCATACTAAAATCAATGCATGTGTTACTCTAATCGATGTTAGTAGTGGAAATTTTGTCCATTGATGGCCTATGTTCTTAGTATTGCAAGAAGTGCCATTATATTTTGAGAAACAGATTTCTGGACGTGTTGGAACAGTTAGAAGCTGTGTCGAAGTTCTTTCCTTGCTTAAAGGGAAGGCCAAGACAATTACAAAATTTCCCACTTAGTGTTGCCTTGTCTGCCTCTCCCGCAGTCACAATTGTAAATGCAAGGGAAGAACTTTGTGAGGAATTTATTCTTTCTAATGTATCATGATAGGGTGGAGTTTTTTGTTAGACTGTGAAGATGGTGTCGTTTTTGAGGGAGATTGTGCTGGTTCAGTGACACAGAGTCACTGAAGAGTAAATTGACTTTGTTAAGGTTCTAATGAGTCTAACCTATGCAAATGAATTGGTAAGAGCACTTAGTCAAATGTGGTTGGGAATGGAAGGTGTGGATGGCCAAAGTAGAATGTGGTTCCTGACTTACTGTCAGCAAGGCATTAGATCAGCTGATCATACCTGATCTGCACCTTTTTTTTTCATGGAGGAAGAAAGACAATGAACACATGTCCATAGGTAAATAAAACCTGTGAAGTCATTGCACAGCATTAAGGCAATTTACCTATTTTTTTAGGTATGAAGACAATTTACCTCTCTTTTTACAGCAGGTATGCTGTAGAAGCTGCTGTGCTAGAATAAGGACAGACTCTTGGTAACTTGAATTATCTCTGGGTGATATTTTTGGGAAGGTGCTTGAAGTAAGTAATGATTGTAGGCTTTGAAAAGCAAGTCTCCTCTTGCCTTTTGGGCTTCATTTGATTAGTTGACTTCATGTGAAAATAGTGTGTTCTTGTACTTCAAGTTTCAGTGTATCTTTCTGACTTCACTTGTCTCAGTATTTAAAACCTGTAGGGAGTCTTATGAATAACAGATCCATAGCAATACTGATGAATTATTTGTTCTATGGATGTCAGAACGTGGTAGGAACATTGGTGGGAGCATCAGACTCTACTCTTAATGCCATGGCTGGTATATCACAGATGACCTGAGAAAGTGTCCCTTTTTAGTTCTGTCTTGTGAAGAAAAGAGCTATTCTGGTAATCTCATTTACAATTTTAAGGAGTAACTTTATTTGCTTGATGTTGTTTTTTTCCAACATTATGAGCAATATTGTCTCCTTCAAAAGTTGGTGGCTTCACTAAAAGCACTTACTGTGAGAGCAGACCTGTGACTGGTTAACTGACTGTAGTAGTTGTCAGGCCAGAGAATATGAGATTATTAAAAAAAAAAAAAAAAAAAAAAAAAACCCAAACCCCACTGTAAAGCCAAACTACTTAGAATTAGGAAAAGAAGTACTTATTATCTGATAACTACCAGGGCGGAAAGATTTAGTATCTCATTCCTAGAAGATGCGTGCAAGTTCCTGCAGCAGTTTCTGTTTAACACTGGGAAGATCTTAAAAGCAATGTTTCCTTTAACATGCTCTCTCAGGAGTAAAACTTCCAAATAGTTGATTTGGCAGCTTCCATAGCATAGTGAAAGGTAGGAAGACCAACTGTTCAGCCTCTCTGATTAATGAATGTGCCAAAAATGTCTGGATGTTCTGGAGTTAGGATAGGAGAAAAAGCCAATTCATTGTATAGTTCAGTGAAATTTATGAGTGTGTGGGCTTAAAACCAACTGCAGTGCTGTTGTCAGTAGTATGCCAAAAAGGGAGAATGTGCTATTTAGTCTCTCTTGGTCATGTCTGTACTCCACTGAGCCAATTGATGTCTTTAAAAGCACCAAATCTACACCATATGATGTAGGGTGAATGAAAGCATGAACTTATGAAGAATATATATGAGATTTATTTGGAGTTTATTCCCCAAACCAATTTAATTTAGAGAATCAAAGAATTTTATTCTGTCCATTAAATAGAATTATGAGATTAAGAGGGCATAATTGGAGTTGATTGTAGAGCATTGATAGGAAGAACAAAGATTACAAAAGAATGGCAGAATTCAAAATGACAAATTGTTTGGAACATGTTGGTTGCTAGGGAAATGCTGTGTATGGAAACGTAGCAGACAGAAACATAACAAGATACTGTGATCCCAAGGCTCCTTCCTAACACCAGCTCATCTCTTAGGCTGGCTGTTGTTGAAGGCCAACAGCATAGCAACAACAACAGAGAGCTGCAGCTGTCCACATTTACAAAATAGAAATAATACATCTGGGTTTTTAGAATTACCAGTTGCAATTGATTTAATGTTAACTGTTAATAAGGTACAATGAGGTGTTTTTTCTTCTCTTGACTTCCCAATGTATCTAGATGGAAACTTTCAAAGTTATTACATATTGAGATCTGTCTAATTCTTAAAATTAGAGAACAAAACATTGAAAACAATACTCTTAAAATGAATAGCAATTAATATTTCATATAATTGCATTAATTAAATTTGGCTATACAATTAGGGAGCTAATTATGTTTAAAATGCAATTGCACATTTCAATCACTGTCCACACCCTGGGGATCATATTTTTTTTACCTCCCTCATTAGACCTTCTGTAATCTTTCTACTGTTAAATGGTGTGATTGAAACTGAGAATATCTATGCATAGATGTGCATTTGCTTTCTCCTGCAATTATATCCTGTTAAAGGTTTTAAATGCATTATATTGTGCCATTTAATTAAAACAAACAAAATCAAGATTTTATTGTTATTATTTGTCTTTGCCAAATAATTATTTTTGTCTCCTGTAGGTAAATATGTACGTGAAGTCATTGAATCAGACATATAAAATATATTTCGTTTCAAGAAATGATAGTCTCAAAAATAATCTCTCTGTTGAAATGCTTGAAGTTTTACTTTTGGGGTTTTTTTCTTAGTGGGAATGGAGGAACCACCTTGGATTGTGAAGTCAAATCCCATCATATCACAAACACTCAGATTGTATAATGTTTTCCTTGAATATTTCAGATTTCATCTGAAAATTATTTGTTAGTTGTTCCCCATCTCCACTTAAAAGGCTGTTAAGAGTCACACTCCTCTGGTGCTTAGCTCAACTCTAGTTTACAATGTCTCTGTGATGTATTTATTCTTGTGTAAGCATTACTGTTTCAGAAATTCTCCTTGCTGCCTTTCACAGTCCTTGCTACAGTTTGCATTCACATACTAAAGTTGTGCACAATGTCTCCACCAACTCATTAATAATTTTACACAATACACTGTACGTAAAGATCTGTTGAAGACCTTAAATATATGCTATTTTTGTTGTAGTCACTCTTATTCAAATAATATGGCAGTGAATTATTTAGTTAGTACATGTTTGCTGCTTAGTAATGGTCTTAGTCAAAATGTGTAGAAGGTACCACAACTTAGATTTTTGACAGAAGATTTTACTTCTAAAATACAAAAGAACAGTGATAGGATGTATTTTCATGCTTTTTTGTTACAAACTCTATCACTGTGGTGTGGCATGATGCAGCCTTTCAGAGTTACTTCTTGTGAGACTGAAATTTTTGTCCATCTGCTGTCTCATGCAGCCACAGTAAATAATGCCTCTGCTTTCCCAAGCCTCTGAAACTGTATGGTTGAATGATATCCACATACTTAAGTTAGTCTTCTAGAAGGAAATCGGAAAGTCGAAACTTTCCAAATTCTAGTGAATAGTTTTCAAATCTGATTAATACTGTCTGTGAACATTTTGCGTATTTTTGATTCCTAAAATAAACCAGTGAAGATTGGGAAGGTTGAATCTTACTATATTTTGACATCTTGTTTATTGCTGAAGAGTTTATCACTGCCTGGTTTGAAATCTTCCAGGAACTTACTGTTTAAATCCAGAAACACAGATTTTGGAACCTGTTTTTACTCCCTGAGAAGAAAAGAGCAGCTATTCAGTCACTCCTGTAGAATTGGTCTCAGAAACCTTCTAACAAATACTTAACAATACTCATCTGGATGTGCATTCATTGTAGTTTAATTTAAATCTCTTGACATCTGACTGTGGAAGCTTCTAGACATCCTGGGCTTCTTTTAAGTTGTTGAACATGTTTAATACTAGTTAGGATTAGAGCAGGGTTTTTTTACTATCAGTGCTCTGCAGAGCTGGCAGACTATTGAGTGGTGTTTAAAAGTGTACAAGTGCTGTCTGGTGTTCCAAATTCAAGATATGGAGCATCTCTTGTGGGCTGGGAATAATACGTACACTGTCCTAGGGTTCATTAATTTTAGGAGAATTACAGACCAATGACAAGATTGTATTTTCTATGAAAGTGCCCAGGCATTAGGCATGGCCTTAAGAACTTTGCTATACATGCAAGATTTGTGGTGCCACAAGACTACAAGGTCAAACACCTTGTAGAATAGAATTCAAAGAACTGTGTTTTTTGAAAAAATATTTTTCTGTGAACATTTTTCTCTCCTATCTCTTGGTCAGTTTGGTCTCAGACTTGTCTCTGCTCAGTTGCGTGCTAGACCACTCATATTTTGTGTTTTTTATGTGTAAAGTTAATATATATTATAAGAAAAGTCGGATATTTTCTGTGTGTAAGAAAAATTTGATATTAGGTGGCACAGTACTGTCAGTACTTACCTGTCACTTAAGTTGCATGCAACTACCTGCCTCATAACATTTTCTTATTTATGCTGTGAATTTCAGTGTGTTTTTCTCTGTGAGGTGTGGTAAGATTTTACCTTTCCATTCCAAATTGGCAAGTATATAATTGACCTACACAAACTCCACAACTTTGTTTTGTTGTGATGGCTTAAACAGGGACTGTAGACAATGCTGAGGTGGTGCCAGTGCTGGATGGCAGCAGCTCCAAGGGATCCCAGGGGGGTCCCACTGGTGTTGCAACGTGGCCACTGTATGGAAAGTCATGAAGTGGGGTAGACAGGCCAGTTCCACTTGTCTCACCTTTTCCCTGGAGATGCAGTGCAGACCAACCCTGTCAGTTGTTGTTTGTACCTGGGCAGAGGAATGGTGGATTCCTGGAGCCTGGCATTCTGAAGTGCTTTTTAGCATCATCCTGGAGTGGCTGTTGCTTGACAGTGGAGCATTAAATTCTGGAGTTAAAAATGCAGTAGCAGTTAAATTCTGTGAAGAAGAAGAGCAGTTTTTGATTATGTTCTTGTCATTGTGGCTGATATTGTTTGCCTTGCCTATTTTTGAATTTTTTCCTAAGCTTTAAAAAGTGTTTCTTTTTAATGCACGAAACAGAGCTCCTAAATTGTCCTAGAATAGGTAGAATAAGTGGTTTCAGTGGGGTGGGAGAAGGGGAAATAAGAGTAATAAAACATACACGGATATCTCTGTAGGGTTTTCCTTTCTGTCAGTTAACACGTGAAATTTCAATAATGCTTGGACTTTCTATTTTTTCCTGGTATTCTGCCACCTCTTTTTTCCATTATCTCATTTCCCCCACTTTGTTTTCTACGATTTGATCATCCAACTCACTCCACAGATTATTGTGAATAATCAGGTTTTTTTGATTTATGTGTTTCATGGCACAGATTATGCCCATGAAGGAGGTTTTACTCTCAGTATCAGGTATTGAGTATAGGAGAGAATGTTGTCCTTAAATTTTATTACAAGAGAAGTTTTGTTTAGTTAGTAAGTAGCTTGGGAGGATTTTTTTTTTAATAAGAAGGGCAAACTGCTTCATATGAAACAAAGTTATATAGGTAAACTTAGGATTCTTTCACACCAGTCATGTTTTAATGGTCTGGTAATGAGGCACAGATAACTGATTTCTTAAGTGGCATGAAGGCTTTTAATAGATCTAGACTGCTTCTTTTTAATATAAAAGCTTGGCATTTAAATAAGTGGGTTTGGGCGAAATAAAATTATAAAAAAAAAAATCTGGATGGAGACAAAAGCTTTTGAAATGTTGTCAAGAAGTCAAACTGAATATTATGTATGTCCTTTATTCCTGGTGCAGACATGGGGATTTTGGTTAATTAAGTGGGTAAAATGTTTCTTGTTAGTGACATCTTGGGAATTTCCTTGGAAGCTCTTGGTAATTGGAATGAAATATGCAGCATGGTAAAAAAAGTGCCCTTTTTCATTTGGCATGTAATGGTTCTCAGTTAGGGCTGAGATCTTAGGAAGATAAATAATTTTTAATACGAAGACAATAGTGGTCTAGAATAAAATAAAATTCTATGGAGTGTTACAGGCAAGAATATGTTTGATAGAATGTTATGGTCTAGAACACAATTTTATGGGGTTTTTTGTGTGTAGTCTTCAAAAGAGAATTTTTGAATTAGAAGAAAGACACTTCTTAAATGAACAGCATTATCTCATACTGTTTCACACAATCACTTAAAAATAAACTATATGTTAAATAAATAATAAATCACTTCTACATGTTTCCATATTTGAATAGGATCTTAAAATGTTGCTGTTGTATCACAAGCATTCCTATACTTGACTGGAGTTTTTAACATAAATTTTTAGCAAACAAATCAGAAACTTCATTAAAAGTCCCACTATAGGATTTAACTGGTCACTTAACGTTCTAAAACATCAGCTGATTTACACTAGAGAGAGAAATGCAGTGTTAGATTTTTCCATGCTGCTAACTCACCTACTAAAATAAGAGTGCTGGAACAGCTGAGTGTGGCTGCATGAGTCAAGATGGAAAGGAATTTCAATCAGAACAGCGGGAGGGAAAAGTAAAGGGGGCTGACTTTTAACTTGGGAAAATGGAGGAAGTCTATATGGAAAAATACATTGATAGTGCTACCTAATATTGTGCATACAAATCCTTTGCCTCATCATGTAAATATGCAAGTATTTTTACTGTTTCCTATTATCTGTTAATACAGTCTGGGTTTATTCCTGAATAAAATACATGAAATGTATCTGTGGTATTATATTTAAAATAAATAGGTCAGAGTAGGATTTAACATGATTGCATGGTGAGCCTAACGAGTTCAAGATCCAGAAGCACTTTACAAATTAATTGGTATCTAGTGCTGTTAGTTTGTAATTTCTTCTATAATGTTTGGCTCTAAGCTTTTAATAAATTACTCAGACTGGGACCACTTGAAACAGTTAAACTTGAAACCTCCAGATTGGCTGATCTCAAATGACCTAAATTAAAACAACGCTTACATAATCTATAGTGCTCTTTGTTGGTAATGCAAGCAATAGGTTTAACTGTGTTCTCTAAGTGCTGTGGGATTAATTTGCTGTTCCATTACAGCACAGTAACCAAGAGCCTAATTGTAGGCTTTTTTTGTAAGAAAATGCAATGTTACAACTTTCCATAATATTCACAGGTTTTAGGACCTGCCCCAAAATGGTGTTCCTTCTTGGACAACTTGACTGAAGAACTGGAAGAGAATCCAGAAAGCACTGTTTATGACGATTACAAATTTGTTACCAGAAAAGACCTTGAAAATTTAGGTAAAACAGTTGTATACACTTTTTGGCTGACTTCTTTGTTCAGTTTTTGCACATTTACACATCTGATTTTTGTAATTTCAGTGTGATGTATGAAGGCTGTTATAAATCCACTGATGGTAGTGTCCTCTTGTTTTCTTGGTTATTAATATTCTGGACTGATGGCTCTAAGTTCTTTGATTCCCAACCAGTTCAACACTAGACACTTGTGTTTCTCAGGTTTTTATCCCAAGAAGGTGATTGATATTTGCTGATATAGTATCTCTGGGAATCTACTGTGTGTGCTTTTGTATGCCACGTGGAAGGTATAGGAACAGAAGTTGGTTTAGTTTTCAAAATATTTTTGGGGCACTCAGAATAGAATTTAGAACTCACAGCCAAAGGCTACCTATTCGAATGTAACAATTTTCAGAAAATACAAGTCATTCTAGGGCTAATGGTTTCAAGAAATTGGATTATTGGAAATTATATAGCCGAGAAGGTAAGCAACCTTCACCTGAGGCAGTTAATCCTTTTTCTGTCTGTTATGTGGTTTAATTGCAATGTTTTGCTCCAGTTTACTTAATTGACCTCTGACTGTGAGTGTTGGGTTTGACCCAAGACAAGTCTCCTTAACTAAAATGATCTCTATCACACTGCAAGATGTGGACTATGGACTTCGAAAAAATCCTCTGGAATTCTTTGTGAACTTCTATGGAGCATGATGCATGTGGGCATTTTAAAATGCTCAGTAACGTGTATTATGACAAGAAATATGGATTTGGTTGCTCTGAAGAAGCTTACGATTTTTTGTTCTCCAAAATGATTTGTATTCCCAGTTTTACTTAGCCTTGATGCCATGATTGTGACTGTTACATTGACGTTTTGCATTGCCAGTGTTTTTTTGTCTTAAGGAAGTAAACTGGCTAACCTGGAATAGAAGTTTTTTATATGTAAAAGTTCTTTGAAATTCTCTGGAACTTTTTCCGTAGGCCTTGCTCATCTCATTGGATCATCGTTGCTCAGAGCATATATGCATGGCTTCTTCATGGACATAAGACTTTATCATAAGGTAAACAAGGCTGAATCTTGTCAATTTTTATTTTTAACAATAAAATATGTGTGCTAGGGGTTTTCTTTGTCATTTTGTGTTTGTTTTTTTTGTTGTTATAGCTGGGGTTTTATTCCATCCAGATAATGGACTGTATTAATAGTATTTTCTTTTTATTTTCTCCTGCTTGTTCAAAGGCAAAAATGATGGCCAACCCCTTTGCCTATGAAGAATATAGAAGAGAGAAAATAAGGCAGAAGATAGAAGAGACACGTGCACAGAGAGTTCAACTGAAGGTAAATTCCAGAAATAAATAGTATACTTCTGGGAAAACTGTGCATAAAGAGTAATATATTCCTAAGTGTATCTAGAGATGTAGTGACTTAGGATTTGATTCTGTTTAACATTGGACACACAAAGTAATTTATAGAACTTCTTGAATGGAAACGTAAAATTCCTATACGTGTGATTTTTTGATACCAAACTAGAGGAGCAGCTCTCATCTCATTTGCCACTTGAGTAGATAATCCATTGGTAGAACTTTGCGTTTGCTACTTGTGTCATTAAATTACTTAAACCATTGAGACATGATACTCTGGAAAGAGATACATGAAAATTGTATTGTGTTCATAACTAGTAACTTGTAGATTGGATCTGTTTACCATAAAAGGAAAAAGAGTTGCTTTTGGAGTTCTAAACCTGATGGACAAGAAGTTAAAAATAATACAAAAGTTCTTAAATCTTCTCGAAGGGCACTTGCTTTACTAGTATGTAGCAATATTTGGAACCAGTTAAGGAGTTTTTCTGCAGTAGTTGTAAGAATATAAACTATGTAGGTTGCATGTGTAAAAGGCTAATTTATTAATTGCTTTCCTCTTTTTAGAAACTCCCAAAAGTTAATAAAGAACTTGCACTCAAACTGATTGAAGAAGAAGGAGAAGAGCAACAGTTTAGTAAAAAAAGAAAACAGAAGGTGAGCTCTTGTTTTGGTGAATTCTCTAGCTGGGAGCACAGAACTAGCAATGCTTACAGGATTCTTTATTTTTTCGTTGTTGCTGTTTGGCCAAACAGATTCAAAATACTGTTGTTTCTGTTTCTTATAAATAACTTATTCTGGTAGGTGGCTTTAAGATGGATTTGACTATAGCTGCAGCACAAAAAAGACCATATAGTAGCTAGAAGCTAAAAATGATAGAATACTCACTGTGAAGATAATAGAGATTTTGTAGGACTACAGAAGCTGATTAATGCAGCCTCAATACCACAGCTGTTCAAACAAGACCTGTTGTTTGCATGTTTTTGGTATTTTGGTGGTGACATGATAGATGTTGTCTATAGAATTTAAGATCCAATTGCCTTTTTTTGTACACACAGTTAAATATATTTTATAGAATTGCTAGAACAGTTTGCTTTGATGCAACAGGAGTTCTTCTAGATGTTAAAAGTAATCTATTTCTCTGCTAAGAGAAGTTTTAATTGAAGAAATGGGTAAATGTTTAATATCTAATGGGAGGGGAGGCTTTTTATAGGTAGCACTTCATAGGTACTCATTCTCACAGGAATATAGTGTTCATGAAAGGCAGGCTTTCATGAACAGCTGCATGTGATAAATAATGAAATCTCGTGTTAAGGTTAGTAGGAAGGATGAACTGCTGCTGAAAAGGTGGCGGTGAAACTGAAATGTAGACTTAAGCAAATGGTGCAATGAAAATTAGAGTTCAGTAACTGGGGACTGATTTGTCGTGGAGTACATGGTGATTGTGTTATTAAGTGGACTAAATAGAGTGTATATAAAAATATGCATTCAGGTTATTTTTCTGAAACAGTATTAGAGTCCTATGACAAACAGTTTATTTTAGGCTTTGGGATTTAATTTTTGGCTGTGTTTGAAATTTACTCTTCTTGTTTTCTGTATCCTTAGTCCCACCCTCCTTTTCTTCAGTAACAATGAAAACCTAATGCAGTAATGGGACTAATGTGCTGGTATAAGTTGAGCAATGTTAAAAATAAGTATTTTCTAATAAAAAGCTATGTATGCAATGATTTTTAAATGACAATAACTGATCTCCTCATAAGATGAATTAGTAGCTTGAACTGTTCTGAATTCACCAGTAGCATAATTTATACTGAGTTCATTTTACTTTGACATGAATTAAACTGCCTTTTCCATTCTGAATGTGAAAGTGTGAAGAAAAAGTGTTATAATATGTCTAACATTTCCTCTGAAGTATTTACAGTAAAATAATAGTAGCATTGCGTAAAGACATGTACCCTTATAATTTGTTTTACATGTTGTAGACACATCCCCATCAGGCAGTATATTTGCCTTGGAGGTACTGCTGATTAGTCAGTAGATATCAACATGTCTCCAGACTAGCTGGCTGAATGTATGAGAAACATTTATTTGAAAATATTAGTAATTGTGTATTTAAAGTGTCTGTACTGTGCATTAAAAAAACCTCTTGCTTACAGGTAGCTTAAAAGAATCTTTGTAAAAATACAATAAGCATAAATCTTGTTTTTTATTAAACCTGGAAGGATAAAGCAACTGGCATTTCATATGCTGGTTATTAATTTTGTTTAATTAAGAAAAAGTGTTACTTATTTTGTTAACATCTGTTTCAGAATTGTCTAACATGCTCATGCTTTGCTTCTGTTCCAGAATCTGCCCAGCCTTCTCAAAGATGATCGTTTTAAGGTCATGTTTGAGAATCCAGATTTCCAGGTGGATGAGCAGAGTGAAGAATTTAGGCTACTTAACCCCCTTGTTTCTAAAATAAGTGAGAAAAGAAAGAGGAAGCTAAAGATCTTAGAAGAATTGGAAGCACAAGGACAGGTAAAATATTTTCCATTCGGATTAAGAAAACTCCATAAGCTTTTTTACCCTGTTTCAAGCTTTCAGACTTTTCACCCTAGAAACATGAAGGCAATGCAAGAATGTCTTATTAGCTACAATAATTAAGTTATAATGTTAATCAACTTTTTTTTATGTAATATTGTTTTTGCACAAATGCAGGTTTGAAAAGCATAAAATATGTAGATGATAACAACCTTGTAATGTATTTTCAGCTTCATTTACTGTTACTGCTTTTGTTTAAAAATTTTAGTTCTCTTCAGCTGTATCTGTCTAAAAGCTGTCGTGTACTCTGATTGCAGGAATGATTTGGAAAGAAAATTAGTTGATGATTTCTTATTTTATGCTACTTTTGTCTGCAGGAAGAGGAGGAAGAACCAGAAGGAAAAGCAAGCGATGCAGAAAGTTCTGAGAGTTCAGATGATGAAAAAGGCTGGGTTGAAGAGGTCAGGAAACAGCGCAAGCTTTTACGCCAAGAGGAAAAACTAAAGCGGCAGGAAAGGCTCAAGGAGGATCAGCAAACATTACTAAAACCTCAGTTTTTTGAGATTAAAGAAGGAGAGGAATTCAGAAGCTTCAAAGACTCTGCCAAAAAACAGAAATTAATGAAGTAAGACTAATGTTCCTATTTTAATAGTGGGGGTGGATGATTCTCAAGTATTTCCCTACAGTGCAGGCCTATGATGTTTTGGCTTGGAAGCATTTACTGGAAAAGCTACATTTGGTGATCCAAGGGTATAACTTAAAGTGACATAGTCGTTGAAAGCTTTGTTTTATAGATAAACAAATACACAAGTAGGACAGAGACACAACACAAACGAAATGAGTAAGATACTACTGAGTCAGATTTGGGGATCCATTACTCAGTGTGGGTGAAGTGCTGTTCTCACAGGTAACAGTGATGTCTTGTGAGACTGGTTATATTTCTCCACCAATGTCAGTATGAGGTTAACAGGCTGGATGTTTTTCATCTGACTATCTAAAAGGATTTAGAATGCTACGTGAGTCATCATTGTATTGGGAATAGAATCAAAATGGATCCACATGGTAAAAGAAAAATTGTTTTGTCTTGGTGTTTTTATGGCATCTAGAAATTTTCAAAATCTGTTCTTATAATGTCATGACTTAGTATTTCTGTTTTTCTTTTTGCAATACAAAATGTCAGGGTAGGAGGGTGTTTTTTTAAGTGCAGATTTTTTTGTCTTGATTTTTTTTTTCTTCCTTAAATTGATGATCATCTGAAATAATGGGCACATGGATAAGCATGTCAAACTAAAGAAAGAGGACTTGGCTTTGAGGTGCTCAGTGGCTGCAAATCTCATTGATTTAGTTTTTTTCAGGTTTTTTTAAGAGGTGAGTTGAGCCCTTCAGAAGATGAGATTTAATAGCATTTTATTGTTTGGAGCACAGACACTCATTAGTCTTTTCAAGACAGTAGCTTCAAAGTTCTTGCGGCACAGCTGGGACAGAGCAGGATTTTGACTAATGTTGGAAATGGTTTGTTGGGCTAGATGGATCTCAATATAAACATTTTGTTTTTATTTAGAATGAAGTTATACAAAGGAAGAAAGTGAATAATATAATGGGGCTGTTTCTTTATGTCACTAATGACTACTCTGCAATATAGTTGTTTTATGATGGGAATTTTCAGGCCATACATAGAGAAACACTTGATAAAATTCAACCTTTTAATTAGGATCATCGTATAAAATAGATTTTTAAATATTAGCAAGACAGTGTTCCTGTGGTAGTCAGATGGTCTATGATTTCCATGTTGTACCTGTAAGACCTCTTTTAAGTAGAAGTAGTGGTATTTTATAAATAGGGATTTACAGCAGTTCAGCAGAACTAATTTTCCTTAGCTATTTTTTATCAACAAGTAATTTCACACAGGCATTTTTCTTTGTTCTTTTTATTGAATATACCCAATTATTCTGAACTTTTTCCTTTATTTCCATAAACTTTCTTCTGATTATTTTTCTTTTTTTCTTTGTGCCAGAAGATGAAGCAGCTTTTGTCAGTTTTTCTTCTTTGTCAGGAGAAAATTTGCTCTGGATACTCTGACAAAGTTTTATAGTATAGGTTAATTTTTTTTTTATGTTGTGATTAGGTTTATAGTTGTATTAGCGTAACTGGGAAGGGGCCTGAAACACTGGTCAAATGACACTGTATTCTCAGTGCAAGTGAAATACTTCATTAAAAGGCTGTATAGCTGCAGCCTACTCATATACTTTTTTGGTGCAAATTCAGCTGCTAAGCTCTAAAGCAAATTCTCAAGGACACTCAATTTGAAGAATAGAGATTTCATTTTGGTTAAAACATGAAAGGCTTAAATGTGACCAACAGTGTGGAAATTCAAGTAAATAAGCCAAGACAGTTGTAAGGAAGGAAAACATTTAGAAAAAAATAATGCAGGGTGACACAGGACAAAGTAAATTCTTTCATCTGGATTTAAAGGAGAAAAATAATTTCTTCACCCCAGGAAAAGCAAAAACAAATACCACAGACCTGTCATGTAGATGAAGAATGTGTGATGATATACATCATCCAAAGACTTTGTTTTAACAGAGTGCTTGTGAAGAAAGGAGAATCTGTCTTAAGATTTGCTGCTAATGGGTCCCCTCTCTGGTAGATGCGCAGATAGGATATAATGTAAAATGTAAAAAAAAAAAAAATGAGAGGAATTTGAGGACAGAATAGGATGACCAAAGAAATGAATGTGGTAGCATCACTTCCTTTGTTTTCTGAGTTGCTGTCATTGAATTAACTTACATGGGGTTTTTTTAGCTTTGCTTAAGCAATTAGCTCTATACTCACTGATCACTTTGTGTTCATCCAAGCATTGTTCTCAGTATGGAGTTTGGTGTTCCTCAGATTCTTAGGAATAATTTTAAAATCAACAGCTGTTGCATTATCTGTTTTATATAATGCATATCTGATACGATTTTGTAGTCGTAATGATGTAGCCTGTGTTAAGTAAGCATTTTTACATATTAGAATTTTATGAAGAAAATAAATGTTTAGTACTGGCCTTATTCAATGATAAGTAGTCAGCATAAAAGTAATTAATTCAAGTAACATACTGAAAACAGAAAAGACTGTAGTGGCATGTACAATCTGGTGAAGCTGGCATGTTTGTCTTTGATTTGATATATCCAAGTTACAGAATGATGGTCTGTGACCAATATAATTAAGTACCTTAATACCTTCACTATGTATTTAATGGCTAGATGTTCTTTTATTCTCTAATCATATAATGTTCTACCTGAGGAAACAGTTTATGACTTATATAAAACTGGGTGTTTCTTTTGACATGTTCCTGACTCAGCACGGCTCCAAGCCCAACTTTTAAAGCAGTGGTGCATACTATAAATTTCTTCCTAGACTAACAGTCTACACATTTCTCTGTGCAGGAGAGCTGCAAAATTTGATTCTATAAAACACCCTGTCTCAAATCCATCTACCTTTAGTTTTCCCCTTTTGTACTCTTACACTTGCATAACAAATCTGGAAATCCTTGCTTTCTTTCCCTACAACATAGGTTTCCTACCTAGTAACTTGAAAGGAAACCATGAAAAGAAAGGATTTTTATCTGTGTGCTAAGAGTTCTTTTGATTTATGTGATGTCCCTTTAAAGAGTATGTTAGTGAAGTTAAAAGATGTCAAAATCAAAAACTATAATAGTTGCATTTTATGAAAAGTATGATAGTTAAGGTATGTGTCTTTAGAGGTGGCCAAGAAAGCCAACAAAACTGTAATTAGTATTGCTAAAGAGGTATTCCTGTTTTACAGCAGGAAAAGTCCTGAAAAACTGTCTTCTTACAATGAGGAAAAAAAAATTGCATGGGTAATTTTTTTGTTTGGTTTTTACATTAGGGTAGGGAATTTGCTTCTCACAATGCTGTGAATGTATCCCTTGAATTAATTTGTTGAGAAAGATGTAAAAAAGACCCAACCCAAAAAAACCCCCAAAAAAACAGCTGTTGTTTGTATATCGGTATGTACAATTCACTATAACTTGAGGTCTGCACATTTTCAGATATATAGAGCCATACTTATGTTTTTTCAGTAAGATTACAACCCCACAGCATGTTGCTAGTATCTACTAATTTTAATTTTTCCCCTGACTGAAGCAGTGTCTAGGCAGTCATGCTAAATAATTGCTGGGTAGTAGCCATATTTCCCCAGTTCACTTTCAAAGGGGAGAAAAATGGGACTTCACTTGAATGTAGAAATCCCACCACAATGTTGGTGACTGATCTGCTGCCACAGTTAGCTCTAAGGCTTAGCTTGTCTTTCCGATTCACACAGATGGAACAAGTTTTTACATGTACTCAATGAAAAATATACTACAGAAAAAATACAATCAAAGTACCTAGTCATGAGAAATAAAGTAGTTCTTGACACTGATTTTTCATTGTTAATCTGAAAAGTCTTTGTTACATAAAATGGCTCATTAACCAAAATTCAGTGGACTTCAGAGACTTCATGCATAGGACACAGCCATGAATTCTTCATACACAATAAATGCCATTGACTTTGGTGGCTGATATTTTTTTATATATATCATCTTTATTTTTATGATGATTTATTTTCCACTTTTAAAATTGTACAGAAAATGTCTCTTGGCCCTCTTCAGAGAGAGAGCTAATGAGGTATTAATAGCATCTCAAATTGCAGAAATTATTTTTTTACAGTTAGGAGAATGTTTTCTAAGGACACGCAGAGTGAGTTTGATCGTACAAGCCATGTCATATTCTCAGATGGTGCTACTTAACTCCTAGGACCTACATTGTAGGAGAAGGGTGAGCCATGTTAGGATTCACAGGTGCCTTTAGGGAGGCTGGCTGAAGCCAGCACTGTCCCTACTTCCCTCTGAGCTGGAGGCTGTGTGGGAACAAGGCATTTTTCCACTCCTCAGCTGTTGCAGTTTGCAGCCCACCTTAACTGAATTCAGCAACCATCATATGAAATACCAACTCACAACCTGGAGCAGCTGAGGCAAGTCCATGTGTCTTGCTTTTGCAGGGCAGTAACTCCCAGTGAAGGAACTGAAAACAGTGTCAGTTTTGACCACAGCACCTACCCCTTCTCCACAGAAATTGGAGTTTGGTGCCTGAGGGACAGACTCTACACCAGTTTGCTTACAGAAGCTCAGTGATAAGCACTGTGCTTGAAGGCATATGCTTCCTGTCTGGACCCAGGGTCTGTCTTTATCACATTCTCTTGTTTATATTGTTCTTTTATTCAGAAAACTACTTAGACTGTTGTGGGCACAATGTCCAAGCAGATATTTGTGTTTGGATTAAGTAGTGAAGTGATTAGTTCAGAGATTAATTCATTCTGGTGTGTAGTCAAGCTTACTTCCTGCCCTCAAAAGTGTTTCCAATTCAGAAGTTATATGATTTCAAGGAAATGGAATATATCTAGCCTTACTTTTTTATTTGTGGAGTTAAGTATCATCAACATTTTTGGACATTTCATAGAAAACTATAGCACTAGAAGGGTGTGGTTTCTTTCTCAATTAGAATCATGTTACTTTTTCAGAAGCAAAAACAATTAATTTTACAGAAATTTTAAAAGTGTTTCTACTGAAAGCAGTATCTGGAGGAAATGCTTTGAATTTATCTTTCTGTTTCCTTAATGTTTATTTTTTTAGCTATGATATTTCAGGTTTTCAGAGAAATTGAGATTAGTTTTGACTGCCTTCTCAACTTTTATTATAGTGAAAAGATGGCAAAAATAGGGACTAATGTTAGTTTTTCTCTGCAGGAAAACTCTTGAAGATCGTTTAAAGCTTGAAGAAAAACTTGGCACACTCAATGTGTCTGATACCACAGTAGGCAGCAAACAGGCAACATTCAAATTAAAGAAGGTGAGCTATATATATATATAATTTTTAAGATAATGCACAAGTAACTTTAGTTTTTGCATGAAAGAACAGGAACTTAAAACCGTCAAGCAAATGTCCCTCTTCATTTCTTTATAAGCTGCCAACTCCTCAGGTTCTTGCCAAGAGAATGAAAGCCTCCGGTAGTACTCTGTGTTTATCCTGTATAACTCAGGCAACACTCATAAAGTCTTATGTTCTGGTGGAAAACAATGCCTTGCATCTTTTAATAGTTATTTGCAGAGGTACCACCAGAAGCTTGTGGCCGTGCCTGACTTCAGTGCCAGCGCTGATCAGATCTCAGTCAGCAGATCCACATGCAATTCAGAGTGCTTCAGTTTAGGCTTTCTCTTGGTTTAGTGTATTGAGTGACCTCAGCATGATAGAAGCAGAGCTCCAAACCACCTTTGTTATTGACCTTATGTAACACAGGTCACAGGAAAGAGCTCTGGTCCTATACTGGCTGTCACATTCCATATGGAGTGTGTAGTTGACTGCTACCTATTTACCTTTCCCAAGGGTTTTGATTTTCCATTCTAAAGAATTTTGTAGATTGCATGCAGGTGATTGCTTTATAGTGTGGGGACAGTTAAATAAATGCCTATGTGCATCTGCTACTGCTGCAGTACACTTAGGGATTTTTTTTACTAGAAAATTGCTTTAGAACTAAAGAGAGGATTCAATTTAAAACCAGATGACCCATATGAATTGATACTTGACCTGACAAAATTTATTTTGGTTAAAATTGGTTTTCCTTGGGTAAATATCTTTGCTATAACACATTTCTCCTTACCACTGGTCAAATAGTGTTCTCACTGGTAAAACACTGTAATAAAAATGGCTAAGTAGTTATATAATTGTCACATTGGATATGCCTGAGGGGGAAAAAAAACCCCAGATTTGTTGACTGTTTCTACCTTACTTACTTTACTGATTATTATCTGTTTGCAGATGTCTTTTGTAATCTGTTTTTTTATTCCTATATTCCTGGAATTTAAAATGTGGTGACTGTGGATTAAGTTGCAAATTCCTCTGCAGTGCCATGTAGGGTAACCTTTCTGGTGATTTTGCCAACTCTGTAACTGATGGTATCTTGTAGCTTATTAAATGGGCTTTGCAGGGATTCAGAGCACAGTCTTCTTTACAGTAGCTTTAACTTAAGTGCAAAACCACAAGGTTTCTTGCAGTTGGTGGTGCACACTAAACTGTCACCTTTTACTGACAAAGACTTGGGAGCAAGTAGACCTTGCAGGAAGAAGACAGACAGAGCAGTGGTTTAGAATGCCAATTTTACTTGATTCCATCAGATAAAATACAGATTTGAGGGTTTTCTTTAATTATGGTGCTTCTAACATTTATGGATATTTTCTCCTATCAAGAGAGCAACAAAGTAAGAGTTACAAGTCTTCTCTCAAATAAACAGACCCTGTGATATCTTCTGAAGTCCCAAGAAATGAAGCAGGGAGAACTAGGAGGAAGTCACACTATGCAGTCTTGGCACTCCTTTTCAGAGGATGAAGATTTTGAGTTGACAAGCCAAAAAAGGGATTTTAGTGTAACTTGAAGCATCAGCTTCCGCTCTGTGATGCCCTTTCCTCAAAGGGCAGGTGTCTTTAGGAGTTGATGGAAAGATTTAGTAGGGGAGTGAATTGTCCTTCCATAGGGTCGGTGTCACTTCAACTCCTAAGTCAGTGGACCTGAGGCTAGACTTGGCTCCTGCAGGTTTGGTGTGTTGGCAGCCTCCTGATCCCCAGCTACCACTGACAGATCCAGAGATGAAACTGCTTGTAATAGATATTTCACGGTTTAGTTTTCAGAGAATTTGAAATTGGTTCCTGCAATGTGTCAGTTTATTTTTCAATTTCAATGTGCTTTATCATAGCAAACAGAGCTAACAAAATAGCAGGAGTTTTAAATACCAAAGCACTTACACTACTAGGACAGTATGAAAGACATTTAAAAACCCCAAACCTTGACATTTCTAATGCAAATCCAGGTCATTCAATTTCAGTACACTATGAGTAACTGTCAATATGAACTTAAGTAAGATTCATTAAGATTCTTTCAGAAGAGGTCTTGAGACAGAGAGAAGCTACCTGTATTTTCAAATAGTGGGTTTCTTGTTGCTCTACTTGCTGTGAAAATGGGAATCCATAAATTTCATCAAAGTCTAAAGACCAGCAGGTTTTTCTGCCTTAATACCAGTATGGGCCAATTGCTACATTTGGTAAATGGGTTTGTATCTCACCTCCTGTCAAAATGCTGTCCGTGCAAGCAAACCTCTAACTCAGCTTAAATGGTGTGTGAATGGGAGACTGGGGGAGCTGAGCTGACATGAATGCTGTTGGTTACAGAATGGGATGCAGTGGGGATGCAGCTGCATTCACAGTGGTAATTCTGTCACACTGTTGGTGCAGTTTTCCTGGGCTGCTTGAAATTGCTCAAGTTGCTGGGCTACTTTTTGCCATAGACAGTTGCCTGAGCTTGGCTAGTTCAAGTCTGCTAATTCCATTTTATGCTTAGTTTAAAGACAAGCTTTAGTCTTCCAAAGAAAATAGTAGTTTGTGGCTCTAAGAACCATTTCATCTACACGGTACATCAAAACATCTTCCAGCATGTTTTTGATTAAGAGAAGCCTTAATAGAGCATGTGCCATAGGAGCAGAGATTTGGAATTACTTTCACATAGGAAGTCTTTTTAGAATAGCATACAGCATATCAAACACTTTCAAGAGCTCCTAAGAACACATTTTAGGAAATGTGTATGTTCAGCAAATTAAACTAATTGTTCTGTCTTGTAAAAATTAAATTGTGCAGTATTAAGCCTGACAGATTTCAAGAAGCATTAGGACAGTACTCATGGGTACATAGTGTGAGTCTGGCCAAGGAGGCTCCTGTAGGGCCAGGGGTTGGATTCAGTGATACCTGTGGGTCCCTTCCAACTCAGTTTTTTCTATTCTGTGATTCTGTGATTAAACTTGAAAACACTAGTTAATGAAAGTAGCCAAAAATTGGGATCAGTGTTCTTAAAGGTATTTGCACATAAATTCTGGAGTGTATTTTTAAGCATTGTTTTTTTATCTGAAATACATTATTCACTGTTTTTTAATATCTTTATGTTAAACATTAGCTCTGAAAGACTTGGAAAGATAATGCCTAAGGATATCTAGAATTAACGGTAACAATCTGACACAACATAGCATGGGGCAACTAATGGTAGCATTTTCAGATTTGCTTAATGGAATTCTAATTTGATATATTGATACTGGGACAATGAAGTGATGTGTAAATTTACAGGAACCTGAGTCTATTTTTGTTTTAATATTCCAGTCAGAACAGCAAAGGAAACAGCAGGAAGCTGAGAAATTACATCGTCAAGAGAGGAAAACTCTTCGGCGCTCTGCCAGTCATCTCAAGAGCAGACGTGGAAGAGGACGACTATTTCATTGATTTCTGTTATTTTTTTAAGAGACTTTTTACCTCATTTTTCATTTGAAAAAGGGTTTTTTTCAAATTGGGACATAGTACCAATGGATTTGTATTTTGATTCATTGGTGAACACAAATCCAGAACTTCCTTAGCCTTGTGTTAATTAATGAAAAGTTTGTGAAAGTTGAAGTACTGACCAAAGGACACTATGAATATGGTCCATTGTGAACTGTATTTGTTCAGAAATCACCAGCAACTGGTTATTGTGTAACCCTGGATGTTTTCTGTATAAGAATTTATGTATACAACGAGGCTGCCTGTCTTTTATTTAACTTAAGAGCTGCGAGTTTCAGTTTCTGAAATCTTTGTGACTGCTTAGATAAAAGATCAAGGGTAAGTTATTTTGTCTAAAAGCTTATCTTTACAAGGGCACAACAAATTTTTCTGATTCTTGAAGGATGACACATAATTCTGGTTTTCGGAAACTGAATTGGGCTTTATATTCTTGGGTTATCTTTAGTAGCAAATGGTACAAATGGTTGTTAGGAGGTCAACTGAGAATGCCTGATTTGGGTTCCTCTGAGACATTCTGTAAGGAAACCTCTCTTGCCACACTGGTGTACAAAGGGGAAACTCAGAAGGGCTAACTTAATTTTAACTTGGATTTTGTAAATACAAAACCTGATCCTGATGTTTCTTTTTTGGAAAGCCAGCCATTGTTCAACACAGATCAAGTGTTATATGTTCATATAACAAGCACTCTAAGGCCATGCCAGCAGTCTCCCATACTTCAAATACGGACTTCAGTTAACCAAGTTAAAAAACCCTTTGAACGTAAGAAGGTCACTATTTAGCAAATAAATTAATTTTTACCTTTGATCCTAAAGGAATCTTTTTATTGGTTTTTACAAGCCTTTATAAATCGCCTTTTTCCTAGATAAAAACTGAATTTTTTAAGTGACTTTTTAGGTTCTTAATTGTTTTGCTTTATAAACCAGGGAGGTATTAATCTGGTCAAGTCTCTTAGACTGTATTTATAGACTCTTTGCAATTACTTTATTAAAAGCCTTGGTTTCTCATAGCCTGATTTTTTTTGTTTGTTTTGTTGTTGGATGCTAGAAAAATAAGCCACATAGGTAATTTTTTTGCTTTATTTCCTTCTGGTTTTAATTATATTGCTGCCTTTAGTTTAAAAAGGCCCTTTCACCTGATATTTTTATCCTTAAAAACTTTCATTGTAGTCTCTGCCCTTGCATTCAACTAAAGAATGAGTCTCTCAATAGTTTTTTATCTCTTGCTGTCAAATTTCTGCATTTTCCATAAGCTTCTCGTGCTTTGTGTTTAGCACAGAACTATTCAGTTTTCCACTGTCAGTCTCACCCATGCTGCATCATTATTACTTCTCCTTAGGCACTGAGGAAGTGTGAGTGCAGTTGTGGTTGCTTTGGGTTATGTCCCACTCTTTGGAGTGTTGTCCTTGACATTCAAGACTTTGAAATCCAAAAGCAAGTTAAAATTTGTACTGGTGCAACATCTTCCCCCTGGAACATTATGTTATCTCCAAGAAACTGTCTGTGTGTGATTCTGGTATGCTCACATCATACATGGGGCTGTAGGAGTGTGGAAAGGTTAACAGTGGAAACTGGCCTGGTATTGTGGTTGTTACAGGGAGAGTTGAGGACTGAGTGGACAGCTGGCATTATAAGAGCAGGAATTTGGCAAAGTTTGCTCCTTCTCATGGTGGTCCTAGATCCCATTATATTTGGTCTAGAGCTGCACTTATGGTTGAAGGCAGCTGTATTTCAGCAATGATTTTTGTGGGCTGTCAAGAGCAGTAAAAACTAAACGTGGTTGATCTATCTGCAGGGTAGTAATGCATTGAGTTTGAAATGGTTGACTTTCAGCTTAAAATGAGTGTATTTCTTATGTTTTTTGATTCTTTTGACTGGCTGGTTTAAGTCAGTGTTTTGCTTTTCATGCACTTACATTCATAATGTAAGTATTGGGATAGTATTGATCATGTGGTCAGGTTGAAGTCTATATGATTAAAGAAGTATCTTTGTACTGTCAGAAGGTACGCAAACTGCCCTTAGCATGCCATTTATTTCACCTCAAAGAAAGTTGGGATACACTTCAAAACACCCCGTTGTCCTGCTGGCAGTGCTCTTCCTGATGCACTCCAGGACACCACTGGCCTTCTTGGCCACAAGGGCACTGCCAGCTCGTGGACAGCTTGTTGTCCACCAGCACCCCCAGGTCTTTCTCTGCAGAGCTATATCCCAGCAGGTCAGCCCCAGCCTGTGCAGGTGCCTGGGGTTATTCCTTCCCACATGCAGACCCTCCATTTGTCTTGTTAAATTTGAAACTGTTCTCCCTGCCCCTCTCTCCAACCTGTTTGGGTCCTTCTGAAGGGCTGCACGGCCCTCTGGGGTGCTGGCCACTCCTCACAGCTTTGTGTCATCAGGGAACTTGCTGAGGAGGCTTCTGCCCCTTCACCCAGGTCATTGATGAATAAGTCAAACAATATTGACCCTTGGGGGACACCACAGTGACAGACTGCAGCTAGACCCTGTGCCACTGATTGTGACCCTCTGGGATCTGCCATTCAGCCAGTTCTCAATCCACCTCACTGTCGACATAGGGACCTGACATGAAGTGTGTTGAGATTGTTGGGATTGATTAAGCAGATTAACAGCAGGTTAAAGCTGTTTCTGAACAGCTGTCTGGGGAAGATTGCAAGTAGGAACTAGCGTATTAATACAACTGCAAATGAATTAACTTCATCATGCTACCAAAGCAGGCATTTTTTAAGTGTCAGCCTGGGTTTCATTAATGTTTTTTCAGTCAGCAATCACTTCATTTTCCATACTGCAGGAATCAGTATTTATCAGTATTTATTTACCCAGAACTGCATTTCCTAGAAGCTGAGCAGCTACTGGGATCCTTTGTGACATTTAAGATTCATACTCTTAAGGTAAGTGTGATCAGATGCTGTAGCCTCGTGGAAACCCTGATTGTTTCATATGTGTGAGAACTTAGTGGTGAGAATCAGTTTAAAAAACTCACTATAAATAAATGTACAGATAGTGGTTAAATGTGAGTGAAATGCTGGTGAGATAAAGGAATGACCTAGGTCTGATGTGTCATCTGTTACTTCAGTACTTTTTTACTCCACAGGTAATATGATTTATATCAGTTAGACTATTAGTCATTCAACAAACATTGAACCAAAACTAATTATCTAATGTTCTTTCCAAAAATTCTATTACCAAGCCAAGAATCATTCTGTGTTTTTGTGGCTGGTATAATTGTTTGAAATTAAGAGCATCTACCAATTTAAACAGAACAGTGAAAAAATTTACTGTACCCCACACTGCTGGTATTTAATATCTAACCAAAAACCCATGATTTTAAAACATTACCCTGCATACGTAGCAAGTGTGTGTAAAATGTATATGCACATTTTTACACTCATGGGATTTATGTGAAGAGCTTAAAGCGGGTTTGAGATGTCAAGCTTCAAGGAGGTTTTGTGAGAAAGGATGGAACAGTTTTCAGATTACTCCATCTTGTTTTTCAGCAGCCTTTTATATTTGTATTCTTCATGTTTCCAGGTTTGAAAATATGGAATATAATTTAATTCCAGGAAGAAAGAACCATATTTCAGATGCAGGAATACAGTGAAGCAGTGCAGTTTCTTACCTGGGTTGTGCAATGTCCACGAAGAGACTTGTGATGTTGGAATGAACATCTGCAGGTATAGATGTCTCTACCTTCAGGTGTAGTGGAGCCTTCCCTGAGGAAGAGGAATGATATAATGAACTTCAGAGGACCTCTCCATCCTGATTACTCTATGAATGTTGTAGGGCATAAAGAAGAAACATCTATCATTAATTGACTGGAGTAATTTCCCCCCTTTGTCTCATCCTTCCACTGAATCACTCACTAGTTTTATCTTTTTATCTCTTTTTTACAGATTAAGTACTTCTTTTGGCATGTGTCCATAGCTAATATATTTTGTCTGATCTTGAGAAGTATGGGGATTTTAAACTGAAGGAAAGCTCATAAATCTATTAATGAATTTTACCTCTTGATCATTATCTCTGTATTTCAAAGCCCATTTTACTCAACAACTGACTCTTTGTGTTGAACATGAACTAGTCCTGTCACCAAAATGAGCAGTTTATTGTAAAATCTACAGAGAATAATCAGATTTAGCACCACTTATAGTTTATGCAACTGGAAGAAAAGGAATTCCTGAATTTTAAAGGATCTCTAGGTCATAGAATCATACATTCATTTGGGGTGGAAGACACCTTAAAGATGATCTAGTTCTTGCCATGGGCAGAGAACCTTCCACTAGACCAGGTTGCTCAGAGCTCCATCCAGCCTGTCCCTGAACACTGTCAGTGATGGGCACTCCACATATGCTCTGGGCAACCTGTGCTGGTGCCTCATCACCCTCACAGTAAGGAATTTCTTCCTATATCTAACCTAAACCCTTTCAGCTGAAGGCCATTCTCCCTTGTCCTGTCTCCACACTCACTACATGCCCATGTGCAAAGTCTCTCTGCAGCTCTCTTGAAGGCCCCCTTTAGCTATTGAAAAGTGCTCTGAAGTCACCCCAACTCTTCTCTCTCCAGGCTGAACAACCCCAATTCTCAGCCTGTCTTCACAAGAGATGTTCCAGCTCTGTGATCAAATTAGTGGCTCTTCTCTGTTTTTCAATTTGACGCAGATCTTTCATCCACATGGCCCTAGTTGCAAATTTCTGTTAAGTGACAGGTTACTTTGTGTTTGTACTGTAAGTGACATTTCCATCCAAAATACTTGTGAGTATCCCCTGGTACAGACTGGTTTGCACTCATGTATCAGCAGACCTAAAAAAGGTGGCTTTTTGTATGAGTGAATTAAAATCACGATGACCAAGCCATCAATATTAGTGTAAATTCAGAAATGTGTTTGCCTGTTGCTGTTTTCCAGGATCTCCATCTTCTGGTCTTTGCTTAGTGTTTTAGATTATGGAGCATATTGAAAAAGAGAAGATTCACCCTGAGCATGTTCAGAAAGGAGCAATTTTGATCTTACTCTTTGAAAAGGATTGGGTGCTGCACTTCCTTTGACAGCTATATTTAATAAGAGTTGAAGGACAATAATGTTGCCATAAGTTGAAATGCTCTCATTCAGTGGGGTTATGCTGAGATTTGGGTCAGCTTACCTATGCAGGCAAGGCCTTGTTCCCAGTTAATTCTTCATTGAGTGGGGACAAAAGCAAAAAATCCATTTCCTCATTAAAGAGAAAACTAGGCAGTTAAAATGGGAAATACCAGCCCAGCCCTAATCAGAATTTATACTCCCAATTCCTGGAACCACCCTTCCCTTCCCTACAGCAGTTTCTGACAAAGCTGCTCTCTCTCTTATTATCTTGTTTGAACATCTGGCTCTTTATTCTGGAGTGCCTCTCTCTACACTCCACTTTTTTCTGTTAATATCAGGATCTCTGGTACAAATTTGTACAGATAGAACACAGATTTGAGAATGAGCACTAAAATGGTAATAGTAAGACTGGCTGTGTATGGGCACATCTTGAGCAGGAAGAATTTGTGTGAGTCTGGAGATCCAGTGAGCTGTGGCACCAGAGAGGATTCAAAGAGCTGGTGCACACTCCTGTGTGTTACTGGCAGTATGCAGCACAGTGTTGCTTTTGCCCCAAAATCCACTTCTGCTCTGTGTGTATCTGTACTGCTAGCTCTCCTTCAGTAGGTCTAGGTGTTTTGACTGGGATTGGTGTGTTTCATATTTTTTTAAAGAATTTTACCCACAGCATTGTATAATTGCAATGTAGAGTTGTATACCTGCAGTTACAATATGTACAATTACACAAAATATGTAGCATTCAAAAGCATCCAAATTATATATTTTCTGATTTCAATCACAGATATTATGTCCTTTCCATTTACCAGCTTTTCTTCTGTAAATGCATTTCTTCTGTTGCTTAACCTTTATAGTATTGCCATAATATGGAGCGCATACAGCGTGGGTCATAAAAGACCACATGCCTACCTGTGAGGATTTAATCATCTTATGCAAGTGACAGTATTGTGAAAAGTAATTATCTTGTATGCTGGGGTTCTGCTGATATTCTTGTAAACTGAATCAAAGGGGAAGTTTCATCATAGGTACTTTTTCTCTTTTCCCAGATGTAAACTGTAGATTGCCCAATGGGACTATGACACTGTTGCTCTGAAAATGAGGCAATATTTTAAACAGATCTCCACAGCAAAGAAGTATCTTCTATCAGAGATATTTTAGACAGGTTTCAACAAATCACTTTTGCACAATGTCATGGTAACTGCATTGCTGCAATTTAAGTATCACTAGAAGAAGAGTGTGTAGATGATCATTCTCCAGTTCTTAGGATGGGGCCTGACACTGTTCAGTTTACAAGTACAGACACAACCAGGAGCATTGTGTAACATCTCACATGTGCCTGTAGTTGGGGACTGGTGTCACTCATCTGCAACTTAACCAGTAAGGACAGACATTAGAATGATTGGTAACTTTAGAGGCAGTTATTCCAGCAGAATTCAAAGGTGACAATCCTTTATTCCTGTAATCGGTCTCCAAAACCATGGAAGGTTCCAGTTAAAAACCGGAAGATGATGGAAATTTCTCCAGGGCAGAGGTGAGGCACAAGGCTATGTCAGGTGTTCAAGACATGCTTACCCCCTGGAGTGGTGGGAAAGAAAGCTTCTTCAGCGATGGCATTTGGGATAGATGTGAGGGCAGGGCTGCCAGGATATGCTGACTATGCAAAGAGAGCAAATCAAGGAGGATTTACTCCCAAGCAGAGAGAACACTGCGCCTCAGGGCACTACAGGATGAAATGACCAAACAGTCAAGGCAGGTGGCTCCTTCCCTCCAGAGGTTCTCTTTCCCTTCTTAAGTGATATGTACATGGTGTCTACTGAAATGATTTCTAGAAAGTAATGCTCAAAAGTGGATGTCTGCCTTGGCCTCTAGTGATGTTCACATGCTTCTTCTTAATCACAGAGAAGTAACTGACCTCTAGTGTCAGTTATGACACTTTTCCCTTGCCTTTGAAGATCTGGGGAATCAGAACTCTTCCCTTCAAAGAGGCCGCTTCCCATGAAACTGAAGGAATTTCTCATAGAAAGAAATAACTTAGAAAAAGTACTGTTTAATAAGACAGTCAATAAAGCAGCTGAAAAGAGAGAGGAGGTGTGAAAAATCTTTTGAGATTTGACCAGATGTTTCTCTTAAAACATTTTACAATTTAAAAAATTATCAATGTAAATGTCAGATTTACAAGAGCTGAAACCAATCTGCTCTGATTTGGGGTTTTCAGTGAGAACTTTCAGTGTTTAATTTTACTGCCATTTTCCCCTAGAAGGTGCAGTCCTATCCAGACATGGTGTGGTTTCTTGCACTTCTTGTCTTCTAAAAACTGGATTCCTCCAGCCAGCATGGCAAGGCTGGTACGGCTGTTTAGGTAGAAATAGTAATGTAAACTCTTTCAAATATTTCTTCTGATTCTGCTGCCCCCCATTCCCTGCAACATCTGGAATTATTGGGGGTTAGATATTTGGGTACTCTCTGATCACAAAGGCTAAAGTGCTGGGCTGTCTGAACCCTTTTTACCTTCCCTTCCTCCTATTTAAGCATGTTTTTGACCCCTCTTGTTATATTTTCTCCTCCCTGTCCAGCTGAGGAGGGCAGTAATAGAGGAGCTTTGGGGCACCTGGTGTCCGGCCAACATCAACCTGCCACTGACAGACAACCTCTTCATTTTTCAGTTTGTCTTAGGCTGATAAGTTTTAACAGCAAAACAACACAAAAATGCTGTTTTTCCCTAGTATAGTTGGAAGTTGGTGACAACTTAAAGATAGGAGGTATATGGAAGTGATTTCTTAATCACAGAAAGCCTGGAAGCTTCTGAATTTGGGACCCCCCTGCTTCTGGCTTACTTCATGTATCACTTTTTCTAGCTCATCATACTGAGTAATGCGGTTTAGGGCATCTATACAACTCACTTCAAGATACAAAACAGAAGGACTAGATGGGCTTAAGGAGCTGTTATTGTGTAAGGTACTTGCACAGCCAACCAACTTCTACTTTATGAGCTTGTGTTACTCCCACAGGTCAAATTTTCTGCTTCTTGGCTAGGACAAGAATTGGGACTGGCCTGTGAGCTTGCTCAGAGTTCAGGTGTGCTCGAATCTCCAAACGCAGCTCACAAATCCCCAGGACAAGGCTGTCCTAAGGTTTTGGCAGTATCCATGCCTCCAGCCTTCCCTCTACTGTGCATTCTCGAGCAATCTTCCTGCTCTTTCTTGAAAGACTTCTGTATGTCAGTGCATTTTAAAGCTGGTCTATCTTCAGTATTTCAGCAAGGTACCACAGGCTCCCAGTGGATCCTAGCCAGTGTTCTTCACCACCAAGCTGGAAAGTGATAGAATCATAACTTTCCATGGGAGATTTAACTTTATTCCATAAATATTGCGGGTCTATAAAAGTAAAGTTGGCCACTGGGCTCGGAGAAAGGAGTATTAAGCCCTAAGGCAGAAGGACATAAATACACAAGGGACAGTAACTATTCTGGGACACTTGAGTCAGTTTCTAAATCAGATGATGTGAATGCCTCAAAGCAAGAAATTTGAAAGCTATCCAATTTTCTTTGAACACTGTTTTGCATGGGGATTTCAACCATTGAAAGAGGGAAATTCTATTATGTCAATGGGATCTCATGTGTTTTAACTGGAGAAGCAGCGATAACATGTGAGCAAGCTGTGGTGCCATGCTTCAAATCCCTCAACAACAGACCTGTATCTCGGGTGAGCTAAACTAGCATGTGATCATTAAGACAGACTTTTCTCTCAAGTTCTTACTTGGCCTCTACCCAGAGGCAGATCTGAATGACTGGTATGTAATTTTTATTAGCTCTCATGGATGCTGTTTGTGTTCATTATAGAGAACCCATTGCATAGGATGAACTATTACTGAATCATTTCTTAGAATTATCAAGCATTAGCCATCTTTCATCCCACATGCAGGCTTTGAACTGTTATTAAGTAAGTTTTTCAAATAATTTTCTGTGGGCTTTTGTTCCACCTGCAGATCAAGACACTCTTGCTAGCATTGGAGGAACTTTACCCGTGTTGAGATGATGTTGGCTGTATATTTATTGTGACAATGACAAGGTGCTGCCTGGCTTACTGGTTGCCTGTTGGTTTGGGTGCTGTTGAGGGCAGGGAGTCTGTCATGCTGGGGTAAGGGGAAATGGCTGTGTAGCTGTCAAAACTCCCTGGCTCAGAGCTGCTGCCCTGGCCCCTGATGGTGGCTGGGCAAAGTAGTCCATGGTTTCTGCTCTGATCAGAAGCCAAAGTCTAGCAGGGTGCTCTGCTTAGGTAATCAGATCTGCTGTATGCTTTTCACAAGCCCACTTCCTGGTAGAATAATTTCCCAAATAATTTCCCAAAATGAAATGAGGATGCAGGGAAACACTGAAGGCTGGGTAAGATTTCTGCTTCACACACATTCCCAAAATATGTGCTGTGGTGGGTCCCAAAATCAGAAGAGATGAGATGAAGACAGTGTCTTAGAACTGGCATTTGCAAATCACATAGTGCAAAGAAAGATATAAGCAAACAGTGAGTTACTGCATATTCCCTTATGACCTCTTTAAAAATGCCTGAAGGTTTATGTGAACTATAAGTTGGTTGTTTTTTTTTTTCTCCCAGGGTCTTACTCTGAGCTCTAATGTTATTAACAGATAAGTGCTATTGCTAGAAAAGTTGCTGAACCTCTAACTTTCAATAGTGGTCATTGGCCTTAAGTCTGGAAGACTGGAACTGCATCTAACCACAAATACCCAAGCCTGGAAATCCCTTCTCAGAGGCAAAACAGCTTCCAGGCTCTGACTAGGTACTGTGAAGAAACCTGAAGATGCTTTCCATGGCCATATCATGCATATTTTGAGGCAGTGCAGTCTGAAGTGTTTCATGGCTCCTGCCCAAGTCAGCCTCATAATGTCTACAACATATGAGTAACACCCAGTCAGTGAACCACAAGTTAAACCACTTCAGTGTAGTTCCATTAAGGTATGTTCTACAAATAAAATTTGAGAACAGCTCCCTGCAGTCTACAAATGCCTTCTGCTTCTACAAGTCCTCTCCTTTTCCTACACAAGATCTTTCCCTAATGCTTTTGAAACCAGAGCAACAAATGAAAATATTTCCAGCTTGTTTTAAACTGTTGTTGATAACATCTGAAATGATTAGAGAGTATGTTTCTTTCATTTGTTTATTTTTTTAATTCATTAAATGGATGGGGCTTTAAGCAACCTGGTATGATGGAAGGTGTCTCTTGGAACTAGATGATCCAGAGGTTCCTACCCAAACTATTCTATAATTCTATGAAACGCAGATATAGAGCAAAAAATTAGACCACAAAGGATGTGTTTGTGGGATAAAATCTGGTTGGAAGAATGTCAGCCTTACTGGTAGTAGTCTTGAAGGTGGTATTTCTGTCATCCTGCTGGAAAATAGAACTTGACAGGACACAATCTCTGCTGTTCCAAAAGTACTTCTGGTTTTTTTTTCCCTGTTTAAAAGTGTTATTTTGACTTGTTTAAACTCTGACCTGAAATCCCCAGGTTGAAGCACTGCTCATAACAGGCCAGAAAACTGTTGTGTCTTGCACAAGCTGACTAGAGAAGTCTTCATGTCTTCGCCTCTGAGCAACAAGACATTTTGGGGATAGGGCTTGCCTTGCTCAGGAAGCAGGACAGGTGTCCTTTGCAAAAATTTCAGCTTGGATTGCAGAAGGAAACAAGGGTTCTGCATCCCATTGTGCAGCATTACTCATTTTTACCCATACATACAGCAAAGGAGACTTCCAGAACCAATTCTTTGTTGTGTGTCTTCCTTCTCTCTGCCCTAGCTATGACAGAAATTTTGGATAGGTTTGACAACTGCACCTGTGTACCAGCCTTTGGCTTTCACTGCACGCAGGATGGAGAAAAATGGATTTTCCGTTTTCTTGAAATCAATTCAGATCAAGCATTTTCAGTTCCTAGCCCACCTACAATAATTTTTGTTAATTTTTCTATTCAGCACTGCAAGTCCCTCCTCTCTTCCCTCCCCCAGTAAAATTTACGTGTTCCTAATCCTAGGATTTACTTAAGCAACTACAGAGAATCCTGAATTGGTTTCTCCTCCAACTGCTTTGTCTCCAGCTGGAGACAATTACCAATTTGTCCAATTCTCACCGCATATATTATTAAGATCAAAGGCAGACCTCAAAACATTAGTAACTAATTTCAGTGTTATAGTTCTAATAAAATAAAAGTGGGCCACTATTAGGCAACATCTCTTCTGTATGTGGTAACTTCTTCATTGAATTTTGAGGTTTTCTTCCTTCTCAGATAGAATTAATCATAGTTGCAAGTATCTATGGATTACTGCTGCTCTTAAATTTGAAGCAGTGTGGCAGATGGGAGTAATTTGGGTATGTTCCCAGCAAGAGCATGGAGAGAAGAAGAGTGTCAAAAATTTGTTTTTGCTCATTCTAATAAAATTCTGCATCCAGTGATAGAAACTCTTATTAAGGGTCTCCTTTTATCACAAAGCTTGCTACCAGAGGTTGATCTATTCTATACCAGTGCAAGCACAAGGAAAAGAAAATGCCACAGTTCAGTCTTCTGGAGAACAGGTCTGGGCAAGCATGGAATGAGGTAGAAGCTAGATTTACTGTGATGCTCTACTGCGGGGCCCCAGAAGTCCAATGTAGGAGTTGTTGAAAGGGTCTGGAGAGGGAAAGGTGAGCACTGATTCTCTCTGTGGTGCAGGTCATCTAAGCCTGAGATTTGCCACCAGTTAGCACAAGCAGACAGGAAAATCAATGATGATGAGATGATTATTTCTGAAACCACCTCACCTGACTTGTGTCCCAGTGCTCAGATCAAGGCTGGAGTAGCACCACTCTCGCCAGCAAGATTCACAGCCCAAGAGCAGCTTGTCCCTGGGGTGCTTGGATAGGGCTACCCAGGAAAGAGAGAGATTAGAGATAAAAAACACAGGCATAGGAGCAAGGCCTAGAAACTGTGAGAACCTAAGATCTATCTTTCTATCTCTCCTGAGGTATGAACTGGAATGCTGCACTGGAGATGATCACTGACATTTCCTCTGGCTGGCTGGCTGCTTCCCTTTCATCATGAATGTGGCAGCTGCTTCTTGGGCTGTCAGTGACCTCTGTTGTGGATAACCTCTCCCCGGTGTGACCCTCAAGGAGCTGGGGATTCTACGAGCCCATCTTGCTGTACCTCCATCAGAAAGCAGTGTGCACTGCAGCCCTTGCCTTGGCCAGAGTGATTTTTGTCACTGAATCATTTTGCAGTGCCATTCTGCCCATTGTCATCCCCTCAGACTGTCAGGCAATGGATGAGGTGACATGGTGGCAGAGTGTGTGGGTGCTTTTGGCTGGTCTCAGTGCCTGTGTGTGACAGGCTAATCCCCTGGGCATGGGCTGGGTAGCTGGGGTGCTCTTAGGAGCCCCATCTGTCTGGATGTGCTGCAAGATAAAGGGGATGTCTTAAACCACTGTGGTAAAATTTGTTAGTGCAGTCCTGCCAGAGCCTGGACTTAAAAGAGACCTTTTCCATGTAGCAATGCCAGAAAAGATGATCACAAACAACTGGCTGTCACGGGTCTGCTCTGAAGTCCCAGTTTTTGCAACACCCCAATTTAAGCAGTTCCATCCCCCAGCAACTCCAAGAGTACCACTCAACTGGGAAAGAGTCCTGCTCACAGGGAGAGCTTTACTGGAGGATCTTAAACTGCAGCTGCTCCATCAGGGCAGCGTGGAACAAGGCAGCCACTGCCAGAATCTCTGCCCTGGCTGTCTGCATCCACATCCTTGGGGTGGGCCCTTCTGTCCCTTCAGGGTCAGCCATGGAGCAAATCGTTCTCTTGAGATTTTTACTTGGATGTGAGTTTGACATCACCTTTGTTAGACCTTTAATCTTCAAAGAATTTTTTTTGAGCTTAGATAATACATGGACTAATAATTCTACAAGTAGGTGTGGATCTGGGTTCCCCCCTTTTTCAGCATTATAGATTGGCCATGGCCTAGCACAGCTGTGTTGTGTGCGTGGTATCTCGTGTCATTATAGCCCCAGAGGGTTTCTCAAAGCCTAATCTGAAAGGTGATTTATGGCAGCCCACCTTGACCCTCACGAGCCATTAGCTCACTTCTGACTCTTTGCTAGGTTTCCTGACTTTCTGCCTGGTGAATTTCAGAAGCAGAAAGGAAAGACAAGATTTCTGCTGAATATAGGCCAGCTCTTTGGCCAGCCACTGGAGTTTTGCCAGTTCTTGCCAGATGGAGATTGAGCACCGGCTTTGTCAGATGAAATGTTGCCCAGACAAGATTCCATGGCATCTGGCTAGATATTCTTTGCTTCCTAAGAGATTTTCTATTACTTATCCCAAATACTTTGGTTGTGGAGCTGGTGCTATCTGACTATAGCTTTTCCTCTAGCTGCTGGCAGTGAAGCATTTATGTACACACAATCACAGCAGATAAATCTCTTAGAAAGAGATAATCATAATCTCTTTAATCAGCACGTTGTAGTAATCCTTTGTAAACAGGCTGGCTTCAGTAAACCTTTTACTAGGTCAGTGTCCTCACTGATCTTTTCCCTCTTCAGTTGTATTTTCTGTCAGCCATGTACCAGAAGGTGTTTCAGAGAGATCAGGAAATTAAATGTTTGTGTGTACAACCAGGAGCTGATAATATACTGGTAATATGATGATAATATTGCATGTATATGCTATTTGGTGATAAGGGATCTAGGAATAGCAATCAAAGATATGTAGGAAGAATGAAAACACATATTCATTGTGGTTTAATACATGGCAGATTCCAGTGGCTCCGGTCTTGGGGCATTCCCTGCTCAACCAGTATTTACAACATGCTTTTGTTTGTTTCTCATTCACATTTGGTGCTGCTGACACTGCAGAAGTTATTGTTGTGTTTCTACTCACACACAATGCTCATGTGTTACTGTAAATGTACCTGTGGGAATGAGTTATTGAAAGAGCAGGGAAGGTGAATTACACACCTGCCTCCAGCAAACTCTCCTTCTCTGAGTTCATTCAGTTGCTGTAGAATTAGTAAAAACATTTCTAAAGGAAAAGTGATTCATCCAAAGATCTCTGACATCTGAAGAGGTCAGCTCTCCCCCCAAAAATGGAGGGGAATATCTCAACAGAGGAAAGCCAGTGGTGTAGCCTGCCTGCAGTCCCTGCTCTGGCCCTTCTCACCATGCTGATGTTAACATTTTTGCATGCATTTTTTAAAGGAGAGGGTTTCTAAGTACATACTGGGGCTTTAGCATGCTGACTACTGCATTGGAGGGACTCCAGGTAAAGCAAGGAGACCAAGTGGTGTTTGAGAAATTGGTGGGGCTCTTCTAAATTGTCAGATTATATTCTCCTCTCAGTCAAGGGCCACAGACCCCAAGTTTGCGGCTTCCTGGAGAAACCAAGGAAGTTTGATGGGAAGGAGGAGTGCCTCAGGCATCTCAGGATCTGCCTTAGAAGAGAGGACAGTGTTAAACCCATTAATGTTTGCGTTCTTTCCCAATTTATAGGTCAGCTTTAGCAAGCCTGCACGCACTTGAAAAATGAGTGACAAGCTGCGTCCAGTCCCGTGGGTCTTACTCATGGGACTAGTCCTTACTCATCGTATCGGCCCCCGCAAGGCCCATGAGACTGCTCCTGTGACTGAGCCTTTTGGCAGAAAGGCCTCTTCATTCCAATGGGGAACTGTTTGTTTTGCACGCTGTAAAAATGCAGACACCACTGGAAGGCAGCAGGAATTTTACCTGTGAGAGCTCAAATGTGCAAAAAGTCACAAGCCCATCTGGGACAGCCCTGGAGGCCAGGGCAGTCCTGGCACCCCAGAGAAGGTCCGCAAAAAGTTGCTCTGCACAGAATTTTTTAGTGTTTTTGCTTCTCATCCTGGAGTCTCCAGAGCATTCTTCCTCCTAGGATAAGGCAGCAGATAGGGATTTCATGTTATTTTTAGTTGCTGTAGGATGTATCTTATTTAATTTAGTTGAGGAAGGTGGGAATGGAAGCAGACAGTGCTCATTCACGTGATGTGTTGCAAAGGACATTTCCCTGTGTCCTTTTTTACTCCACACAAGCAAAAATGTTGTCACACTCAACTACAGAGCAGCTGGGATCCAGAACTTGGTGTAAGCCATGATGTGTGCAGCTGAAAACTGTAAACTCTGCGTTGGACTCGTTCCAGGTGCAGACACCTACCACCCTGCTGACCACAAACATTCTGGGCACGCATTTTAACGTGGCGTCTCATCAGCAGTGTCCTTGGCTGTGGGTGCTGATGCTAGCTGTGTTTTCACTGCAGAGATGGATGCATGGGCATTGCCCAGTGCAGAATAACAGTGGTGTTTCCTGCCTTGCAGAGCAGACAATGGTGGGACACAGCAGCACTGGAAACCTCTTCATTATCTCAGCTTCCCCTTAAGGTAGAGTGTCTGGAAGGAAGGATGGTCTTACAGTTAGACTGCTGGACTAGTAGAACTGAACAACTTCTACCTGCACTCTCCTTTGTGATTTTAAAAGTCACTTAAAATCTGATTAATTTTGTTTAATTTTAGGAACAGGACCAATTCCCTGTTTCAGAAGAGAAAAAGTTTTGTATTGTGGCTTAACTGTGAAGAAAATATTTGTGAGAATTTAACAAGCAACAAATGTGAGAAGCTGATAGGCTGTGGCACTTGGGGTACTGTTTGATGGTGGTAGAAGTGTCACAGTGGCAGAAGTCTTCCAAGTTTGATTTTTCTTATTTTGAGGGTTCTTTTTTTTTTTTGAGGTGTCTCTTACAGACACACAAAATTCAACTTTTTGTAGTTAGAGTGATTTTTGAAGCAATCAGCCTAAAAACAAGGAGAGATTTTACCCTGCTGTGTATAACTTTCAGTGATCTGTGTGTAGGCAAATTTGCCCACGGAGAAAAGTCCTTTCTCGTGGTGGGCACAAGGTTGCCGTGACAGTACAGTCCTGCACCATGGCCATCAGTGACAGACAGGCACAGCACTTGGTAGTCTGTTTAAAAGCACCTATTTAGGGTCAGATTGCTCTCAGGAACAGACATCCAGAAGTGCCAAGCGATCAAGCTGGAGACCAGTTGGCTGGTTTGTCTCCATTTTCTTTGCTCCATCACTGCAGACATGGAGAGAAGGTGAGGATACTGCAGAGAATTACCTGGTAGCCTCAGATGACATTGAAATTTCAGTTAGTGGCTTTGATTGGGGTTTTCTCATCCATGATTTTTAATTAGTGGAAGGTGTTTTTAAGCAGGGATCTCTGTCCCATTCAGTAAAACAGTGCTGGCCAAATTGGGGTGGGGAAAGGCTTTGCTACAGAGACATGGCTGGACCTCAGAACAAAGAGCCAGAAGGGAAGGTTGCATAAGCAACTTTGGCTGAGGGATCACAGGATCCTTGGAACCAGCACTGGACTTCTACAAAGCCATATTCTCAGCCAGTCAAAGCTGTTAGTGCTGTTTTCAAGGCAGCTGTTCTGCAGAGTGTGAGCCATCAGCCTATGAACTTGAGTTTCTTCTGAAACTTCCCAGGAACTCATTAACTAAGCTAAGAGGGCTCCATAAATGCAAGCAATGTAAGTGAGGATTTGGACTTGGCCTGTCCATTTGAATGTAGTGGTGGGTGTATTTCACTGAATCTTGACTCAGATTTTCAGGTGCTTTAGCTGCCCAGTCATCAGCTCCATCCAGCATTACAGGTTACTCCCCTTAGCTGCTCCAGCAGGCAGTTTGATGTCCCAGCTAGCCAGCCCATCTGCAGCAGCCTCTGCTGCTCTTTGAGGAGCACAAGTGGGACAAATTTGGCAACACTGTTAGTCTCAGAAAGAGATGGCCAGCTAGGAGAGGCTGTCTATTCTGAAAACGTCCTCATCTTTCTAAAGGGAACTGGTTTTGCAGTTAGTAGTTAGGGAGTGGCTCTGTCTTAGCTGTTAACAGTTCTGCTTTGGCTTGCTTAAACCCATGTTTCCAAGGGCTCTTCTATATGCATATGTCAGAAGTTTTCTGGAAAATCAGGGATGTTTTTTATAGGAGCTCTGAAGCATCTTCCACAAGCCATTTTGCACTGATTTAACTACCAAAGTTTAAAGTTTGTTGATATTGTCAAATTGATTGCGTTGTTGAAATAATTTTGAACATGGTTTTGCTTAAGTCATTTTCTAAACCAGTCTTCAAAGCATGCTACTACATTGGTGAAGAAATTTGAGAATAGATTTTTTTTTGCCTTTCTTTTACCCTCTTTCATATCAGAGAGTAAAATACTTATTTGACACTTTGAAAGAGAATTTGGTAAAATCTCAGATTATGTCCTTTCTATTTAAGAATGTACCAAATAAAACTAGGGAAGATTGGTTTTAAGAAAGACAGGAAGTCAAAAAATTATTCACCTTGGTTCATATGCTATAAAGCAGCAGAAAGACGTCATAAATTGCAGATACTTTCACAACATCTTTAAACCTATTTATCTTTTCAAGGTCAACTCTTTCCTTTTTGTCAGTGCACTTTGGTTATGCTCTTTTATGATCTCTTTTCCACTGCCAGTCCACAAGACTAAACATGCTTTATATTTTTCACGGTACATTTCCTTACTTCCTGTTCTTGCCTCCTCATGCTCAGCCCCAGAGATCTGGGATAGTCTGAAGGCAAGACAGAGCTCCTGCTGTGTTTAAAGATAGCTTCTGGTCTGGATGGGCAGTTCACTGTTTGGGTTGCTAATTTGGCTATGAATTGGATTCATAGGCCTGTATGAAATAGAAATAGGCTGCTCTTCAGTAGCTTTCTAGTAGGTTTGATACAATTTATTTATGTTCGTATCAATAGAATCCCTTTTGCCACCACAACTGAGCTTAACCTGCTCTCAACCTGATCTCTACCAAGATTCTCTGAGCCTTCAGATGCATCTGTCCTGCCTGGATTTTCTCCTTGTAATGTTGTTTCCTATGTTGTTGTTTCAACATTTCTTTTTACAAAAGAAAAATTTACTTGCTGCTGTTCGATAACCAGAAAAGACAAATCAATGCCCCAGCAGTGAGGACACAAGCAAACCCTCCCTTTGCTGTCAGTTTTATCATTTGAAGTGCAGGTCTCAGTTTTCTGCAGCTGACCATTTCCAAAGCTCTGATGCTGGACAAGACCACACAAACAACCTCTGATCATCTTCAGCCATAAGGATTTGAAGAGTCAGCACTGCTGTGTGACAATCTGTATGACTTTGGGAATAGCAGCGTGGGGAGCCCTGATGTAAGAGGGTTCTTTCTGCTGGGGGATCACAGATCTGGCTGCTGTGAGTAAGGGGGTGCTGTTGTGAGACACTCTGGCAATGAAAATGCCTTTTTCTGGCAGAGAGACCCCTGTTCTCAGCCTGTGTATGCACTCAGAGGTGGACCAGACACCCTCTCCTCTGATGAAGAAGGTTTGCTGCTGCAGCTCCTGTGATGTCTGTGGGGTCTTCTTGACCTGCTGCTGTGCCTAGCATCATTTGGATCTAAATAGATTTGGACCTAAGTCAGCTTGGACTTTTAGGCAATGTTCATCCCACAGCTTGGGAATTAGCTTGGACTCTGTCTCACTAAGTGGTTTGGATGTTGCCACCCTGCTGCAAAAAGCTGAACTGGATGGATTTGTGCAGGCAGATCATTGTTCCCAGGATCAGAGAATGAGCCTGGGCCCATTTTATTTGCTGGTATTACTGTCTCCTTTGTGGTTCTCTCTATGTCCAGTGTCTGCACCCAGTTTTTCTAAATCCTGAAGGTGGCTTTGTAATACAAAGCATGACCTGAAATAGGACTGACCATTTCATACCCAGGGAGACATCTCTTATGGTCTTCTGCACCCCCAAGGTCACCCTGTGCATTCCAGTGCTCTCAAGGGACACAGGAGATAGACTTGATTAGACACTGGCACTGCAGTAATGTGGTCTCCAGTCATATTTCCTAGTAGCTTCACAGGAGTCCCTGCTCTCAGTGCACCAAAAAGTAGCAAGACCAAGTGAGGAAAACACAAGGAAACAACAAATAGGAGAGAAAAGTTTGAAGTTATTTTCTGGCGTGGCAGATTTGCTCTGTGGCTTACACCAAGTTTTTCTAAGCTTTAGTGTCTTGGCATTAAAAATGAAGAGAATATGTTACTTTGGTGTAAAACCAAAAGAGGAAATCTCATTGAGGATCCATCAGCAGAGTTCATTAGATCAGCAGATGGGAGCATTTGTGTGGCATTCGTTATCTGCATCACAGACCTCCCATTTCTATCCCATCAGGAGGTTTTCTTGCCAGGGTGTCTTGTTGGAACTGCCACTGGCATCTGGGCATGGGCTGTGCATTTTACCTGCTCTCTGAACATTGATCAAAGCCTCTGGGAGGAGAAGCCAGCAACATACTAAATACATGTCAGCTCAGCTGTTCTCACAAGCAGAGCTTTGCTTAGCCTGCGAAAGCTCATTGTCTCCAAGCCAAGTAATTGAAGGAGTCGAGGCCCTGTTTAACCTTTCGGGAAGAGCTGATGCTTTGACATCCACAAAGAGCTGCTTTGTTTGAGGAGCTAAAGGTTCTTTGCAAGATTAGGCTCAGGTAATACAGCCCAGCACATGGCTGCTGGCTGTAATGAGTAGTTAGATGGCTGGGGCTGGGATGTGGGACACCTGGGGCTCGACTGACTCCTCTGTCTGAGGGGGTCTGAAACTGCACATCCTCCCAAGGACATTGCCCCAGCCACCAGGAATGCAGTAGAACACTCTTGAGGGAGCTGGGGAAACATATTGCAAGCACTCTGTTCTTCATGTTGGATCATTCTCTTTTTATAAAGTAACGATTGATGCACAGGATAAAACCCAGTCTTCTAGCCCTGAACAAGTAATTTCAGGCACTGGTTCCTGTTTCTGTTGACAGGAAACACTGAGGGTTACCCACACCAGAGTGAGTACCTTAGAGTTCATTTTGTGATGGCAGACCACTCTAAAGTCTTGTGCTGCAGATTTGAACCAATCTAAACTCTGGGTTAAAAAGACAGTAATGACTTTCCTCAGTGTTTGACCCTGGGCTATCTGGTGAATGGGCTGAAAAATTCAGGGTAGAGGAACCCAAATTTTTCGAGGAAATGTTCTCCCTGAGATCCCAGTCCCCATCTCCCAGTCAGTGTGCCTGTTTAAGGGAGTCAGGAGTCAAGGCTATATGAATTTTATCCTACAACTGTCCAGCATTCAGTACAGCTGTTGCTTTATATGTCATGTTCCATTCTGTTGCAAAAATGTCTGTAACAAACAAACCTGTAACACCTTTCTTTATTACCTAAGCTATGTACATACAGCAGTTATTTTGGCTCTTTTTTTTTTCTCTTAATTGTCACTGGTGCTGTTTTCAGTGCTTCTGCCTGTGTTGGAAGTGAATTTGGACCAACAGAATAAAGAACTGTCATTCCTTATCTAGTAGCAATCATATTCAATGTTAAAATAATATAGTTAGCAAGAGGAAACATTAATTTCACCACTTTTATTTAACTTTATTTCCTTTGTTCCCTTTGAGATTGTTACTGTGGCAACTCAAGCCACCCTCCAGTTGATCTCCATTATTCCTCAACCTGGAAAAGAGGTTGCAGTTTCTGCTTGCTGAAACAGGCAACACGTGAGGCATTTCTCCAGTGTCACGCCTGGTATTAGCAAGGTACTCCACAAGCTACTTTGGCGTCTTCACCTCTATAAATCTGTCCAGTCTAATGAGAATCATGGGTTATTTTGGGTGGTGGCCTGTTAGCTACAGTGCTAAAGACCTGTCTTTCATCTACATCCTTGTGTAAGCAATTCTTCATGTTTCCTGTCCACATGGACATTGCAAGAACAGAGGAATCTTGGAAGAGCATTTAATATGCATAAGAAGCTGATTTGACTTGCTAAATTTTTCAATAAACACACTTTTTATTTAATTGAAAATTAACAACAGATTCATCCAGGTCCCACATAATGTAATGAATACACTCATTGTAGGTAATTAATAACACTCCTTTTTATTCCAGAACATGGCTAAAAAGCCAAGTGTATCATTAGCACCTACTGAGGGAGTAAGCTTCAACTGTATTTATGTCCAAAGAAAGCCAATAATTTTTTGGTTTGAGCTGTGGAGTGGCACTAATACATATCCTCATACTCTAATAAAACACTATTTTATGTTCCACATGGAGGGGTGATTCTTGCTGTCCAAGCCCTGGCATAAGCCATAGAAATCTGCAAAGAGCTGGGCCAGTGCTTTGCAATGCACTTAACTCATCCCCTGTTGATGCCTTGGCAGTGAGCCTGGTGTAATGTGAGGCACTGTCTCATGACCCTGAACCCAGAGACTGAGAATCTTTAACAGGCTCTAGACCACAGCTGTTTTTCAAGAACAGTACTCCTTAAACACCAATTACCAGAAGATAAACGATTTGACGAGCTGAAATGATTGCAGGATGCATGCTGCTGCATTCCTGCCTTTCCTGGGGAAGTTCCCTGCTTCATTCTGCCTCCTGCTCTGTCTGTGGCTGTTGCAATGTTACCAGCATGCAGAGAGCTCAGGACACACCGTGATGGACAGGGTAGGTGGTCCCCAAGTCACCTGTACCTGGCTGATATGTTTTCCATCAGGTTTTGAAGCTGGGCATGGAACTGTTTGCAATACTTGTGACTGGCTTTAAGTCTGCTTCATATCTGTTCTGAAAGGTCTTAATGCATTTAGGATAAAGTTAAAAAATCCAGGTGCTTCTGCCCAGTGAGTGCTACACAGCCAGCCTGGAGTGTACTTATGCAGTGCGACACAGGACAGAGGTTCTGGTGTCTCATTGTGGGAGTGGACAGGCAAAGGTTGCTTCTTGGTGAATGCCTGTATTTTCATCATATGGGGGATGTGGGATGTGCACCCAATGGTGTGAAGAGGACAAGACCGGTCTTTTTTTTTCTTTTTTTTCAGCAAACAAACAAACAAACAACACCAAAAAACCACCCCAAAAATCAAGACTATGAGGAAAATAAACAAACAAACAAAGATAAAAAAATTTCCTATCTCCTCCAAAGAGGTAGTGGGATGTGAGGCAAAACAATAATTTGATTTTTAGGTACTAAGCAGGGCTTTGTGGTTGACCACTGCCAATTGATGGTGCACAAAGCCAAGACTTGTGAGGCCCAAAAGCAGTGTGGTGCTGGGAAATCTCTGCCCCACCAACCACCTACTGTTTGGCCTTGGGATAGTCATGTCATCTGTCTCTGCATCTCAGCTTCCTTCTCAGAATATGCCTTGTCTGTGTACACTGGGTTCTCTGGGGTAAGGACCAGCCCATGACATTTGTTAATATAGTGCTTGGCATGCTGGAGCATGACTCCACTGAGGTTTCCAGTTGCTACTGAACTGCAAAATAATTAAAAGTGTATGTTGAGGCTTCTTTTATGTAATGCTGTCATCTAGACAGTTGATGCTTATAGGCTTCTAGATTGAATTTGATTTAGACCTCAAAATTATGTGTCTTGCTTACAAGATTGTTTTCTTACTGTATGCTATACTGTCATGGTTACAACCACTGGAGAACCCCTCTGCATGTGGAAGTGTAGCTGAGCCTTTTTCCTGCAGGGCCATTAAACTCAGACTTGTCCCTGCTTACCCTATAACAGCCCCCAGCAGAAAATACCCTCACAAGCATTTTAGAAAGGGGTCTCTGAATTTGCAAACTCACAAAGAGATGCCTTTGTCTCAGAGGCCTGAACAGCCACAAACCAAAGTGCTTGGCAGAGCAGAAAACCCTCCACTAGGCACATGATCCTGGCTCTCTGAGGATCTGAGTCCAAGAGAATATAAATCTTTTGCAGATTGATGTGACATGGAAAAGGTCCCCTGTCACCAGCCAAACCAATGCCTAACAAGAAGCCAGGTCACTGTGGTCACAGTGTTCCTGAGTTTTCTGCCACTGCATAGCCCCAGCTGCACCTGGTTTGCTTTGACTTCACTCAGAGCAGGAGCAGAACTCACTTATGTCTGGTGTGACAGGCTGCATGGGAATACTCCACATTCTCATGTAACACCAACTCAGCAGCACCCATGAGACCCCAGAAATACTGAGCCAGAATATATAACCTTTGCCAAGGCTTCCCTTTGAGACCATTGACAGGTGCTGGGACACTTACTAAGAGCAGGCTTTTAGTTCTTGTGCCACATTATTGCCAGACCTTTCACCTCCTCAGCAGGCTGCAGTCTTTCACGTGGTGCTGTTGGCTGTGGAGACCCTGGTGGGACCCAGAAGGGGAATGCAGGGCAGCTGTGGCTCCAGGTAGGACTAAATATGTAAACTATCAGCTCAACTCTGAACGTCCAGGTTGCCTCCTTGGTGCAGAAGGTGTAGCCCTGAAAGGTGTGCTCTGCCACATCACACATGCAGGCAAGCAGTGCAAACTGTAGTGAGATGATAATCCTCTGAGAAGGAGCACAAAATAGAGAGGAAATGCTCATTTTCAGTAAATGGCTTTCAAATAAAACAACCATGATGGGACAGCTTAAAAAGACTTTTAATTAGTCCATTTTACTTCTACTGCTTAGTGTCTTATGACTACTAATCTTTTTATTGCTGTAAATTTCTTTGCCAGCTTGTATTGTAACCCAGTAGCCTACATCAGGCTCCAGCAGCAGCAAGTTCTGTTGTACCAGAAGCAGCTTGAAAGTCACCTTAGGTTTTGCAAAACAAAAGTGCAGTAAGTTCTGACAAAGGGCTGGGCAGGTACAGTGTTATTTGTTTCTCTGTCCTCCAGTTTTATCTGACATAGTGAGAGGCAGGCCTCATTTGAGGATAACACTGGAAGAATATTACTGCCAAAGCCCAGTCCCACACAGCTGTACCTCAGACACCTGTCAGAAATGCAATGAACTAGAGCAATTTGTGCCTTAGGTTTAGTGTTGGGGTAACAGGCAAGGCACATGACTTCAGGGTGGGAAGTGGTGCCATGATCACATCTGGAAAAAATGGACTTCCCTGAGAATGGGTAAATCAATGAAGAATGGGTGGATGGTACTTGTCTGATAAATGATTGCACTGAATTGATCCTGTGTAGCTAATGGGAATGGCTAATTTGTTCTAGACTTGGCAAGTTCAGTAGAGATCACTTCCTGTGCTGTGCTTTGTGACTCCTAGGGCTGCTGTTGATGTTACCATGGCCAAGAGCCTGCCTTGGCTCTGAACATTTCACTGAGGTAAACTGCTCACTGATGAGCATATTTTGGTTGGATTATTTCCTCCTGGCACCAGAAAAAAGTAGCAAATCCAAAAGAGGGGTGGGATGGATCGGGCAGGCTACAGTCTTGCCACAGCCCTGCCAAGGCAGCCTGGTTCATCTATCCAGCCCCACAGGGCCAGTAGGGTCAGTACTGCTGGACAGAGATGCAGAAAGCCCCATGGCTGTGCTGGAGGCTTCCCAAGCCAGACAGGATTAAATGCTGGGCACGGACTTTCTGAGCTGCTGGCTGTCTCCTGAGGATGGGTGCACACCCAAGGTCTGCTGCCTGGGACTGGGTACTAGCACTTCATCTCCCAGTGCTGCTGGGAGATGAGTTTGGGGCTCTTGTATTTGGATTCTCTGTGCTGGACCTTATGTTTTCCTTGTTCTAAGGAAGCTGCAAGAACATATTTTTCTTTGCTCACTTTAGAATTGGGACTAAACACTAAATTTCCTACTTACAACCCTTTCCTAGGTAAGGGCCCAGCTGCCTCAGGCTAGTGGAAGCTCCAGTCTTGGCTTTGAATTTCACATGTTCAGGGATGTGTGAAAGAGACCAACAAGCATTGTAAAGACTGTAGGCAGATATTCAGTGTATTCTGTGGTATCATTAAAAAAACACACGGAGTATGGATGCAAACAAGACACAGACACACGCATACATGTGAGTTTGTATATATAGGTGCATATATGTAAGCCCATGTGTGGTTCTATGTTCAGTTTCTCCCAGGTATTCACTGAGCTAAGGTCAGTGTCCCCTGACTCATGAAATCTTTCATCTTGAAGAGACTGCATCAGCTGGACTACTACTATTAAGTTGTCCCTTCACCTTTTACTGGGGCTGGTGTCTCCTCAGATCTCCCAGAGCTGCTTGGAGACTACATTTTTCAAGAAGCAGAACTAATCCTGCTGCTTTATTCTTTGTTGGAATTACTCACCAATTTTCATTCTTCTGTAGCAACACCAGGCAAATAAAACACTGGATATACTATGTAGGCATGTTTCAGTCCAAAGTGATGGATTTGACTTGCAAAGATCACCTTTGGTCTAGGAGACATGGGCGACAGAGCCTTGGCAGTGCCATGGGTGCATCTGACCAGCCTGAGTTAATGAGCTCCACAAGGAGAAATCCCACAGGGTGCCCATCAGGTCACAACTTGAAATGTTGGAGCCATTTATAGGTAACCCTCACAGATATATAAATGCTTCTGCTTTGTCCAAAGCCCATTTTTAGTTCAGTATCCTCTCATAAAAATGTTACAGTAGCCAAAATATTCTGGACAGAAATCTGCTGAGCAGAAGAAATCCTTAGTTGGAAAGTACCCTTTCTTCAGTCTCACCCAACCCAAAACACTGGCTAACAAGTTTGAAATTGTATCACTTTTTAATTAAGAACTGACTGATGTTACCTTTAGAATCATGGGCTGGAGACACAGCGTGCTAATGATTAAATAGCTTGATCCCTATCCCATAATCCTAGTATTTTGCCAGTTGGCTATCAAAGTATGTCCGGAGCAGAGCAAGCACTTGGCAACTCACATCTTTCAGTAATTTAAGAAAACCCTGAATGACTCCCTAGATTATGTTCCTATTTTAATCTATAGGCAGTACCTACAGTTGCTGAAGAAAGACTGTTCAGCATTTCCTAGGTTTCACAAGCTTTCAGGAGCAGTTGCTGAACCCTTTTTCGTAACTGCAAAGATCTTGGTGATTTAATAATGGGCTTTGGACAAGAAGACAAAATGTTTTTCCAGGGAGTGACAGTAGGACTCCCTGCAAAATAGAGACCTTAGCCATGGTCGTGCATGTAGGGCTGTAAAGGCACACTCCTGGCTGCACCCCTTCCTTGGAGTGAATTTGGTGAACAAAATTGCAAAATCTTTTGCCATGGTCCATTCTCTTCAATGATAGACTTACAATTTTGTCCTGAACTGTATGAAGTTTCTTCAGCTTGAGCCCCTTCAGAATCTACAGAGTATTTGGGTTACAAACTGAGCTGTGTTTTTCAGACACTTACCCAGTACTGCCACAGTGCCAGGTCTGGCCAGAGGGCTGTCCAGCAGCCAGCAAATGACTTAAAGAGTAATTCTTTCTCTGACAGATGAGTTTTAATGGTATCACATTCAGCAAAATGGAACCACACAGGGTAGGTTATCCTTCATAGCAGGAGCTCACCCATCTGTGGCCAGACATGCTGGGAGCTGGGGCAAACCATGTTTGCTGGAGACAGAAATCTGTCTGCAGGAGTGGCTTTGGCTGTTGAGATGAATAATTTTTGTAACTTTTCCAGAGATGGATAACCCCTCAATTTGCTTCAGTGGTTGCTGTTCCTATCCCTTTCTTTCCTTTGGTTTTAAGGAGACTTAAAACCAGTGATGCAGCTATTATTTGGTTTTGGTTTAGCCACAGATGACTTACTCTAAACGTCGCTCTTATCAATACAGATCTCTTGACGGGAAAGAATTTGTTTTCCTGAATATCCTACAGTAGTCCAGCCAAAGCTTCAAAAACAGATTTGTAATTGACTGAGTTTAGCTCATTTTTCCAGCAGATGTGAATCCAGGTGTTCCAGATAAACAACTGTTCCAACAGCTTGTCTCTGTTAGAGGATGTGCCTTACTCTCCCACTACAGATACAGTATTTGATTGATTCTTACCCACTTCATGTATTTCCCTACTGCTATTTCTCCAGAAGATTTCTGAGCTGAGAGCAAATCAAAGTGCAAGATCTTTCTTCTATTTGATTTCTATTTGATTTTCTATTTGATGACTTTTTAAAGGCATTTTCCTGCAATGGTGCCCCATCCTATCATCTTCCTTGCTCTGGTTTTCAGGGCCCTTTGGGCTCTCCCCACATCTTTTGGGAAGGTAAAGTTGAACAGCAGTGAGGACCGTAACTCAGAATGATTTTCACCATGTGGAAAAATGTAAACTCTTTCATGCTGAAAAATAGATGTGAAAAACCCTGTTCTGTGAGATTTCATTGCACTAATTTAAAGGGAACAAAAAGGTGCAAAAATATCCATTTCACCTTAGAGCTCCATGTGTTTTGTTGCTGTTAGCACACTGAGTCTGGCGCTGGGAATCACATCCCAGCTGTTAATAAGGTATTTAAGGGTACTTAACATGCATTCATTACTAAACCAACATTTCTGCTGTAGTTGCTCTGGTGTTTCCCAGACACCATTATCTGATCTTCTAATTATCACAATTTTATTCTTGTGTGGGTACTTAACAGGATGTATTAGGGTTCTCTGTGTGAAATGCTGTGTTCAGGTTTTAACTCCAGAATTTATTTGAAGACCACTGGGCCTGGAGCAGTGACCCCAAGTCCCTGTTTCCATGATTTCTGAGAAAGTGCAGGCATGATCTGTGGGATACTCAGTTGGGCAGTGGCCAGAGGTGACCATCCAACAGGCATTAATGCTAGTTTGAATTTAGGGTGCCTGGCTGCAAAATCTGTCAGCTGGAGACTCAGTGTGCTTTGGCTAAGGTGGAAAGGCATGGTGACATCTGCTAGGTAATAGTAAATGTCAGAAATTTCTTGTATCAGCCCATCATGAATTTATCTATAAGACCACCAGTCCTAATTTATTCTATCTTTTCCTTAACCCAACTCAGAGCCAGAATCCTATGAGCCAGAGTTAGACTGTGAAGAGGCAACTTTCTCATTCACCTTGGAGAGGGCAGCAGGAAGCAAAGGAGGTACCCACACACTGACCAGTCAGAGGGGAAGTAGGACAGCTTAAACAGTAATCTCAGAATTTTTCTCAAATTCAGCAGCCTTTTTGGGTGGATTTTCAGAGCCAAACCTTCAAGGAATGTAAAGTTACCACATCCCTGCACAGCTTTGCACTGGGAGAAAGTACGACTCTGCAGAAGCAGAAAATGCAGCAGAGATGTAATGTCAGGGGAGGACTCAAATGTCCACAGTGTGAGACAGACTTTAAAGAGGACAGCAAAGTGGTTTGATAGCATCATGCCAAAGTGAGGCAAGCACAGGGTGCATCAAGTGAGATTATATTAATGGGAAAATCTGTAAACCAAATAAAAAGTCTAAGTAGCCACACAGCCTGTGCTCTGCCTGATGTATGATATGGGTTTTAACTGTGGTCCTGGCTACAAAGTGCCCCTTGTACAACAACTGTGCGGGAGCAAGAGCAAGATCAAGGATCTTCATTCTTCACGACTATCATGTGGAGGAGAAAGGTTTTTCTGCCCTCCTTCATTCGCCTGCTACTGTGTTGGGAAGGATGAACCAGAAAAACCTTATGAATATGATTACTTGGCAAAAGATTTTGAGAATATAGAAACTATAAGCAAAATTGAAATGAAAACCATTTTTGAGCTATCTAACCTTAGTTACTAAATAACTAGAAAACAATAGAATGGCCGGCTGAAAGTAATCCCCTCTTGATTGAACAATTCCCCCTGCTTGCAAGCAGGTCCAAAGGTCAGAGAAGACCCTGCTAGCTTGGCAGAAGGGGTCCAAAAAGTAGTTTTTAGGGTTCAAAGTGTGACACAGTATGGTAATGGAATGATTCTTATAGGCTGTATGTAAATGCTATAGGATTTGTATCTTGTATTATTAGGTTGGTTAGTGGAAATTAGAATATTCAACACAGAAGAAGATTTATTGTATTTTAAGGGGAACCTCACTCTCTTAGAACTCTTAATTCTTAGTCTCTTAGAACTCTTAGCTCTCTCTCTTACTACCCTCTTACCTCTCTCTCTTACCCCCCACTCTCTTACTGCCCTTTTGCAATAAACACAAGTTCCAAGACCTGACTTTTAGAGATCTCTCTGTCCCGACCGTCCTGCTCACCGTCGCCTCCCACAGCCTCCTACACTGCCACCTCTAAGGAGTAACCTGTGTGGGATGCTGAGGGCCTGGGAAACCTGGTGTTCTCTATGGAAAACAGGTTCATTGCAGAGGGGAAGGCAGGCTGGGAAGCACAGCAGAATCTGGCTGCAGTTTTGGAGGCTCAATACCTGTGAGTCTCTGCTGACTTTCGTTACTGATCTGTTTTCCCATCCCTTGCATCTGATTGGCTTTCCTGGAATTTATTCACCTGAGGATGATGATGACAAAACAAATAATCATTCAGGAGAGATAGGATAATATCTCCTGCAAGAGAGTGCACATTAGGCCTCATGGGAAATGGAGGTGAGACCTTTCTGTTCCTAAAAGTCAGCCTCTGAAAACCTTTATTTGATGGTGCCATCCCCATTGTCTCCATCCTCCTCACCATAGATACCCTGTACACTTCTTGTGAGTCCCTGCATGCTTTCATTCCAGCCTCAGTAATAATAATTCCTATGGGAGTAATTACATCCTTGCCCATTGCATCACTGACCACAATGTTTCCCAGCACCCTGAGTGGCGAGCAGGTCCTGGCACTTCTTTTTCCCCCATGCTTTGGATGTTCACTCCCCTCTTTGCCATTTGCAAGCTTTGGCTCTGTTGCTGGTCCCAGAGCCACTGCATCCCAACTTCTCCCCTCTGGCCCCCACACACCTCCCCTCCGTGTGCCTTGTGTTTTCCACAGCCGGCAGGTGTGAACCCTTTCCCAAACACAGAGAGCCACAGGACCACAGCAGTGCCTTGCTTACAGGAGGAAGCAACCAAACATGACTACATCAGGAATATTCCAAGCCTAATTCCCCAACTGCATGGGGTGGAAAGTAAGATAAGGAGAGGGAGAGCTTGCCTGTCCTGCTCACACAGCGTGAACTCAACATGGAGCTGTGGTCCGTCCAGCTCACGTCAGGCTGCATTGCTCCTCCCCTAAATGCTTCCCCATGGGGGCTCTGGCCAGTGGTAACATTAGAAAGCAGATGTTTCTCTCCTTAAAAAGAAGTAGCTGAATCCTGGATTGTGTTTACATTCCCAGCAGGTATGCAGTGTGGAAATGTCTTGAAATAGGAAATAGTGTCCCGGCTGAACAAGTAAAAGGCATGAGATGAAAAAAAAATTACTGTCATCATTTCCTGAGAGACTTGCCAAATTTCTCACTTCTGTGCTTGATTTGCACATCCTGCAGATGTGTCTGCTCAAATTTCCCTTCTGGTATTTTCCTCTTACACGGTATGTCAGGCACAGATGCACATCCACATGGGTGAGGAGCTGGTGTCATTGATGCTAAGTGAAATACCGACTGTGGGGGAGCAGTGTGAGGAAGGGATGTGACCCAGCACACACACACACACCGACCCAGAGGTGGGTGAGCTCTGTCATGTGCTGTTGCTTTTCTAGGCAACCACAAATGGGTCATTGCTGGGGACTGCAGAGGCTCTGGAGCTGACAAACAGCATCTGCACAGCCCTGAGTACTGCAATATGTTGCCCATGGGATGTTAAGAGCCACCTTTGCTAACAGAGAGATGTACTTTTGTGCCCTATATTGGAGGCTTTGTGAGATCTGGGGACCACCTGGCAGAAAATTTCCAAATTGATTTCCAAATCTTGTTTAAGTGGAAAACATTTCTTCTTGTCTCTCAGAAGATATCATCTGCACATTTAGTTGTGGGTACTGTATGGGAAACATTCCAAAGGAACTGAGGCAGGCTAGGAAAGCAAGGGGTTTGCATAAATACAGACTGATTTTAAGATTATGGTTCTGGTTACTATTTTTTTGTAATAACCTAGGTTTAGAAGACCTGGTCAGGAGCCTCCATGACAGAGATTCTTTAAAACACAGCTGCTACCTCCCACCAGACCAACCTCTGACCCCAGCCAGATGCTGACTCCCACGTGCTGTCTCCTCTGGTTTATTCATGTTGAGGTCAGAGCAGGGCACAGATAAGTGGTCACCTGGAGTGATACCTTCGATAGGACCCTGATCTCATTCTAATGCAGTCAGAGTCATCTCCTCAAGCAAACATGACCAGTCAACAGGCTTGGGAGCATAGGGCTTCAAGCTAAGGCAACTAAATACCAACTTCTTCTTGCAGCAATTTCCCTCAATCAGACAGGAAACATCAATGTTCCCAAAACAGTGTTTCTTTCAAGGTCTGTTCTTTTCTCTCTCTCTCTCTTTTTTTTTTTTTCTTCTTCTCTGCACTGGGGCTTATTTGAGGGGCTACAGTGCTGTGAGGAGCTGCAGAGGTGAAGGTTGGGTTGGTGTAGAAGCTCACTGGTTTGCAGGGTGCAGCAAGGGTCTGGGTAGAGTGAGCAATTGTGAGGAAAAAGGGGAAACTAAGCACAATATAATGTGCACAAGCAGTTGTGGGTTTATGATGCAGGACAGAGCTGCCCAGTGCAGTAGGTCTGTGTGGCAACCATGCAAATGCCCGCAGCACTGAGCAAGCAGTGCTGGGCAGGCAGTGAAGCACCAGTGACTCTCTAACTGACTGGTGATGGGATGGGATTCCCCACATTTCTCTAAAAATGGGTTTGAAGGGCCTGTCAAAGACAGGAGATGCAATCTGACAAATCTGCAGTGTGATGTGGTGCACCAAACCTCATTGTGCCTGCTACAGCTGGATGAAGCAGAACTTTGTCAAAAGTGGTTGTCATGACAAAGAAATCCCAAGGAACGTGGGAAAGATAGTATCAAGGGAAGGAGATAAATTAAGGAGATGCGTTTTGAATGTATAATGGGCTGGAAAAGTTGTCGGAACAAATATTGCCTGAGGGAGCTGGAGTGCAAATCCAGCGCCAGCCACATGTGGAAATGAATTCCCAGGGTAGATCCCAGCTCATCCCCAGGAAGCTGAGCACCTCAGTGCTCTGGGCTGTGGAGAGGCCCAGGCCAGGAGGAACAATAGCAAGAACAGATTAATTTGAGAGATTAAAGTCTTGTCTATACAAGAAAAGTTGTATCAGTTTATTTAATGGATTTGGAGTGATGTAGTTAAACTGGAGAAAACCCCAAGTGTAGGGGCACTTCAGCTCCAGCTGCAGTGCAGCACAGCCTCAGCACCTTTGAAGATGCAGGACCAGATGCTTATCTGAGTGTCTGAATGCTGCTGGAAATGCCTTCCCCTCAGCCAGCAGAGGTGGGGTGAGGACAGATCCGTGGAAGGCTGTGAGACACTGAGGGGCTGTGGCTGCCAGGGCCCCCGGGATGCTCCCGGACAGCTCCCTCTCCTCCCATCCAGGCATGAGGACTATGGGCAGGTGATGAAACTTGGCATAGACACCTGTGATGGTGCATGGGGAATTCCCATGTTTTATGCTGTCTAGTCCAGGTGCTAGGGGAGAATGCCATTGGAGCAGTAGAGGATCAGGACTTTGCTGAGATGAGGTCTGAACTGACACTGCCCTGCTCAGTGAAGTTTCTTCACATTTATGCAGGCTTTGTTTCTCATCCTGTGTGCTAATCCACTGAAGGTGATTGGGATTTTATTTTGCTGCCTAATTAATGAGTTATCCTCTCAAAGTCTGCCCAAAAGGGCAGTAATTTTCATTTAAAAATCATGCACCAGCCACTCACAGGCAGCAGCTGAGCCCTGATGTGCCATTACAGTTGTGTTTTCTGAATGCAGTGTGAAACTGGCAGCAGGAAAACGGGACAGCAAAGCCACTGAGACCTCACTGACAGCTCTGCATCACTCTGAGAAAGGAAATTGCACTTTTTCTCAGCCTGTGGAAAAACAAAGAACAAAAAGGACTATTTTTGATGGGTTGCTCCTGTCAGATGCTGCACACACATTTTCATGCATGGTGCACCTGTACTGACAGAAATATGAAACTAATATTGATGACAATGTTGGTTTCTTGGTAAATCACTGAGCAGCACCCGGCTGTGTGCTGTGGCCAGCACCCTCCACTTGCATGCACATACAGAGCTTGCATAACTCCACAGTGAAAGCAAATGCTATTATTAGTTTGTAAAGCAAGTTTTGTTGAATTTGGCAGACAATGTGCATGTGTAAATTCCCCCAAATTAATTAAAACGTTTAGAGAGATGGTGGAGATAGCAGCACTGCTCATCTAATAGATAGTTTTAACAGGTTCACAAATGCTTTTATGTAATTAATTAATGCTTGGCTACCTCAGGTGAAATTATCTGGCATTCATGCTTCCTTAAATCAGAGCAAAGGTAGAGGGGCAAATTCATGCTCTGTTTAAGCAGCTTTTCATCAAATTTGGTCTGAAGCCCATTGTGGGCTTTAATTTATCTCTGGAAGACAAAAGTGATCTGAACTGACTGTATGAGCAGAAGATAGAAAATGCATGAAATAATAAATAATGCCATGGTGCTTGCCAGCACCGAGTGCCAGAATTTTCTTCTTGCCTGGTTTAGCTCTTCTTTTGTGGATGCAGAGTGAAACCAGGCTCAGGCCCAGCCAGCTGCTCTGGTGCCAGCCCTGTCACTGGTATGATGGCATTGTGGAGGCATTGTGGTGGTATTGTGAGACTCAAGCTACTTAACTTTGGTCATTCCTGCAAGAAAAACATGGGATGTTTTGGTGCATGAGCCACCACCATCTGTTTGGTGAATGAGCCACCCAAACTTAATGGGATATATCAAAAGTGCTCCTGCCAAACAAGGACAGTTAATGACACCTGGACTCAGCCCTCCATCTGTTTTGTGCATGGGGACACAGGCACATGCAAAGTGTGAAACACAGCAAGGAGACAAAGACCTCCTAGAAAAGAAAACCCACAACTTAAACTGAAGATTTTCTGAAATTATTATCCAAATCCAGTGTGCCTGGGAACATGGCTGGGGAAAATAACCTTTTTTTAATCAGATCCCGTATATGCTGAGAGTGCCAACTGCTGATCACTGTACCATATCAGTATACACCCACTCACATTTTGTTCATGCTCACCATGGTGTATTGCCCTTGCTCTAATAAGTAGAAAGCTGAATTTTAGTCCTTTACTGTATTATCAGAACAACTCTTTAATAAATGGCTGTTTGTTTTCCCTGGGCAAAATTGGGCAGAATTAATGACCACAGTATAAAACAGCCAATCTGACCGCAGATGAAGGTGAGTGGAGAACCTTCCCCTCATTTTGCTCTGCAAGGAGGGCATATCTGATCTGAGTCACCAAGAGAATCAGCTTGGAGACCTACCATCCCATTTTCCTCTCTGCTTTTCAGAACAACATCACACTTCATAAATCTTACTTAAATAAAGCACATCCATGTAAGCTATGCTCCTCTCAGGGAGGTACTCAGCTGACTCAGGCTCACCTCTGTCCCTTCATGGACATCAGCTGGGCACAGGTCAGGAACAGATCCAGCTTACTATCTAGAGTTTTCCAATTCAGTTTAATCAGTCTCTGGGTATAGCACAGTTTATTTCAGTCCTCTGATGATGAGGCTGCTTCTCCCTTGTTCATCTTCTGAGCTTATGAGACTTGATTATGAGGCTGCATGTGGCCCAGCTTTAATACATACATATAAATAAATACATATACCTCTTTCCTGCCCCCTGAATCATATCAAGGACATGATATAGCCTCATGGCCAGAATATTCTTCTCTGTATACAAGAGAAGAGCTCATATCCAGGCAGCCTGGTGATCCTGGAAGCCAGGTCTTGCTGGAAGTAGGCACTGTTCTAGGCATAGAGATATTTCCCACAAGTGGATAAAGCAAGTCAAGATGTGCTCTGGACTGATTTTAATGCTCTTTTTATGGGTAGGCTTCCCTTGAGCACACCTACCAAATCAATTAAAAGCTTTGGACTACTAGTGCCTAAACCAACACTTTTTGCCTCTCTGTCCAGATCAGTCAGTACCTTCTTGAAAATTATCTTAGGAGTGTCAAAGTTACAAGGAGGCTGATGGAATTTTCCCTGGGTCAAAGTAGTTGGAACACATCTCATTTTCATCCAGGTAGTCACCTAGGGATATGTTGTCCAACTGTGGTATTGAATGGATGCTAAATGAGAAAGCCAGCAATGTTGCTTCCTGCATCACATTTGGTATTTTCTTTTCCATGACTGTCATGCCTAACGGACGAGTTCCCATCCTGGAAAAATGGTTTGTGAACTAGATATCCTGCACAGCTGTATGTGAGAGTACTTCCTATTTATTGTTTAAAGAAAATCTCTGGAGTAAATTGTGGAAGAAAAACATGGGTATAAATGTGGATTAGGTTACTCCCTTGTAAAAGACACAACGCTTCAAAGAGTGTGAAGCAAAGTGCTCACATTCTTCCTTTGTTTTTGCTTTGCTTCCTTTGACCAAATCCTTTTCTAGGATTACTTAAATCCTCAGAAGATTTTATCTCTGCTTGCACTGGTACAGTTCTGAAGTAACTTCACTGGCTCCAGCAAGGTTGTTCCAGATCTAGGGTTGTGCAAAAGAGAGCAGTCCAGTGAAGCCCATTCTCAGTCAGTGCATTTGAGCATTGCTGTAAGACCTTGCAGATCTGTGAATGTATCAGGGCCTTGTAGTGTTCTACACTGTACCCTCTGTTCCCTTCTCTGATGGAAAGAGCATCCTGGCCAAATGGGATGTATGATGTAAGTCCCATCTACAACTTCAATTACTCCATGGTTTTCTTGTCTGCCTCTTACCGTCCTTTGTTTTGCTCCTCTCTTGATTTTCTTCCTGTTCTTTTCCATCTTGTAGCCTGTCTATAATTATTTATCCAGGTTCGCATGTTTGTACATTCATAAGTACACAGATATAGGTACACTTTTTCTGTCATGTCTTATGAGCTTATCTCATTTTAGCCAAATATGTATGCATGTATTTGAATATATAATCATATAAACATATAAACAAATAAATACTTTCCTGACATCATTCTTGCAATGGGAACTGTATTTCTGAAATGTTCTGGTCTTGCTTGACTTGCATGTTAAAGCTTCAGTCAAGAAAGAAGCAAACACCATCTCATGAATAAATTGAATCCAGCCTTTTATTTGTCTGAATATTCTTCTCTGTGTCCATCTGTGCTCAGTGTAAAGGGGTGTCATCAACAGTATGGTATTCCTCAACCATGGTTGTGATCTTAAAGGTTGACACTGAAAAAGTCAGCCTGTGCTCCCTGAATGGGTTAAGAGGAGAGTCTGTGCTACTTCTGGATTCTGTGGCATCAATTGAATTTGGCCCAAAATTATGGTAATCTGCAATTCATGGAGGAAGCATATCTTTAGATTTCTTTTTCTAAAGAAATCTATGGGAGTGTCATTCAGATAGCAAAACCATCCACAGGCAAAGGGGAATCTGTACAAAAGGCTGTGTTTAAACCTCATGCAGAAAACTAAGGCAGTCCTGAATATGGGGAGGCAGCCATTTCACTCTCTTCACTGAAATCCTTCCAGAAGAGAGACAAACTGTGTCCGTGTCCTGGAGGAAGACTTACTTTTGTTCTTTCTTGTTGTGTTTCTTCTTATAAACATATCCAAGACTGGAAGTATTTGGCTGTTCTTCCTGTCTGGAGACATAAGGGGAGTCATGATGATTAGGTAAGTTAGCTGTGGGGTGATGCATCTCACTGCCTTAACCACCTGGAAATTAGGTGTCTTGGCTTCATGAATTCTTCTGGCTCTACGAGCCAAGGAGGAAAAAATTGCACCTTTGCTGAGCAGTTCAGCAACTGCCTTAAGCACCTGTCTTAGGACAGGATGACTTCCCCTCCAGAGCTGTTTGCCTCTCTGTCTTACCTACAGAGGGAATGTGTACAACAGTCCAGATTGAATGTATGGTTTTTAGAAGGGTGGAGTTAGCTGTCCCTGTGTGTGTAATTTCCTAGTCTGTGCTCCCACAGTCCTTTTGCTGTGAATGTGCTGCTTCACAACCCAATTCAGCTGCCACCGTCATAATCTCTGTGTCCAGAAGACTGCTGAAATAAAATGTCCCATCTAACAAGGACACACTTGGCAGGTTGACTTTCCATATCTCTTATTTTGCACAGACTAGGATGTCTCTCTCATTTTTTAGCTTGAGTACTTTATGCAAGAAGTCTAAAAACCAATCAAACAAGGGTAAGGATTCACTCTGAGTTCTATCCTAGCAGCTCTTTGTCAAAACATCCCCATATGTAGTTTTATCAGCTGTTGGTTTATATCTAACATTGTTATGCTCTGGGACAAAAATACAGTGGCGCCTCCTGGACAAGTATTTTTACGCTATTAAAAACAGAACTCCTTCTTTCCTTCCCTAAAAAACAGTTCCAGTAAAAGTCTCTTTAAAAGGTAGATAATTTGCTGTCTACTTCTGGTTAATGCTTGATTTACATTGTTGTTACTGGGCCTTGTAAAAAAGGACTGCTCCTATCACAACATTTCTAGATACAAAAGCAGTCAAAACCAGCCATTTGAAAGTCCTCTGCTCTGTAACCCAACATTATTTATCTATGGCTTTGATCTTTTGCCTGGAAAAAATATTTTCCTTGAAACACTGAAAGTTTTCACAATTCTAATAATGCATCAAAGCTGATATAGTATGTAGTTCAGCTCATCTCCAGTGTTAGTTCACTTCATGAACCCAAATAAATATATTTTTCCCCTTCTTTCAGCTTTAATTTCATGTTTTCTTTGCAGTGATTCTGGGGAGTAGAGTGCTGCAGATGCTTGGGGAAGTGGGAGGGTGAGAGCTCTGGGTAACTCCAGGCACAGCACAGCCAGATGCTTCCTCTCACAGGACTGCCAATGCCCTGAGCACCTCTAGACGTCTCGTGAGCACAGACTGCTGCTCCTGCCAAATTGCATGATGGCTTTGGGGATGGAGGCAAATATCCATTGAGTATTTACTTGATGCTATCAAACTCATTTGTCTCCTAACCAAAGTCAGAGTCCCTAGAGGTGAAATTCAGTGCATCAATCCACTGCTCCATCTTTTGAAAGGAACATCATTAACATGCCTTACACATGAAGAAATGTGGCTTTGTTCCATGTTACTTCATTAATGCATTATATAGGGTGATAGATTTGAAAGCCAGAAGGCACCTTCATGATGACCTAGTCTGATCTCATGAGTACCACAAACTAGTAATCTAGGCAGCAACCTGTGGTTGATCTGTATCATGTATTTTAGAAAAATAGCCAGTTTCCCATGGCAGTTTGGACTGATCTCTCTAGATGTGCTGATTTCCAGCAAGTGGTTTGCCAAAGGGAGAGCAGAAAACACAATAGCAAAGCTGATGTTTGCTGTGCAAATCTGGAATGAGAGTTTCACCCGAGGAAGCCAGACAAGCCCAAATACAAACAAAGATGGAAACAGAACTGCTCTGTAGATCTGAATTTAGATCTAACCTTTGGCTGAGGGCCTATTTCCCCTCTTAAATCGAAGTGGAAAGTAGTCTACTTTAGGAAAAGCATTCACTAGTTGAATACTGTGGGTGAATTCTGAAAAAATACAGCATTTTGGACTCCTGTGGAGAGAAAGACTTGTTATCTGGAGGAAAATAAATCCTGAGAAATGTTTGTAATTTTATGTTTTCATTTTCAATGCAGAAATCTGTTCTTGGATTTGAAAGTACAGTCCAAAAGGCTGAACTATGGAAATGCATTTGTTTCTGTGAGCTGAAGTCCATGAACCTGTCCATGCTTTCTTTACTAGTTTGCTTTGTGAGCTGCTGGAAATACAGGAGTTTTTTGAAGAACACTTGAGAAGGCTAAAGAAGCCAATTCCATCCCTGGAAATACCTTCCAGGAGGTGGCTGCTCCTGCAAGGCTCTGCTCTCCCCACAGGATGTAACAGATCTGGTAAGTGGCACGTCACCCTTGGAGCTGGACAGAAGAGCACACATCCACCTGGTCCCAGACCTTGCTTTGCAAGCCTGCCTGGGGGAAGAAAGACATTAACTGACTGCAACACAAGTGGGTTTTGTCAAGTTAAATGGCTGGGTTAGGGGCTGAGCAGAAGCACCCCACGAAGGGATACTCTGTTTAACCTGTATTTGAGAGCAATGCTGTAATCATGTAATTCAGCAAAATTCCAAGCAAGCTGTTGCTGAAGTGCTGTGGAAAAGTAAGTGCTGCAACAAAAGGCAGGGACAGTCAGGGGAGGCTGTGGTGAAGTTCTGGGAACATTATTGATTTATTGAATGGAGGTCAAAACTACTCAGCAAAAAGGCAGGAAATCTAAGCACAAATAGGCTCAGTGTGGAAACAAGGAACTTTAACATTGAGCAGGAAAAAACAGTGCACACAAGTGTAAATGAAGCATTTAGAAAAGCTAAATAAGGAAGGTCAAGGCTTTCCATGACACACATCAGCTGGTACAGTGCAGCAATAAGCAAACACCTCTCAACAGGCGTGACTGGCACTGTTGGCCCTTGTGTGATAGAGGAGAGGCCAAAATGGAGTGACGCATGATGAATTAGCTCAAGTGCCAAAGGACTCTGAAGTTCCTGGGCTAAATCTACTCAGAGAAAAATTTCTTCGGGCAAGGTCTGACATCTACCCTGATCTGGCTGGCAAGACCACACCTCAGCCTCCCTGCTAAGCTCTCTTAGCTTCCAAACTGCAGTGGCGCATCCTAACTACCTGTGAGGAACGATCTCTCCCCCACACAAACTCACAGCCTGTGCCTAAGAAACTCTTGGGCAAGCACTAGTTGGACTGGGTTAAAATCCTGCCAGGGATCATGTTAATGATCCTATCCAGTTATCAGTGTGGGTGTAGGGACAAAGAAATCCAGTAAAGCCCTCTGCCTGCAGCATGTTCATTTGAGGTGCCAACAAAGTTGCTTCCCTTCTGTGTAATTCATGGTGTTTTCTTTTTCTGTTACCAAGATGAATCCAGGCACTCACTCAAAACCCAGCCTGGAGAACAGCACTACATTCCCTCAGTGCTTCAAAATGGCAGAAGTTTCAAGTGCCAAAATCCTCTCATAGTGTTCTTTCTGCCGCTTGGTGTCTCTCAGTTTTCCAAGCTGTGTCTTTCCCAAAGTGAAGGCGTGGGACAAGCTGGGTCAAGAGGGTGGTGGAAGGGCAGCACCATCAGGCTGGGTTTATGCTGGAGCAAACAGACTGTTGTAGTGTTTTGGCATGTGGCTCCTCACTCACATCCTCCCTGTTCTCCAAAACAGAGACAGACAGTGTTAAAACCTCTGTGGCTGCTCCCCACAGCAGTTCTTGGGACAGGAGCTCAAGGCTCCTGCTGTCTCCCTGCAGTGTTCAGACTTCTGCTCCACCCTACCCTGCCTTCCTCTCGGCTGTTTGGTTGTGAGTGCAGCTTTCCTGGCCACAGACCTGTCTGTGTGTATGCAATCATTCGTTTGTTTGTGTGCATTCATGAAAAGGCAACAGAGAAACCAGCACTGGCACACACGGCTCTTACCGGCTTTGGAGAAAAGTTGTCTGCATTTGATTCCTTGTGTTTTTCATTTTGCAGTCAAAGTTGTACTGGAGGCTGAGATGAGTATGGAGTGGTTTACCTCAAGATCCTTGGTGTAGTACAAGAAGGAGCAAAACTACAGAGGAAAATGCCTTTGCAGTGCTTTTTACTAGAGTTAGTAAAGTATTTGTTAAAAGCTGCTTTGTTGATTGCAGAGTGACTCATAGGAGTGTAAGTACTAGCTTTGGCCATCAAAGCTGAGAGCTACCTAATCACAAGTGAATGCTCAGGTGCAGTTTACCTGGACACACACATAGAACATCTCATTACAAGCACCCAGTGCTTTCCAAATCTCACTCTTGTGGAGCTTGAGACAACTGACCCATTGGGATGGGTGTATCTGTCCCCCATGAATTTGCCCCTCAGCCACTTAGGAACTGCAAATTTTAAAAACCTGCACTGAATCCCACTCTGGGCTCTACAGAGGTGTGTAGTAAAGAATTCCACAATGCAATTAGTCAATGGCTAATAGCATGGTTTTGTTTGGTCCAGACCTGTTGCACAATGATTTCTACAGCTGGCCCTTCAGTTCTCACCTCACAATAATACTTGCTCAATATTTTCTCTTAATCCATCTCCTTCACAGGATCATCCTTTTAGAAATCTCACTCAGCTTTCCAGTACCATTTACCCTTTCCTCATAGTAAAGCTGTTCCACACTTGTGTTCATGTCCTGGAAAAGTTTCACAGATCTGCACAATCTCTTCACCATGGGTGACAATAATTGTGTGCATATCACACACCAAGGTGATATATCAGAGAGCCACGACTCCAAGTTATTTTTTCTCCATGGTAAAGCAAAGCCTCTTGCTGTTTCCATATACTTAGAGCTGATGTTCCTACGTGTGCCACTTTCCATGAGTTGACACTGAATTTTGTTGACCAGCCTATTGTTCAGCCTCTTGACGCTGCAAAGTTTGTTTTTTTGATTGGGAGCTTTGGGTTGACTGGTCTCAGTTCTTCTCTCTGAAAATGTTATCACTGCACTGTCCAAAATACTGCATTCAAGCTATCATGTGTTTGATAATTTTTCATAAATCTCAGCCCAGTCCATGAGGAGAAACTGCCTGGGACCTCATAGTGGTGGGAGCACCACTCAGGTGGGAGCACCAGGGTCCCTGGTGGTGGTGGGAGCCTGTTCACCAGCCAGAGATGTTGCAGCATCCCTAGAGAAGCTGTCCTTACCTATTGGTGCCAGTCCAGACAGAATGAGCTCCACATGGTGGAGGTGAAGCTGTTTGGAGAACGAGGTGAGCCACCCTGCATTCGTGGTTCTGAGCATCAGCCTCTGGTTCCTGCAGTCAGGCTGTGCAGCAAGACACAGACCAAGCCAGTGACATGCATCTCATGGGTGAGGACACAAAGAGAAAAGGGCCATGGCTGTGCTCTGCCAAAGAGTGAAATATGAGTCTGGGTAAGCAGGGGACAGGGCCAGGAGTTGAGTGTGAGATTGTCCCTCAGGATGAGGAGGGTGACCATTCTGTCTGCTCCTCTAGCTCTGGGTAGCTGTCCATAACTGGGCATACCTTCTAAACTGTAAGATTTTTCTTGTGTTCCTGTGTGGATAGCAGTGCTGGGAAAGTATAGAAAAGACCACAGGGCTCATCAAAGGTAAGGAATGGCTCCTGTCCAGGGGGTGGAATAGACTGGGAAGAGAGATGGCTTGAGGAGGATGAGATACAGATCCACAAAGTCATGATTGCTAGGAAGAAAGCACCTGGGGAATCACTCTATCTTCCAGTAACAGAATCAGGGAATGCCAAATGAAACTCCCAGATGGCAAGGTCAGTGCAAAGGAAAGGAGGCAGTTGTGCTTCCAGGGAGGAGGTGAAGGTGTGGGACCCAGTGGTGCCAGAGGTGGTAGGTGCTCAATGTTTACACAAGCTCAAATCATGGAAGAATTATCCATTGATAGTTATTAAATATGAAACCGCAACCTCTGCTCCAGGATATCCACAAAGGGTGGAAGAACATCCTGGAGCAGCAGTTTTATAAACCTGGTCTTTTATGCCTTCCCTGGCATCTCTTTTTTGCCAGGAAGGGAAAAGATCCTGAGATAGATGGATCCTTGATCTGGCACACATGGGCACTCTTAGGAATGCAGGTGTGTTCTTCAGATGAAGACAAAAGAGGGTTTTTCCAGCATTTGGACAATTTTGGTCCCGCTAAAGGTACGAATTCAACGAAGGAAAGTTATGGTTAAGACAACTCCATAGGACACCAGTGCCAAAATCCTTTTGCTGTTCTTGGCCCAAAATGGCTGCTGACTTTTCCCTGTATAAATCAGATCCAGAAAAGAGGAGAAACATTTCTGTGAGGGAAAGACAGTGCCGACAAAAAGCTGAAAGTGTTGGGTGACCTGGGTGTTGATGTCCCCTTTTCAATGTTCAGGCTGATCTAGCTGTATTAAGTCATTCAACTTGGCAAATCACAGAGTGTTGAGCTGTGTCTGTAGTCAAATCATAGCCTTGTACTCCAAAAATGTGTGTATGAGAGGTGCAGCAATAGAGCTGGGTGCTCAGTGATGTCAGGCAGAGCAGCGCTTCTTTCATAATGGAGTTTTGTTTTGAAAGAAATGCTGGACGAGATGACATAGTTTTTGGGACTGCTGAGGTACTTCACGTGTTTGAAACCAAGTGGATGCAGCATATGAAAGAATCAAGGTCACTCTTAAGATGTGGGCCACCCAGCCTGAGATCTTGGCTCATCCACACAAGAATCATTTCCTCAGCCTGCCAAAGCATGAGCCAGGGGTTAGCCTATGCTCGTGTATGTCATAGTGTTCATCTGATAACACTGCTTGATGATTAATCTCTACAATTAATTGCACATTAATATAGTTCACTGCAGCATATTGAAATGGCAATGGAGATTCTCTCCTCAGCAAAACAAAGGAGTTTCATGGCTTGTAATAGAACAGGTAGAAGAAAGAACCTTATTTTAAACTTGAGGGATACAACATGTTGAATCCATGTGTCAATTGTGTTGTGATATCCAGCCATCCCTCTCTCCCTCCCTTTTGACACCCCACATGCAGCATTGGTTGTTACTACCCTGGCAACCATGGACATGGAGAGATTGTGGTTATCTTGGGTTGTCTTCTGCTGAAAGAAGGAGACTGAATATCTGCACCAAGCCTCCTCTGCAACCCTGGGCTATACTTCTGTTGGGAGAGCAGTATCATGGAGCTGCCATGGGCTGGGAGGATGTCCTGGTTGTAGACAGATAAGGGAGCGTGCTGACCTCTCCAAAGGGCTGTGAGGCTGCTCTGAGGGTGGGTGTCACACCCCTCCCATGGCTGTCTAGGAGCTTCTACAGAAGCCTAAAGCCATGTTTCAGTTATTTCTTCCTCTTGAACTCTCAGAGCGGCAGACAGTTCTTCACTTTGGGTGTGAAGATAGGAAGGCCTCTGGTCTAGCAGAAGGAAAAGTCTTCCTAGCTTGCACCTATTTCAACTTCAAATTACACAGCAAAACAATGAATGGGAGAAAGTGCAGTTCCTTCCTACAGGTGCCCAACCTGTGCCATGGGTGCATCATGACAGCATTCTTGGATCAACATATCATTCTTAAAAAGCAATGGACCCAGAATAGACAAGGTCTGTGAAGAAACCAGCTCACCTCAGAGGTACAAATGTAGGAAGCTGTTCTCTGAACAATTATCTCTCATTCGTGAGCACTGGCTATGAGTAGCAATGAGTGCTTTACCTTCATGGTAGGAAAACCCAAACTGTTTCTCCCACTGAAAGGACCTTCCAACACTTATCTACTGATGCTTTGCACAACTAAAGCTGGGAACAGCAGTGCATGGCCTGCCAGAAACCAGGAGTAAGGTCACTGCATAGAGAGCCAAGACAAAGGACACTCCAGGAGAACTGGGATCCATGAAATTGTCACTTCTGTGTGGGGAGGAAGCTGCCTTTTTGTGTGGTGCTTAACAATTGCCACAAGCAGCTGAGGGGAGCCTTGGCTGGGTGAGGTTATCCCAGAGGACACATGGGAAATAGGCAGCATCTCCCCCAAAGCCAGAACAGAGCCCTGAGCTGGCTGCTCTGCCCAAAAAAGCCTCAGATGTGCCCCAGCCACAGTGGGCTGAGACAGCTGAGCCCCAGGGCATGGCACAGCCAGAGCCAGGGCCCTTCTGGGGCTTTGAACAGTGTGCTGATGTCTGGCTGGAGACATCCTCCAACAGAGCTCAGCATATGCACAAACTGCACATGCACACACTCTGGTGTCTCCCGTCTGGAGGAGTGTGCATGGTACATCACCCTGTAACAGAGGTCACCCCTCATATAAACTGCTGGGAAATAAACTCAAGAGAAATTGCTTCAAAAGATCACATTTTTCATAGAAGAGGCTGGAGTGGGTGGGGATTTCTTTTAGAATTCAGTCACCAAAAAAAAGGAAGAGGCGCTCAGCTCTTCTGGTTAAGATGCTGAATCTCTCTAGAGCAGGGAATAATTAATTTAACTGTTCTGCCCTTTCTTCCCTGCTGTGAAAAACAGACATCGAATTCTCAATGCCATGTGACTGTGTGAAATGGCCTTTCTCCCAGTTCTAAATAATTAATGCTTCTGAGACTTCTCTAAGCCCCCAAATTCACATGGGACCAGGGAAATAGGAATGCTAATTGTAGAATCACTGGCAGCTTTGCTGGACAAAGCACTGATCTCCCCTTCTTCAGCTCCTCCATCTCTGAAACTGTGATGTCTGTCAGTATTACAGTTACGTAGTGAAGACTGATTTATTGTTTAATTCGTGTAAAGAATTAAATAAGTGCTAAGTATTATTATCAAGCCAGAAGGGTGAGTCAATGACCTGTTTCCTATCTGAGCTTGCCTTTAAGGTTTGATGTTTCTGGCAGATTACAGGAATTGAATATCTGCCATAGGTTGTATTCATATAGGGATGCAAATAAAGCACTTTTTGTGGGCATTGTGTTGCTTCATGCCTTGTGATTACAGAATAAAGGCGCATAGATTAAAACTACTTTGGGATGCACAGCATCTCCACAGGCTTTGCCATTTTGGGAATCACAGCTGTAGGTTCCTACAGGTACATGAAGAGATGGGTACACGAGGCAGACACATAGAGGGGAGAGGATGTTTGGTTCTGCTCTGCTGCAGATTTCCTGTATGTCTTCTGCAGGTCAGCTGGGAAAATCCTCACAGACCACTTTGGAAAAGCTCAGGTGTCACCCACCTGCTTTGGCTGGTCAGGTAACGCCCTGTGTCACTTGGGCTGTGCAGAACCAGTGACATTCCTTAGCCATGACATCAAACAGGCAGCTCACCTATCTCTGCCAGGTGGGTTCCAAGCACAGTGGTAGTGTCAAGACCATTTCTACTAATTATTCACTGAAAAGCATCATTGTTCTGATATCTATCATTAATTTTGCTGAAATTTAGGGGATGTATGCCAACCCCATGCTCTCCTGAATTGATCCCAGAGAGCAAAGTCAAAGTTTGCATTAATTACTCAACAATTCCCTGGCCTTTCCCTGTTTTCCCTTGTCCCTTGCAGCCCTGTTCATTCCAATGGAAGTGCTTACAATGGCCCAATCTTGTCCCCATTAAAAACAATGGGATCTCTGCCACTGCTTAGAAATTAATATCTGAAAAGTCATACTGAACAGGGAGTTTACCTGGATTAAGGTAGATTGTGACATTCAAAGCAAAATAGCGTATTTCCAGAAGGCAGATTCCCTGTCTGAGCCCTTTTATCCAGAAGCAACTGGGAAAGAATGTTTAATTTAGCTTTACTCTTTGGGAGTATGACCTCACAGAAGGTTCTGCTCAGATACTGTTGGGATATTATTTCACAACCCAAAAACCTCTTCATTTTTTAGTGAAATAAATCTTAAGGAATTCTGTCAGTATTTCTTTTTTCAGTTGAGAGTGTCTAAAATGAAGTCTGATGCCATTTCCTAGTTATTTAGGTACCTCAAAAAAGAAATTGCTGAATACTGAGCTTTTGAGTTTTCTACTGGGGTTGGGCTGCTGGGTTTGAAACTATGATTAATTACCCATTGCACCTTCTGGCACTAAAGTACCTGTGCAAATCCGGTCCACAATTCCCAAAGACAAGAGGTAAGTGGAGATGGAAAGGACTGCCTGCAGGCTCTGTAAGAACTCTTCATGTGTCCTTGCTGCTGTGAGCTCTTCATTTCATCAACATAACCATGTTCTGCTCAGAAAAAGATGAAATCAGGTGTTTCAGAACTGAACTTTTGCTGCATTTCTTTTCAAGTTTGAATGAAAGTAGTCAGTCAAGTACTAAATCCTGAGTCAACTATCAGTCGTTGTCAAGGGGATCAGCACTGGCACACGATCCTGCCTGATCCTGTTTCCTCACACTCACCTGTTCCTCACGTTTGCTTTAACCACTCCCTTGGCTTTGTGTCTCACTGCTGACTTGGCACCATGCTTCATCTCTCCTTTTTTCCTAGAACAGCCTCCCACTCATGCCTGTCAAGTGCCCACCATCCCCCATCAAAAATACCTGTATCCCAAAGGAAGCTTCTTTGCAATCTTCGCTCAGTGTCTCGGGGTGTGATCCCTGCCTTAGTGAGATGGTATCAGCCTCAATAAATTGGTGTATGTCTGTGCACTGAAGTCAGCAGAAGGTCAGCAGGGCTGATGCCTGCTAACTTTTGTTGAAAGTGGGTCTGTAATGGTTTTGCAGTCCCATAGGCCTGCTGCTGACAGCCTAATTAAAAGCAACAATTTGCCATAGTGTTCTGGAATTCCCAATGATGTCACTGCTCTGTTATTCCTGTTTGAAAATCCGCTGAATTCTGATGTTGTTTCTTTCCTGCTAGGAATCACCCTAAACCAGGATCTTTCCACCATTACATAGAAGAGACATTTATGTCCCACATAATGGGGATATAGCATAGTATAGTGGAGCTTTACATACCTTTTGCTTGTATTGAATGTCTTATCATAACCATTAGGATGAGTAACACAAAAAATAAGGGGGACAGCTATCTCATGTGATAAAAATTGATGGCAACTACTGAGGCAGTCTCAGAAGTGACCCTAGAAAGACAGAAAACAATGAAGTTGGCTAGATACAGAACCTGCTAACTGCATATTATGCTTAAACAAGCAAAACTGTCTAGCTGCTGCTTGATAAAGTCAGTGGAAGAGAAGACCTTTTGGATACATGGACACTTGCAGACAAGGACAAAGGAGGGACAAGAATCTGAAGATGTGATTTCCATTTTTATCACCTTGTTTCCTTGGTTCATTTCTAAATCTACCTCAATAGCTGTGTTTCATCCTAAGGAGATCTTTCACACAATATAGATTTTCCCATATGTGGTGGTGTTGCATATATCCTCCTTGTCCAGGTCCATCTCTTTGGCAGGACCATGCCAGTAAAAAAGGCAAGAAAGATAAAGACACCAGGCAGCAAAAGAGGAAAAAGAGCTGAAAAACACATAGCTAACTCCAGCATTACAGAGAAAGAAATGATGGAGAGCGAGAGTGACCTGTAGATAGAAGAAAGAAACAACAGATACCAAAAACCTAGGATTTATGTGGGTAGGCAAAAGGAAGGTCTATACAAATGGGCACTGCTGACCAAGAAGAATTTCTATTCTGGTTGTCCTCATGTTTTCAGAGAACAGCAAAGTATCCTGGCTTGCCACATAAATTGTTCTGGGAGTCAATTTGACAACCAGTTTAACAGGTGGCCAGAATAAATCACAGACCTGTCAAGAGTAATGCTAGGCTAGATGAGATACATGGTGTTAGGATTTACCAGTAAGCCTGCAAAGCATGGAAGAAAGCATGGATCAGCAAGGAAAATGATGTCTGGATAACTGCCAAACCCCAACCAATTTCAGCCTTGTAAAATGGATTGTAACAAATGGCAGACTTCTTTGCTCTATAAATAAAAGGAGAACAAGGAAGAGGAAGTGGTTCTGCTTTGCAGTGAAAAGCAGAAGAGATGAAAGATAATATAGATCTGGCTCCAAAACTAAATGAGTACTTCACTTGAGTTTGTCATTAGGACACCAGGGTAAAACCTGTATGCAAAGACACCTTGTCTAATGAGAGAGTCTCTATGTAAATGACAACTACAGCAGTAGTGGTGGAAGCAAAAGCCAAAGGGTTCACTGTGTACATGTCAAAGGGAGCAGATGGTACTTCTCGGGCAATATTAAAGAGTTTCTAGGTGAAATTGCAGTTACAGTGAAGAGCCAGGCTACCAAATCCAGCTTGGTACCTTCTGGCTGTAAGGTTACAGTCATAGTGCCTTGAAAAGTGGATGAAAAGCCATCTGGGAGCCTTAAGTCATTAGTCTCACACAGAAGTAAATACATTTATTTAAAAGTGTGACTGAGAATCTAATAAAAGTCATGTAGGTAAATGAAAAAATGCTATAGAGATTTATCTAAAGATGAAGATTAACACATTTCTAAACAATGATACCTTAGGAAACTGCAACAGATCTAGACTACTTGGACTTCAATAAGGTCTTTGTTATTGTACTAAATGAGATAGCAACAATAGAGCAGGGAAAAACTGGTTAAGAAGAGCATGGCAGACAGGTGTGTCCAGTGGGAAACTAATGGGCCTGAAGGAGAAGCCCCTGTACACAGCATAAGAATTCAGATGGCAAATTCATTATATCCTTTTCAATGACTGCAGTAGGAATAGCAAAAATCCAGAGTGTGTTAGTACAATACAGTGATAGCCATCATAGGTGCAGAAAAGGACACTAACAAGACCAAGTTTAACTGGCAAATTTGCAAATGCAATAAGAAAGCACTTTTCCCTTTAGCCATTTCTGCAAGTTGGTTAAATAACTCTCCCATTTCTGAAGGCTCTCTCATTGTCTCGAGCGACAAAGAAACAAGTGATCCTGCAGGAGGTAAATCCTCTTGCCTATGCTGGCTTTGCCACGTTACTCAGACAAAAAGCGATGTAAACATTTATTTTGGCCTGAGTATTGCACTTGTAGAGTAGATCTGATGAACAGGATGATGTCAGTTTTCATTTTCTGATCTCAGCTTGGGTGTAAAGATAAATTAGATAAACAGCTCTTGGGCAGGTTTGTCACTCTTTGCAGTGAGATGAAGAAAACCAAGGAAAGTGGAAAGAAACGGAGAAGAAAATTGCAGACCAAACACCCCTGAGATGATTCAACCATGGGAATGGTCACTGTGGGGTGGGTGGAAGAGGAGTTTAAGACAAGGCTGCCCTGGGGCTTGCTTGGGAAGTAGCAGCAGAGGTGGAGTAGACTTCAGAGAAGTTGCACAAAAATGGCTGTGGTCCTCCCTGGTTTGCACCAAGGTACTCAGAAACTGAGCCAGCAGCAAGGGACAGGTGAGCCTGTGGATCTCTTTGGCTGGGACAATCACTGTGCCTTCCTGTGCCATGGCCAGGGCAGCCAAACCCTGAGACTTCATCCACAGGGACACAGAGTTCAGTTTTGCCTTGACTGATGGCAAGTCTCAGATTAGCTCCAGTCCAAAGAAGCCAGTACTGAATGTATCATTATTATGATTAATGTTACAATCAAGGCCTTTGGCAATCTCAGACCTGTTCAACACCACTACCAATGCCAAGCAGATTTCTTTTAGGATGGGTCAAAGGAGCACAGCACAGAACATGCTGTACCAATGAAAGGCACAGTCTGAAGCACAGCAGTGTCTGGGCAGAGCTCAGCCAGAACCCAGGGAGGGCAAAACGCAGCTGGTGCAAAGTGCCTGGAGTTCAGAGATGGACAACAAGGCCTTGCAGAGTGGGAGGCAGAGCCTCTTGGGCCACAGACCTTGGAGGATTCAGCACTTACCTTCTTCCTCTCTGCTGTGCTCAAGTAGAGGATGTTTTAGGAACACTTGAGAAATCCAATAGAATTGCACCAAGTACTTTTCAAGTCCTTGTCCCACTGTACTGCCTACCTACATCATCACAGGAGCAATTTTCTCTGTTTCTTGAAGTGATCCTGAAGCAATCAGGTGTTGCATTTTTCAATCTCTGCTGGTACCATGTAGCAGATCAACTGAGCAGCACCAGGGAGGCTGGCAAGCTGTGCACTTAGCAGATCTATAAAGGCATGTCAGAGAATGAGTCATTGTCAAGCCTGCAAGAGACAAAAAGATTGATTACAGAAGAGCTGAGAAATAGATTTGATGATGATTCATGATATTCCACCCTTTTGCATTCACAGACCTGCCAGCTGATTCATAGCTGCATTCTGCCTTGCTTCTCCTCCCTGTCAAGGCGATCCATCAAACAGGGTCCATCAATTAAAATTTCCACTCAAAAGAGGAAGGTGTGTGTGGGAGCACCCATCTCTTTCTTCACCCTTACCTGGTAAGGCCCTTGCTCTGCCCCTTAGCCTGCTGCACTGCCCATAATTTTCGGGAAAGGAGGTGGTGTAGAGTCAGCACGTAGGACACCATGAACACTGAGTGATGAAAGTAGGGACGATTCCTTGCTGAATGTCTAGTTTTATGAAGTGAGATTTCCTGTGTTCCCTAACTTCATTATTATTCTGAGGTCTGAGATTTTTGGAGGAGTTTATCCATGGTGGGTCACTGTCTGTTTACCTAAAATCAGGTGAGACATAAGGAATCACAAGCAGAAGGCAAAGAAATTCAAGCAGATGTGATTAGTTGCAACGTGGGAAGAAGTTTGTTACACTTTTGAAAATCCCACTCTGTGTTTTTAATATTTTCCAGGGCACCTAGAACTCAGGACAGATATATTTTAAGAAGAAAGAAAGAAAAAAAAAAAAGTAAGTCAGATTTATTTTATTTTGCAAGGAGTAGCCATTTTGGTCTTTTGCCTTGTCTGAATAGTGTCAGAAAAAAAAGGCAAAATAGAATTATCTTAGGGAAGGGTAAATACATGTCTATAGCAAGAACCAGTCAAACACGTACAGCTCTAAAAAGCTATAGAGTTTCAGGAGCGTTCACTCAAGAGGTCTCAATGACTTCACCAGTTTGCTTGGATTTACATTTACAAGTGGTGTCACCTGCTAGCACCTTTCCAGCACACCTGACTTAGCTTCCCATAGCTCAGCTGGGTTCTCTCTGCCAAATACATCATCACCAGTAACACAATTGAGGGTGTCTGTCTATGTGAGGGCTGCTTTTATTGGACACTACAATCACCTTTCCTGCATCCTGAACCCCTGAAGAGGCACCATGGACTTCAGCAGAAAATGCTGCTCTGGCCAGTTATCCATCAGAGACTGGCTCATGTTGTTGCAAACAGAATTTTTAGCAGAGTTGATGCTGTGTCAAAACTCAGCGACAAGAGAATGGTCATTGCTGTCCCAAGGGACACTTGAAGTATGAAGTCCTTTGACAAGATCCAAAACTCCTCCTGGTCCATTTGCCAATCCCAGCGTGGAGCAAAGGGGCGCTCGCTGACCCTGCACACACAAAGAAATTTCATCCTGTATTTCAAACTTTATTACTTAATACCTCAGTTGTACTTAATGATGTGTTTTATTTTACAAGCCATTTTAGTTTATGACTGTTCTCTTGGGTGGATTAATCTGTTATTAGTGCATCATGTTTGAAAGGCTTGTTTTCCCCCGTTGAACAGTTTAATGGGCTTGGCGAGACGTTGCTGGGCGTGTGCTGAGCAGTCTGCCTGCACACAGCACACCCCAGGAGCCTCAGGGGCCAGCTGGGGCTCAGCTCCTGCTGCCAAATGGACCTTGTGCCGCTGCACAACCTGCACGGTGTGGGACCAGCAGCAAGGCCACAGACCTACAGGAGACGCTGCAGAAGCTGGGGCTATTTAGTTTGGAGGAAATAAGGCTCAGGGGGTCCTTAGCACTCTAGAATTACCTGAAAGGAGGTTGTAGCCAGGTGAAGTTCACAGGTAGCAAATTTAAGATAAGAGGAAATGGCCCAAAGTTGCACAAGGGGAGGTTAAATTGGATGTTAAGAAAAATTTCTACATGGAAAGGGTGGCCAAGCTTTAGAACTGGCTACCCAGGGAAGAGGTAGAATCACCATCCGTCCAGGTATTACTCAGAAGTTGCACAGATGTGGTGCTTGGGGACATGGTGTCCCTGGAAGCGTGAAGTTAATGGTTGGACTTGATGATCTTAGAGGTCTATTCCACCCTTAACTATTCTATCACAATGTGCACTTGCTCCTACTACATCTTGTCACTGTCGGAGTGTCCTGCCCCTGTGAATCCTGTCCATTCACAGGCAGGGATGCCAGCCTAGGGTGGGGTATCATGTTCCACATGTAGGGAAAAAACTTAGTTTCCCCACAGCCCTGAGCAGAGTTGGGCAGAAAGGGGGAGCAAGGATCCTGTGCATGCTCAGGTAGCATAAAGTCAGGCTATGGCCAAAGTGGGAGGCAAATCCAGGCTCCAGAAGTGATCCCGCCTTATACACGCAAGTAAATACATAAATAAATATTAAAAATATATTTATAGCCTATGGTAAGTAAAACAAGTGAATTATCCTTGCTCATGTCATACATAGTAGCAGAATTAAGAAGTGGTAGGATTTCAGCTTACTCATTGTGTTTGCATTTACCTACAGACATCTGGATGCAACAATAGATCATATTTGTGTCATTTTTAACATGGAATATGAAAAGTAAGTATTAAGAGATATCTAACTTACAAAATTAGGAGTCCATATAATAGAAACACTGTGATTATTTAACCTACCATAAGATCAGCTTTGTCCTTGGTCTTTTCAGGGAATTATAAGGCTGGAGGAACCCCAGAAGATCACCTAGACCCTTTGCATTGATCCTGCCCAGCAGAATGATTTGTTGGGGCTGACAATGCAAATACATAGAAACCTCTTTTCTTAGCCACCTAAATACTAACATTATGAATGAAAAACTTACAGTGAATACAATTTTATATTCACTTATGCACATGTGTGAATAGAAGAGGGTGAAACCAGCCATATGCCAAGGGATAATTCATATATCTGCGAACATGAGAGTCCACAAAAGTGCTGACAGGCACAGAACACAGTGCAGCAGCATGAGCTCATTTTAAGACAGGCATTTCCCTTTGGTGAGTGCATAGCTCACAACGGTAGGTGCAATTTGATTTGGGCACAGCCCTCCAAGCAATACCACACAGAACCAGATCCTAATCTCCTCTGCACCTTAAGGGCCCTGATCCTGCAGATGTTTGGGTGGGAAACAGAATTCCCCAATGACAAGGTCACTGCACCATGGGGAGTGCAATGTATAGCACAAATTTGGCACCTGTTTTTGTGCGTGTGTACAGCCACACTCTAGGGAGATCCCCTGGAGGTGTGAAGGGACTTACACACATGCAGGACCTTGCCTGCCATTCTGACCACCAGACCAGGGGGGATTAAGATCTCCTATAAAGCAAAGGTGTCAGATAAGGAGCTGGAAAGAGGGCAGTACTGATGGCCATTCAGAGATACAACTCGGACAGCACCACTGGTGCATGCTTACTCTGGCTCCCTCTGAAGAATCAGCTTTGATTAATTTGACTGTGTCAGCAGTCTGGGCAGCAAGGAAGGTTTCAAAGACTGATGAAGCATCGTGAAGGTGACCTTCTCCCGTGTCTCTTAGGCTCAGATCTCAGGCCTCAGTTCAAACCAGCTGTCAGAAGTGTGTAAAGGACTAGAGCTCGCAGGACTTGAACTCAGGGTTAAATTTGAACATGTGAGGAAGCCTTTTCTGCACCAAGACTATGGCTTTATAGCTGGTGCCCATATATCAGGGCAGGATGGATCTCTGTGAAATCCTTCATGTCCAAAGAAGGGCAGTGAAGCTCGTGAAGGGTCTAGAAAACAAGTCCTATGGGGAGCAGCTGAGAGAACTGGGGTTGGGGTTGTTTATTCTAGAGGAGTCTCAGGAGGGAACTTACTGCTCTCTACAACTACCTGAAAGGAAATGTGAGGTGGGCATTGGTCTCTTCTGCCACATCTCAAGTGAAAGGATGAGAGGGAATGGCCTTAAATCATGCCTGGAGAGGTTCAGATTAGATTTTAGGATTTTTCTGAAATAGGGGTCAGGAATTGGAATAAGTTGCCCAGGGCAGTGGTGGAGTCACCATCTCTGGAAGTGTTCAAGTGGTGTCTGGATTTGGCACTTGGAGATGTAGTTTAATGGTGCTTATGGCGGTGCTGAGTTTACTAGATGATCTAGAAGATTTCTTCCAACCATGGTGATTCTGTGATTCTGAGGTGAAAATCATGGGAGGGTGTCAGAAGGCTACTGCTTTTAAGTCACTGACACCAGTAGTGCTCACATGAGCTCCACTGAAATGAGTTACCAGCTACTGATGCCACACCAAATGCTCTTGGGGACACAATAAGAATGCCAGATGAAATAATTCATTAGATAATTTCTAGAAATGGAGGATTAATTTGTTCACAGCAGATATTGCACTGTGATCTTCAAACAGGTAGGAAAAAAATAAAGATTGCTTCAACCACCTACCTTGTGTCTTCCAAAGAAAGATTGCTTCTTTATTTTTTCTTTCAGTCCCTGTGGATCACCTTAGAGATATTTATGGTGGCTTATCAAATAAGTCAGAAAGCAACAGTGCTGGTGGACAATGGAGCCATGACTTTAACTAGGACAACAGTTCCCAGAGTAGCTTTGCAGCCAGAAATGCTGCAACATGTAATGCTGTAACATGCAGCAGCACCCACAGACCCAAATCCCCAGAGCTGATGAGCAGCTGCAAGGGCATTTTTATCAGCTGAGTGGCTAGCCCAGCAGGAAGAAAACTTTAGGAAGAAGCAAAACTGCCAGTATCCTTTTGTTTCTCCTTTTCCCACAAACCCTCCCACAAGCAGCTGAGCAATTGAGAGGTGAGCTATGAGAGGGTCAAATGTTTTATCTGAGTCACACTTAAGAATTGCAGTTGCCTTCCTGTAGCCCCCTTGTAGCTCATCTGCAGGGCATGCCTTGAGGCAGAAATGTTCCCAAAAGGCGGGAAAGACGCCGCAATTATCTCAGAAAGAGAACATAAGCAGGGGACAGGTCTGGGCTTTGGCATATTATTGCCCATGCAGTTGGCACAGTCCTTGGAGTAGTTTTGGTAGAGCCTCCAGTAATGTCTCAAACAGTGGCCAGGGCCAGTGCAGGGGATGGTATGGGTCAAGAGCCACCAACAGCAGATCTCTCAATGTCAACTTGACTCTCTCTTTCAGAGACTTGAGTTGTTTTGCCCTTTGTTGGACTCAGGACCAAAAAACCCACAGCCCAGTTTGTTTGCCAGTGCAGGTGCTTCTGCAGAGGAAAGGTCCATTCCTTTGTGCTCCCCCTACCCTCGTTCTTGACTGTCTGGCTCCATGAGTAGAGAAGTTTTAGTATGGTTTTCAGAATGTCTGGTGGTGAAGGGCTTGTTTGCCAAACCTTTAGAATGTTTCATTCCACACAGCACTGGGCTGCCTCTTTCCAAGTCTTGTTGTGGCTGGTGGTGGGCCAGATATATATGAATCCAAACATAGATTAGTTTAAGGCTAGGACTCAGTGATTAAGCCAGGAGATAAATCAAACTTTCGTCTTAGAGTTGAGGACAATGATTTTCATTAGAGCTTTTCTTGCAAAGTTTACCCTCAAATTTTTTTTCTGATATGTTCTGACAGCGAAATACCAAAGATCAGTGAGTATTACTGAGCCTGTTGCATGAATATTAAATTTCATATTTAGTTCATCCAGTGGTGTCCCTCTGCCTTCTATTTCTTGGAAACTTTTACCAAATAGTCTTGGGGAAAGAAAATTTTATCCTGTTTTATTACTAAATGGGGATGTGTCATATTCACATTTTGTAGTACCTTCTTTCCAGCCACAGAATCAGTGGCCATGTACAGCATTCAGCCTCATTAATGGAGTCAGTTGCAATGGATCTCAGGATCTGGTTACATCATGTTTCACTTTATCACTTAAAACAGCCTGGCTAAGCTTGCTCTGAAAAATGAGGGAGTGGAGATAGCCAATAAAAACTCTTAGAAAAGGAATGAAAAGTGAAACCATATCATTAGTAGCCATGGACCAATAATAGAATCACAGAACGGTTTGGGTTGGAAGAGACCTTTAAAGGTCATCTAATCCAATTCCTTTGCAAGGAGTGGGGAGATTAACTAGATCAGGTTGCTCAGAAACCCATCCAACCTGACCTTGAATGATTCCAGGGACGGAACACCTACCATCTCTCTGGGAAAACTGTGCCAGGGTTTTGCCATGTTTAATCCACAGACGCACTTCTTGTGCTGTCATAGGGAGTTGTAGAGGTACTGGCCATGGTCAGAAAGGGGTTTGATGAACTCATGGTGAGAGGTCCATGGATGGATACTAAAATGGCTGGATGGGGTTGCAGGCCTGAATGTGGCAGTTGACCAGGAAGGAAACCATGCTCATGTGCTCTCCTTAAATAGCATCACCTGCTGCTGTCCTCAGTCCCTGGCTACTGCCCGTGTGGATCCCTGCTCTGGCCCTTCAGGTCCTTTCTAACATCAGTGTCTGCTTGGTGTGTGCACAGGAAGGAAAGACAAAGCAAAGCAGAGCCCAGGGTAACTGTTCCTGAGAGATCTCTGCAGTGCCCAACCCACACAAAGGCAGATGGCAAAATATCACCCGTGGAGTCAAGAATGAGCATCCCATACAGCTGAGCACAGTACTCATGCCCAGCTTCTGCAGGAGGGTCAGCTTCAGGAAGGTCAGCATTCTTACCAGCGTAATAACAGTGCCATCCACAGAGATAAACAATTCCATTTTCAAATACCTGTCTCTAAAATAGCCTATATATTTTCTCTAAAGCCTGAAAAAGTTTTGTATGCATTCAATTTAGCAGAGTTTTGATTTTAGCAGGATTTGCAGGAGGTGTCTGCTAATGTTTTTTCTTCTTTTTCTTCTGCATAAAATACATTGGAAAAGAAATACGCCAAATGATCACTGCCAAATACCACAACTAAGCATACTTTGTCCATCATATGTGTCATTATCTTTATTATGGCAGCATTTCATGTGGATTATAAAATGTCATAGAAACGTCACTGCTTCCTCTGTTCAAAGATATATAACAATAATAATAATCCCTTACAAGTTTAATTTTTTCATCAGTTGATGTCAGAAGCTCTTTAAAAAGGTCATTATCATTATCCTCCCTTTATGGCAGGGAAAAAAAGACAAAGGCCAAAATGTTCCTTCTAGCTTTAGGCGTCTGGGATCATTCTGCCGTCAGTGACGGAAGACAGCAAATAGGCATCTGCAAGGAAATCTGAGTCCCTTTTTGGAAGGGACAAGACCTCTCTGTGACTCCCTCCTACCCATGAGTCACCTGGTGCCTTGCTGTCAGAAATCTAAAATCTAGGGGATGAATTAGAGCCTGATCATTTGTGCCTGGTTTCTACTTGTTCAACAACAGAGAACAAAACAGAGCCCAGCTCCTGATTCCCATCCTCATTCTGTGTGCCCTCTCTTTCTTTCTGAAATAATGACAAGGATGTGCTTCCAGCAATTCCCTGGCTGCAAGGCTAGCACCACATGCTGCTTTTGGCTGGGGTAGAGTTAATTTTCTTTGCAGTGGCTGGTATGGGGCTATGTTTTGGACTTGTACTGAACACAGGGTTGATAATATAGAGATGTTTTTGTTCTTGCTGAGCAGAGCTTACACAGAGGCAAGGTTTTTCTGCTTTTCTTACTGCCACACTGGCGAGGGGAGTGGGGGTGCATGGGAAGTTAGTCAGAAAGACAGCCAGGACAGATGACCCAAACTGGCCAAAGGGATATTCCATACCACAGGACATCACGCTCAGTATATAAAGTGGGGGGAAGAAGGATGAAAGGGGAGATCTTTGAAGTGATGATGTTTTTCTTCCTAAGTCACTGTTATGTGTGATGGGGCCCTGCTCTCCCAGAGATTGCTGAACACCTGGTTGACCTTGGGAAGTGGTGATTTAATTCCTCGTTGCTTTGCTTGCCTGCATAACTTTTGCTTTCCCCACTTAATTGCCTTTATCTGAATCCAGGAGTTCTCCAGCTTTTACTTTTCTGATTGCCTCCCCAGTCCTGCTGATGGGGGAGTGAGTGAGGAGCTGCGTGGGGCTTGGCTGCTGTTGGGGGTTAAACCTTGACACATGGGTCCTAATGTAGACAAGACTTAATGCTGGGTTTGTGGTCGAGCAATTTTTGTCTGCTCATGCCTGATAGTATAGTAGATAAATTACTGGAAGAAACGTGTATTCAACGTACTCTGAAGCCCTGCTTTCCTAAACTGTGAAGTGCTTTATCTGAGAAAGCTCATCTCCCCACTGCTGTGTTACCTCTGGCAATGGCTCTGTGGGGGATGTAAGGAGGAAGCAGAACTAACCAGTACACTCCTGTTGCAGGTCCACAGCAGCCAGAGTCATGACAAGAAATTCACCCAGCTGATAGCCTCCTCTGCTTCCACCAAGCACACAGCAAATCAGCAGCTGGTCATGAATCATCATGAAGTGTGACTGTCTTTGGCCATGGAAATGTCCTAGAATTAATATCTTCTGTTGTGAAAGTAATCCCAACATCACCACAGTTTCCCTATTTGCCTTTTTTTTCTTAGTGGAAGCTATCAGCATTATTGTCATTGATTTCACCCACAGCACAGGCTGATCTGGTGGTTTTCCCTGTGTGTTTCTGATATGGTTTTCCTTCCTGGGCCTTCATGACACTGCAATTCTGATAAAATCTATCACAAGTGCCTTTTAAGTGCTGCAACTTCCACACAGGAAATGTTTAAGAAACATGATACTTATAAAAGAGAAAATAGTGGAGTTATTGATATAACTCCACACACACATACTAGCATTAGTGTCAATATGTTAATACAAATGTTAATATAGGCAAATTTAAAATGCACAAGGGATTCTCACAACCCACCTGCTGAGAGGTACTTTGCATTGAAGTTGCTGTGCATTTATGCACACTGAAAGGCATCTAACCTAATAAGATGCCCCCAAAGTTGGGACTTGGGTTGTGAAACCTACTTGCCTTGTATCCAGCAACCCTGTCTGCTGGTTTCTGGACTGGGTAACCCTACATGCAGGTAAATTCACTGGGCATATCCATGCTTGGTCTGACAGCTGTCTGGATGTCCATATCCAGTTTGGAGAGCTCTCACTTTTTGACAGTGCTAAGAGTCCATCTGTGCAGGGGACCTGAAGCCAAGATGAGTTAATTTTGGAGACTGCTCAGAAGTCAGATGGGTAGTGACAGCACAGTGCTCTCCTCCTGCACATCAGCCAGGTGGAGCAGAAGTTGTGAAGGAGGACTTTGATGCTGTGCCACGGGAGACCTCTGCTATTGCTATCTCACCTGGGAACACCCAGGCGCTGAATGAGGCTGAGTCACTGTGCAACCAAACGTGAGAGCAGGGAAAGCAGGAAGGACAAAGTCTGACTCTGGCCTTGTGATCAGGGCATTCATCTGATGGTTTGGGGACAGGGAAAATAAACCTCTTACAGAATACTCTAATACCATAGCTCAGCCTACTTTGAGCAGGAGGCTGGATTGGGAAGAAAACTTGCAAAGTGCGCTCAGGTTAAAGAAAAAGCTGAAGGTAAGTCCAAGGCTTTACTATACCACAGTCATCAGTTGAATTTGTTGTCGCCCATGGAAAGACTCAAGAAAATAACAGCAACTAGATAACTGCAGTATGGTTCACCTGTACAGAACAAGCTGCTTATACAGATCAAGTCTCTCATACTTCTTGCTTCAGTATGTTTGTACTCATGGACTAAAGCTCAAGGCATTTCTCCTTGTGCCACTCTGTGTCTGAGGCTGTATTCACAGCACTTGTTAACAACAGCATACAGAGAAGGCCACTTCCCTGGGCCAGATGTGTGCAGCTTTGCAGGAGACTGCAAAACTGACCAGAACTACTAGAAAATAACCCACGTTTCGTTTTTATTCTGGGTTTTGTCCACTCCATGTCACTCCATGGCATATTATATGAAATAGCACATGGATATGAAAAATTAAGCAACTGTTGAAGGATATTTAATAGTAATTAAGAGTGAATATTTAGATTATCTTCTCATCCTGTTGAAATCCAAAAGGTTGTCTGAGGAGCAAGCTACAATTTGACATGGATAAGAGCAGAGTACTCAAGGTCTTCATTCCTCAGAATACAAAATACTTTGGTCTTGCAGGGAAGTGCAGTTCCGCTCTCTCTTGATAAGAGCATTATAACAAGGCTGATAACAACAGGCCATGTGCTACACCTGTTGCACAGCTACAAATGCAATGAAAACAAAGGCCAAATGTTGCCTGCCTTTGCAAGGACAAGGTCATTTGATCACAGCAGAAGAAAATGTGCACAGAATTTGGCTAAATGTGTGACCTGATAACAGCCAAGTCCTGGCATTGGACTATGAACTGCTGCAAAACCAACACCATTGGTCTATTGTGTTTAGTCATAAATTATTCTTATCTCTGCACCTCCGGAGCCCTTTTCAATATCAATTGGTTGATCTGTGCAATGTCCCAGTGCTGAAAGGCAGGCAGTGCTGATCTGGGTGCCCTGGGCTGACCCTGGCCAGAGGCCCCAGCTCTGCTCTGGCAGCAGACACTGCTGCTGGCTTTGCTGAGGGCTGCTTGCATGGCCCCTGCAGTGTTCCAGGTCTGCTTGGGCCATGGGACCCACCTGCCTGCAAAATGCAGACTGTACTTTCTTTTCCACCTCTCTTCTCCCTTCTTTGATAGATTTTGCAAAGAGAATTCTTCCACTTGTCTATATCTAAAGGACTGTACTAAGAACAGAGTCTGTCTCACTCCTCATTTTGAGAAAAATCCCATTTTTAATAAAAAACTACCACTGGATCTCCCCGATGGCTCTATATCAAAAGTTTTCAACATTACAGGTACTACCTGCTGTACATTGCAACCACATACTCCTGAAAAATGCTCCAACAACCAGCTCATCACAGACTTCACAAAACTTTTCAGATTTTGCTTTATTTTACTTAAGACTGACTTAAGGAGAGTCACTAAAACACAGCAGCAGCTGAGCCAGGCCGTTGTGCACGGCAAGGGCTGCGGCATGGAGTGAGTGACACGGAGCATCTGAGTCATTCCTGCATGCCCACAGGTGATGGGAAAGGTGTAGCTGGGAAGCAGGACAGGGCACGGTGCTGCCCCGATTGCCTCTGTGAGGATGAGGTGCTCAGTGGAGCTCCAGATCAAGCATAGGGCACCACGGCTGAGGAAGCATCCCTGGAGGCTGTACCACCCTACAAACACCTGAGTCATAATCCCCTGTCCTCCTCCTTCCTCCTGGGAGTGGCAGCAATTTGCTATCCGTGTAAGCCTGCCAGAGCAAACCCCAATCGGAGGCCAAGGGACAAGCCTCCACCCTATTGTCCACCTACACCTCACCCTGCTGTTTTGGAAGGAAGGGAACAGGAAAGGCTTTGGCTCTCTCCTCCACGCCTGAGCCCCAGGTCTGAGCAGCTCTGAGTTGTCAGAGGTGTTTTTTCCCAGGATGGTTTTCTTCCTTCTATTTAGGTTGTTTGGGATTTTTTTTTGCGTGCAGAGGAAGAATTTGTTCTTGTTCTCCATCCATGTGTGGGCGTGCTGCCAGACACTGGCTCTCAAGCTGGTTTTGGCATCTTCTCCTTAAAGGTAATATTCCATCTACAACACCAGACTGTCACTGAGTCTGCTCATCCAGCATTTTCCAAAAGGTTTTACAGAATAACTCTACAAAGGAGGTAATATGTGGCTCCCAGTGATTTCATAGCTGAGAATGAGTGGAGCTCCTGGCAAAGGATTCTTCCATTAAAATAAGCAGATCACCCCCTGAACTCATGTAGTTCATCAGTTTCATAAATAGTAGAGTGGATAATGAATAATCATTTATCTCCTTGGAATTTCAATTCCAGCAAGTTAAGGAGAAGCACGTGTCTGTCCCAAATTCTTCATTTCCCTCTCCTCTGGACTAATGGAATATATGCATTAGTTCATTCAGAGATGTCTTTCTGGTTTCCCCATTTAACCTACTTATCTTAAACTATCTTATCCTACTTGCTCCACAATTTCTAAAAAGATCCTACCCCAGGACAAGATCATTCTTGTGAAATTTTTGTGTGTATTGGTTTAGTTTTGGCAAAGTTAGGAGGTAGTTAAAATGAGACTTATAATGGAAAGCTAGCTGCTAGCGACTCTCCATAATGCATGTCTACCTTGCAGGAGAGTTGTGAGGATTAATTAATTTGTGTTTGTTAAGCACTTTGAGATCCTAAGATTAAAGGTTCTATAGAAATGCAAATTGTTATTATAATGATAAATTCTTATATGAGCTCATATGTTTTGCCTTAGAGGCACAGTCTCACTCTGAGTTGCGTAGTTATACACGTAAATCTTCAAACATTATGATGAAAATGTACTATTGAAGGCACTTCATGCATACAGCTGCCCCCAATTTCAGGCAGGTCCCATCCATGGGACAATTGTAGGATTTAACTCGTTTAGGAAAAGAAAAGACCATTGTGTGCCTCCAGGCTTCACATTGAGACACATAACTTTCTGTCTCAGTCTATAAAACAACTACTTGCTGTCAGTAGTTATTCCATCTTATTAATGAAATGATTGAACTGATGACAAAATCTGGATCTGAATTCTGACCCTTCCAAAACTTAGGTTTTCAGGTTTATTTAACCTGTTGGAAAACAAGGGAGGTAAAAGTCCACTAATGACATTGAATGTCATTCCTGACACATAAGCTGTGCCTGCTTGGCCCTTCCAGTTGTGTGATTTGGCAAACGAAAGTTTTCAGGTACAGGTTGTCAAAGGACAACCCCTTGTGGGGAGCAAGGCCACAGCTGCACAGCTTGGCAGATCCATGACCACCTCCCAAAGACAGCTCCCTGCTTTTCCTTCCTCTTTGCACAGGCTTGGAGCACCACGCTGCCCATCCCCTGCCTGCAAGGGCGTTTGGCCACCCTGGTCACTGTCCTTGTCTGAAGCACTGGTCCAACACAGGAGCTGTGCTTCAGACAGGAAGCAGGGTCCTGGGAGAAGTGGTCACCCTCCTTCCATCACAACATGCCTCTGTGCCTTCCTTGCCACATCTCAGGCACTCAGACACCTCAACTCACACCATTAAAGGACCGAGTCAGGAAAGCATGAGGTTTGTTTGCATCATCCATGGGCTTATCTGAGTGTAGAATACAGTGCCAGAAAAAGAATTCTCCTGCCCAACCTCACACCCAAAGTAGGACTATCAGCAGGCACCAGATCAGGTCAGCCATGACTTTTTGTTGTTTAAGTTTGAAAACCTCCAAGGATGGCCACCCCACCTCTGTCTCAGGGTTGCACTATTCTCCTGGAGAAGTTTCTCTGATACCCAACCAGAACTGCCAGTGGCACAACTTTTGGCCATTGCCCTTCCCTGTAATGTCTGACAATGTGAGAATTTTGCACCGTCTTTTTAGCTACCCTTGAGAAAATCACCTCTTAAACTGCTCTTCAGATTAAACTAATCCCAAATTAAACTTCAGTCTTAATCCAAAATGTGAGGCCTTCAACATGAGGGGTTGCTTCTTGGCTGTTTGCAGTGGGTAGTGTGTAGGTAAGATTACAACTCATTCATTCTCTAAATATGAACTAAAAGTAAGGGACCCTAACACTTCAAAGTCTTCTACCATTAGTTGTGTAGTGTCAAAAGATTTCTTTGAATACTTTTCCAGGAGTGGAAGATATGATAAGAAATGTATTATTCCCTTCTCCTGACATGAAAACCTTCAGAAGTTCTTAGTCTGGGAAGCTGTCTGCTACATGATATATACCTAGAATTATCACAGAAGAGAATGAATACTTGTTATGTTTAACACATCCAGACTCCATAACATCCTAAATTTTACACTTTTCTCTTTTTGTTCCCCAAATATTCTGAGCCCTGCCACAGGTTCGATGTACTATTCAATATATTCACTTCTACCATTCACATCATCAATTCCTTCTATCAAAGGTGATAACCAAAGACTAATATTATCACAAATCCCAGGAAACCATGCTGACTTCTGATGGGCTTCTTAAATTTTCCACTGCCTAAGAGAAAAAGATGTCCTACATGTTATTGACATCCATCTATCTGAGGACAGCAAAAACTGGAGGAAGGCTGTGGGGAAAACCAAGACACTGAGCTTTCCAGCTGTCCTTACTTCTACTGCAAATCATTAGTGTGTGCTCTCTGCACTGGGACATGCACTATGCAAAAGACAAACCTTTGTGAGCAAATGTCAATATGAGTAGCATGCATACACAAAAGTCCTGTAGGGCTGAGCTCTGCTCACCAATACATGCCAAGGGCCAGTGTTGTACCCTGTCTATTCACAACATGCAGTGAACTCCCCACCAGCAACTGTGAGTTTGCTGGAGCAGTCTGTAATCTCACTGTGGTTGCACCTTAAGATCTGATCCATGGGAGGGGTTCTAGGATTTAAATCTGCAAGATGTTAATTTCTGCAAATTGTGGCATATTCAGGTCCTGCTGCTGCTCTCATCAGACAGCATTCTCCTTTCTGAGTGGCCACTGCAGTATGTGCCAGAGAAGACACATACAGGGGTCAGATCCAGCACTGACACCACCACTGGTCATCATTTGATTGTGGTACTCCATGGGCATACCAGCACCGAGTGCTTCTTCACTCAAAACTGCCCAAACTTTCAGGCTGTTTCTGGAGAAAATCAAGGTTTGTACCAGGGTGGGCTCAGAAGCTGGCTGTGGATTATGTGTGACAGCAATTCCCTGTGGCCCCAGCAATGGCTTCACCATGGCAGAAGACAGTTCTTTACTGAGAGAGGGATGCAGTGTGTGGGCTGAGCACCACAGTGCTGTGCCAGCTGGACTGGCCATTGCCTCCCCACTTGCTGCAGCTGCATACACAGGATCTGTCTGTCACTTCCATGGCTCCCTTTCCATTGATCCCACAGAACAGGCTGACTTCTGCTTTTCAAACTAATGTTCAACAGCTTGCAAAAGCTCTTCTCCTTCCTTCTGACTCTCAGAGAATTTTGACATTGTCTTTGTTCAGAGCAAGATGAGGAATCTACTAAAATACAAAGTGTTTAAACTCTGCTATACCATTGCATACTGCTTACAGAATCCATGAATCCATTACAATGCTGAAATCAAATCTCATTATCCGGCTCACTTCTGGTGGGTGCTGAGCTCTTACAGAGGATGATGATACTCAAACATCTTGATGCATCAAGCATATTTAACAACATGCATATGAGAACACCGGCTTTTAATTTTTTTTTCTTAGATAGCTATCTCAAATCTGTAACTGTGAAGGATTAGAAGAGGCTCAGAAACAAAACTGGTGCTGTAATGTCAGAGTTATGTGCTTCACCTCATGGCATGTGAGGTTTTGAACTAATTTTTACCATACTGGGCTACTAAGCCCAAAAAAGGCAAATCAGAAAACAGATCCATATGCATTTCTGGAGTTGAGCTGCACACCAAGCTTTCCAGTCACTTCACAAGAATTTGGGTTACTGTATCTCCTGTAGTTTAGCCACTGGAAGGAGTTATTTTAGTTTGTTGCTCTGATTCAAAAGGATGTATCACCACATTTGTAGCACTGAGTTGCAAGAAACTGTATTCAAATGCCTAGAAAATGTGTAATAAAAGATTACAAAAAAATGAAAACATTGGTTTCTCTAACGGTCTTTGTTGGATGTCAGGGACAATTTGTAGTTTTTCTTTTCTCTGTGTCAACGAACTGAAAGGGAATGAAGAGCTGCTGCCCCAAGAGAGCTGGAGGCAGCCCTGTGAGATTCCCCCATGCACATATCCTGTATTTCCCAGCCCATGTAGTACCTCCACCTCACACAGGCCCACATGTCAGCACACCCCTATCTGGAACTTACTCTGCAGTCCTTGTTAAGTCACTGAATCTTCCTCTCAGTCACTTTTTCATCCATAAAGTGCAGGTACTATTTACCAGCCTCCACGAGCTGTCACAGGGCTTAATTTCTTAAGAAGTGCAATGACCCTGGATAGATTCAGAGGGAAGGAAAGCAGTTGAGAATGCCAGGCATTACCTTGAGGTTTCCTCCAGCTGCTGTGGTGGTGCTGGCCACTTCAACTCTCTCCCACTGGGCATCTCTCCCCACTTGGCCAAAGCTCAAGGAACCTGGAACTTGGCTCCAGCTCCTCCCAAATTCAGGGGTCCATAAGAGCTCAGACACCCATCATTCACCAGGCTGCTGCTGATGTTGTGCTGCGAGATGTAGAAGACACTGACAGCTGTGGGGAAGTCAGACAGCCCTCCTCATCCCCTGTCCCTCTACAGCAGCAAGGGCCCTGTGTGGAGAGAAAGTGAGGAGGGGAAACATCAGGAAGATATGGCCACAGTCTCCTACCAACAAATGCTTTTCCAGTGCCCTCTTCTGGAAAACATTTTTGGCCCAAGCAACTGCTTCATATAAGGTAGTCTGAGACTGGTGGTGATTTGCCAAGAGCTGTGGGAGCATCCCCCAGTTTTTCACACCCAGGATCTGCTCCTGCCCCTGTGACTGGTGGAGCTGTGCATCTGCTCATACCCTTCAGAGCAGCTTGGCCAGACCCTCAGGGAAACAGGAAGCAAAGAACATGCCTTCTTTTTTGTACCTGATATACCTGAAAGCTGCTCTTGGCAGCCCTCTGGCACGGGGACCCAGGGGTCCTGACCTGGAGCACCTCCTGCAAACATTATGCTCCTCAAAGCCAGCCCTTGCCACCACCTGCTCTCAAGGGTCTTTCAGAGACAAGAACTGGGAGGAGGATGAAATATTTGGTGATCCCATTCTTTTGAGGAGCCAATAAAACATTGCTGTTAAGCATCTGCAAATAGCAAGCAAATGTATCAGTTCCTGTGGTAATTGCAGCCCGTGGCTGTTTCTGCCACCTCTTTCCCTTGGAACAGCCCAGCCTTTGCTCCCCAGCCTCGGGTACAGTTCTGTTTTGTCTGAGCAGTGCCTACCACTGGCCCCTGCCCCAGCCAAGGTCAGTCGACTAGGAGGACACTGCTGGGACAGCCACAGGCTCTTCTCCAGCCCCGGCCAGAGGGAGAGGTGAAGAGGGAACAGTTGGTACAGTTGTGTTGGAGTGCTGGGGACAGGTGATGGCCATTGTCCTTATCCAGCCCTTGCTTATGAGCCAGCTCAGTGAGCAGCTGGCTCCTGTGGTGGTGGCACAGCCCATCCCTCTCTGTCTGCTTTTCCAATGCTTAATTCCTACTCAGACTGTTCTGTGATTCTGCGATCTGTTTGTTCACAGTCAGTAGAAGAAAAATTAAATTAATTAAATTATCTGTTGCCCATAGAGTCAAATCTAGAGGCATATGAACCCCATTATTTGTCCTGTTAACTGGCAGGAGAGGTGGTGTAAAATTCCTTTAGGATTTTGATGAATTATCTCAGCAAAGAAAAGGCTTGAGCAGCAGCCCCAGCTCCACTGCACTGGAATCATTATCCAGGGAAGGTAGTGTCCTGAGGATCAGCTGATGTAGGTGCTACACACTGGCATGGTTTTCCCACTCCTTGCTGTTATTTAGAAAACCTGTAATTCATGCCTGGATGTGTAATGACATACACAGACACACCAAGTATATATATATATGTATTTAAAATATTTTAGTATTTTTTGTTCCTTCTTTCATTAAATTATTTTAACCAAAACCAGCACCTCTGTCCCCTTTCTCCTGGATGCATCCCAATCCACCTTTTGTTTATTATCTGCTTGATCATGGTGTTTGTCTTTATTTCGATCCTTCAAGAGACTATTTTGCAACCCCAGCCTGGTGCCCTCGACCCCCAATCCTGCTCCAGAAGGTAGGGGCTGTGGGATGGACAAGAACATCCTATTGATCTGCTTCTGCCTGAAATACAGTGGGTTTTCCTATTGAGCTTGGTGGGAGAGGTGGGAGGATGGAACCTCTGAGGCCAGCGAGCACAACCTTTTGCTTTGGGTAGATCCACGAGAGCATCCCACATCCCACAGCAGCCAGCATTTCCCATCACTTTTCCCCATGTAGGACAGAGGGTTTTCTCCACCTTGCAGCGCTCACTTGCCAGCTCTGGCGAAAGGTAGGGGCTGTCCAGATGTCTAGTTTCAGAAAGGCATTAAAATAGCCTTTGGTGACTTGGAGACGGGGAGTTGGAGCACCCTGAGCTCTGTCCTGTAGCATGGGCTGCAGAAAGGTTCCTTGCCTCCCTTATAAATGCTCCAGAGGTGGCACGGTGTAAAAATTTCTTTTTAGCATGGCAAGCTCCATCCTCCCACAAACATTGACAGGGCAGGGACTCAGTACATCTACCATGGGGTGAGGCTCGAACTTTTTAAAGAGAGACGGAGAGGGGCAGAAAATGCCTGTCCTGGCAAGGGCAAAAAGCACAGTCGTTCAGGGCTAAAACAAAAAATGGATTGAAAAGACCAATTGATACCTTCTTACACCTTCCATCAACACCAATTTTTAAAATAAGACAGCAATACAAAATAACCTTACAGTGAAAACAGTGTCAGAACAAGAGTGGATGGAAAAACTGCGGTCAGTGTTTTGGATAACGCCCTCGGCGGTCAGGGATGCAGGCAGGGGCAGCAGTGCCGAGCACGGGGGTGCGAGAGCCGCGCGACCTGCAGGGCTCTGCCGCCGCACCGAACGCCGGCTGTGACACACTCCGGGTCCCCCGGCTCAGCAGCGCTTTCCTCCAGCACCTGCTCGAAGCCGCAGCCCTCCGGCCTCCTGCGGTACCGAACCGGGAACACCGACCCGAGGGTACCGACAAAGCGGCGGGCACGGCGCGGGCATGCACCTGCTGGCAGACGGCAGGGCTGTGGTCGCGCACATCAGCCCGCAGGTGGATCCCGTCCCGGTCGGCCCCGCCGGGGAAGGGGCCCGGGCGGGGCAGAGCCCGCGCAGAGCCTCGGCACGCCCGGAGCGCGGCGGGGGCCGGGCTGGGCCGGGCCGGCGGGGGGCGCGCGGCGCCGTGCGCATGTTCGGCCGTACGTCACAATAGCGGCGGTGGGAGCGCGCCCGGTCCCAGCCGATCGCGGCTGGTTTGAGCTGGTGCGTTGCCACGGCGACGCCGCGGCGCTATAAATAGGAGCGCGGCGGCCGTGGCGAAGCTTTGTCAGCCGCGGCGCCCCGCTCGCCTCGCCAGCCCCGCTCCTCCTCAGCCGGTCCGGCGCTCCCGCCCGGCTCCGCGCACTGCGCCCGGCTCGCAGGAGGAGGGGGAGGCGACTCGGAGCGAGGGGATCGGCTGCTGCGGGGGCTTGACAGCAGCTCCGCCACCGCTGCTCGAGACGAGACGAGGTGAGGCGGGCGGCGGGCTGTGCCGGGCAGCGGGCGGGCGGCGGGGAGCGGCGGAAGCGGCCGGCGCGGAGCCACGTGTCTGCGGGGCCGCTGCCAAGCGGCGCGGCCCGGGCCGGGCGCCGGTGTTGCTGCCGGGCACGGGGAATCCCCGACCCCGGCAGGGAGGCGGGAGGCTCCGGGCGGCTGTAAGCGGGCCAGACCGGCTCGCCTGGGGAGTATTGGCGGCGCTTTCCGGCAGCGGGGGAAGGGACGCCCCGCCGTGGCCGCCGGGCTGTTTCCGGGGTGGGGAAAGGCAGGTGCGTGGCAGGAACGGAGCTTGGGGCGCCCGGGCTCGCCCTTGGGCCGAGCGGCGCCGGGGCGCTGCCCCCCTGCACACGCGGCGGGCTCCGGCCTGGGCCAGGAGCGAAGCTGAGACTCAGAGTAGTTTGTGTTGGAAGCGACCTTAAAGACCATCTGGTTCCAACTCTGCCTACGGGGGGGACACCTTCCACTAGACACGGCTGCTCAGGGCCCCGTCCAGCCTGGCCTCGGATACCCGGAGTCCCGCGGAGTTTACGCTCTCGGGTGGGGGCCCAGCCGCACGGTGATGTGAGCTGTAGTGAAGGTGCACCCGGGGCTTGCAGGCGCCTCCTCGGGGAGCCGCCGTGTCAGGCTGGGCGTGCAGGGCCGGGCTCTGCTGCGGGACCGTGCGGCTGTGCCGGGAGAAGGGATGGGCGAGCGCAGGGCAGCCGGCCCGTCCGTGCCCACCCAGCGCTCTGCAGGCTCCGGAGGCACGGCGCCTCGGGCACCTTTTCTAGACGCAGCTTGGCTGTATGACTACGGAGCCTGCAGGCATGACTCAGCTCTAAATACAGCTGCTGAATAGGGGAATGTTCTGGAGAACAAATTCTAAATGAGCATAAATTGCCTTTCTTCTGGGGAACTGCAGACACTTTGCACACAGTCCAAATAGAAACATACTTTGGGAGGCTGCAGTTCGCACCTACACGATCGTGTTCTGTGTATGTGCTGTGTAATTGTGCTGCAGTTAAAATTGTGCAATGAGGCGGAGATGGAAAGCTTGCAAGAACTTTTTAACAAAATCTGTTGCGGCCAGTAAGAGTAATTTCCCCTTTACATGTTAGAAGGAAAAGTGCTTTTTATGCAGTGCTCTGCAGAGGGGAGGTTAAACTAAATTCTTCCTTGATGGTGTTCACTTCTCTTAACCACAGCTGAAGTTCCTAAGCTGCTTTCTGCAAAGCTGCAAGTCTGTGATGAGATGCAACTTCTCAGTAATGAGCACCTTCATGAGAAGCGTTTAATTTGCTGTTTCTTATGGTCCTTTGAAAGAGGCTTTTAAGAGAAGACTTTAATCCAGCTTGTGGTAGAATTATCTCTGCACGTGAATGAGAGCAGAGGGAGAATGAGGTTCAATGGATTGTTGGGTTTATTAGAATCAAAGCTTAATCTAGTTTGAATCTCAAATTTGATTTGTCTTTGGTAAGTGAGAAGTGATCAAAAGATGTGAAGTAATTCTTGTTGCCATATGTTTCTGAAGGTTGAAATGAAGTATAATTGCTCTTTCAAAGTTATTCAATGAAACTTAGTGGATTTTGTTATACACATACATGGAATGAATGATTCTGTTGGTTTTAGAACCTTGTTAATCTGTAACAGCTATAAAACATCCTTTTCCAGTTGGTTTATAGCGAGACTTTTTGAAAATAGAGGAAACAGTAGCATAACTTAAAATTAGTGAATAATTCAGAGTTTGCATAATTTTCAGTCCTAGTCTGCATTATTAGTTTGAGTGTAAAAATTGCTGAGAGAAGGAAGAGGGCTGAACCCCGGTACATGAAACCATATCTTCCCTATGAGTGACTTGTAATGCTGAGGTCTTTGAAAGGTAGCACATACTCTGCCTAACAGCTTGATGGAAAATGCTGTTGTTCTGTATTTGGACTACCCAGTAAAAGGGTGGTCCATGGACTTTATAGGTCATGGATGGCAGAGGAGTGTGCTTTTGCACTTTAGTTCTAGTTCTCAAGGGACCTTCTACTTGGCAGGTAGATTTCTGTTAGCAGTGAAGATTTGTAATGGACTGCTGTGAAATCCTGTTCTAAAGTGCTAATTGGGATCACTGTTAAGACTTTGTCTGCAGGTCAGTTATGAACATTCTCAAAGTGTGTATCTGACACATGACAGCTGAGGTTTTTTTGTAGCTTGGAGGTCATAGCAGAACAGGGAAGCTCTAACTAGGAACAAAGCAACTTCAAGGAAAGCCCTGTTCTCATGTCTGCTTTATGCATAGTCTGAACTGTATTGAGAATCCAGATATTTACCTGGCTTGGACCTAATGAAAGATTTTACTACTCAGAAGTCAGTAACAGTCTTGGATTCTGTTTGCCATAACAAGTAAACCCTTTCTTCTGAAACTGGTGAGCAAAATAGTGCTTATGAGTTCTTTTAAAAGAAGTTGTAAGTAGGCACTAGCCATAATATTAATAGCTGTGATTTGGAGGTGAAGGAAAAGACAGCAGATACTTCCAGGGAGACTAATAATATCTGACAGTATTTATTTGATTGGTTTTTTCTTTGAGTAGTTTCAGAATATCACAGAGTTGTTGAACAGAGGAGAACTTGCCTTCCAGCTAGCAAGATTATTTTGGCCTGCCTCCTTGGTTCTGATTACATCTCTTCTGTCATTATGCCAATGTCTAATCTATGCAGCTATTAGGGATCACTGTAGGAGCTGTATAATTGTGAATGATACGAGCACAAAGTAGTGGTAATATAATAACTGTATGAATCTAAGTGAAGTACTGAATGTAAACGATGAATTCAAATTAAGTAATTAACTTTTTTTTTTCCAGCAATTCATACCCAAGTCGTTTCACATAAACCTGAAGTCTTTGAAGTCATGAGCAGCTTCAGCAAAGAAGAATTTGAGTTGACCTTCCTTGATGAAGGCTTTACTGCCAAGGATATCCTTGACCAAAAAATAAATGAAGTGTCATCCTCTGTAAGTATGATGGGAAAACCACTGAATTTGATTATGCTACAAACTTATAAACTAATAGAACAGGTCGTCCTTGCAAATAATCTGCAAGACAGTCCCCTCAAATGCTGACCTCTAGGCTTATCATGTTGTCTGTTTGTAATGTTAAGATCTGTGTTTGCCCTAGGATGATAAAGATGCCTTCTATGTTGCTGACCTCGGGGACATTGTGAAGAAGCACATGCGGTGGCATAAGGCCCTTCCTCGGGTGACGCCCTTCTATGCTGTAAAGTGTAACGACAGCAAAGCTGTTGTGAAGACCCTTGCTGTTCTTGGGGCAGGGTTTGACTGTGCCAGTAAGGTGAGATCACAACTATTTTCTGATCTGTGGCAGTAGTATCTGTACAAAACATTAAATTGAGCATAACAAGTGGTGTTGCTTTTGTTGTTCTGATTACATTAATCATCCATCTAGAAATATCTTCAATGTAATCTGTTCTTTCTTCAGACGGAAATACAGCTGGTACAGAGCATTGGTGTGCCTCCTGAGAGAATAATATACGCAAATCCCTGCAAACAAGTATCTCAAATCAAACATGCTGCCAGCAGTGGTGTGCAGATGATGACGTTTGATAGTGAAGTAGAACTAATGAAAGTTGCAAGGGCCCATCCAAAAGCCAAGTAAGTAGTGCTAATTGTTCTATAATTCTTCCTTGGGTTACCAAGATACAGAAATATCTGCTTTATCTGAAACTTGTTATTCATTAGTTTAAGATAGTCTGCAGAACTGTGAAGTAATAAACTATTAGTTTTTATCTTCTTTTTTTTATCTTTTGTCTTTTTTAGTTAGAGTCGACTCAGTTGTTTATTCTTATTTATAGTACAGTGAGTGCTACAGCACTTCTAGTTAACTAGTTAAAAATGAAATGGTGATGTATTTTGTTCATTACAAGGTTTAAGGCCTAACTGTCTAATTAAAAACTAACATTTATATTATTTATACTTTTGACTCAATGATTACATACTTGTGACTTGCTGTGTGGCATTTTTATTTAATTGCAAAATACTACTTAAACCTAAGAATAAACATAAGAAGGAAGAAAACTTTCACTTTAAAGCTTCTATTTTGTTTTATACTTAATTTATACTGTATTTTAAAGTCTTCAATTCCAAATTTTTCACTATGTGATATTACACACTTTTATTTACACTACACACTAGTGATTTTAGTTTTATTATTCAGTTTTGCAAACTTTCTCCAAGGCCTTAAATGAAAAGCAGTGTTCCTCTGGGGATTAGTGCTTGATAGCACAGAAAGTTCAAAACTCCCTGTTTTCAGGGTTCCAACATCAAACATACTTCTAACCAGTGAAATCTAGTCTTGCAGGGTTTACTGGCACTTTAGGAAGAGATACATGGAGCAGCTTGTGTCTTTAAGCTCAGTCTCATTCTCAGATCATACCTGTCTGATGATGATGTTTGTTATACTGAAAATTAACTCCTCATTTTTTCCTGTTTCTAGGTTAGTCTTGCGCATTACCACCGATGACTCCAAAGCAGTCTGTCGTCTGAGTGTTAAATTTGGAGCTACACTTAAGACTAGCAGGCTTCTTCTGGAGCGTGCAAAAGAACTTGACCTTGCCATTGTTGGAGTTAGGTGAGCTGACAGTACCAAAACACAGTTGTATTAAATAAATTTTCTTTAATGGTCTAGCTGACAATAGAGATGCTTTTGCATGTGATGACATGAGTTTATACAAAGCTTCTTGACTAATTTGCCAAATATCAACTGATATTTTGTATCTTTTTGTAGTTTCCATGTTGGAAGTGGATGTACAGACCCAGAGACCTTTGTTCAAGCCATTTCTGATGCCCGCTGTGTGTTTGATATGGGAGTAAGTCTAGTTCTACTTTCTCTGGAGCTACTGCTCTACTGTTGTGGCAAAACTGAATGAAGTGTACAACTATTATGGGGTTAAAAGCGAGCTAAGTTACTGGCTTCAGTTTTTTAGGTTCTGGTAGCTTACTTTGACCAGCTTGGCAAAACTCGCATACAGATGCACTAAAATTGGCAGCTCAGACTCAAAAAACTGTTCCTTGAACATGTGTTAGCTCTGTTTCAATTGTTAATGAAATGACTTCACATTACTTTTTAAGCTAAAATGATAAATTATGAACATTTTTTGACAGTGTTGCTGTTAATCTCATTTTAGGCTGAGCTTGGCTTCAATATGTACCTGCTTGATATTGGTGGTGGCTTCCCTGGCTCTGAAGATGTCAAGCTTAAATTTGAAGAGGTAAGAAGTTCTCAGATTGTGGAGTCTGTTTGGGTGTTGATTTGCAAAAACGTGTCTGCTTGGTCAGAAATCTAATGAAGAGGAAAAGAGGAAATAATGTAACTAAAAATTAGATGAGCTTTTTAGATACATAGCTAAATGACTGCACAAATGTGCGGAAGTCTCAAAAAAGTAAAGCTGGTTTTAACAATGGGATTGATTCTTACTGGCCTAGACTTCTTCCAGTTGCTGCTGTACTTCAGACTGAATAGATTGGCACTGCTCCCAAACAGGGTGAAAGGATAGTCCTGAACCCATACTGTCCTTAGGGGTGGCAGCAGTAAGGTCAGTGTCCGATTTGATTTAGGACTAGCTTTTAGATACTTTTTAAATTCAGTGTTTTCCAGTCTACTTTACCTCAGCAATAGTTCTGCTTTCAGAAGAGACAAGGGGGCTGAATATTAATAGGACTTCCACTTAAAGCAGTGTTGTTAGAGCACCTTGCCTTCTAACCCAAGGAGGTGTTAAACATTGTATTATATTAACACAAGGATATAGTAAGTTACATAAAAAGTTTTCTTATAATACTTGGAGCTAACATTGTAGCATTCTGACACCTCCTAGTGAAGTCCAGCTTCTCACAGTGCACTATGGGCATACATGAGGCATCAAAAGCAAATTATGTCATTGGGCTCCATGGCATGATACAGCCATGTTGCAGTTGGAGGCAGCTTCATGATCACTTCAGAACCTGGAAATAACTGTTCATGAAGGCAGCTGAATCGAGTATGATAGTAAGGCCCTTTGAATGCTTATGATCCCATGAGATGACATCTTTAGGATTTAGTAAGCTGGGGAATAGTGCATGAGTAGCAGCACTACAAGTGGACTACAAATCAAATTTGAAGTGTGGAGACTTGCAGGACATTGATAATTTAGTGACCCTAGGAAGGGTGATTTCCTTCATCCTCAAACATGGCCTGTTTTGTTACTTAAACTTTAAGCTGCAAGTGATGTCTGCTTTTTATGATTTGTATAAATTTAATTCCAAACAAGATATTGAATGAGAAAATAGCAAAAGCAGTCAATAGAAATTACAATAGATGTTAATAGATGTTACATGTTTCACTAGTATATGATTTTGAATTTCAGGGTCTTACTTCATCTCAGACTTCTGAAGTAGCTCTTGAGTAGCTGCTGAAATTTTAATACTGGCATCTGTTTTTTCCCTAGATCACAAATGTAATCAACCCAGCACTGGATAAATACTTCCCTTCAGATTCTGGAATAAAAATTATTGCAGAGCCAGGAAGATACTATGTTGCATCAGCATTCACACTGGCAGTCAACATCATTGCAAAGAAAATTGTGTTAAAGGAGCAAACAGGTTCTGATGGTATGTAAATTGAGATCTAGTCTTAGATCTAGCCAACTGTGTGTTTCTTTCCAAGACTTGTTCTCATTGATATCTCAACTTCTTCCAGATGAAGATGATGCAAATGACAGAACCCTTATGTACTATGTGAATGATGGGGTCTATGGATCATTCAACTGCATCTTGTATGATCATGCACATGTTAAGCCAGTCCTGCAAAAGGTATGCCTGTTCAAAAGTATCACATACTAGTCACATATCATGTATGTAGGAGAATCCTTGTCTCAGCCATCACTTCTCACTTCACTGCTCCCTTCATGTTGCCAGACTTTGGCATTTAACTTATGAAGCATGCAGTGGAATTAACTCAAAGCCAGAAGTAATGAAGAACCTGCAAGCAGTTCTTTTCTTCAGAGGTGGAATGTTAACACTAACTATATTAGTTCTGGAAGCTCTGTTTTCATAGTCAAATAATGAAACTTCACTCTCTCCTTTAGCGGCCTAAGCCAGATGACAACTGCTACTCCTGCAGCATTTGGGGACCAACCTGTGATGGCTTAGATCGGATTGTTGAGAGGTTTAATATGCCAGAGCTGCAAGTTGGTGACTGGATCCTGTTTGAAAACATGGGTGCCTATACTGTTGCAGCAGCTTCTACTTTCAATGGATTCCAGAGGCCAACAATACACTATGTGATGTCAAGACCGGCGTGGTTAGTAACTAAATATCTTGATCCATCAGTACTTCTGAGATCACTGTAATAAATAGCTCATATCAGTTGGCTGCCCCTTAATAAGCAAGGGTGTAGTTTTGGTCCCACAGTCTTTTAAAACCTCCTGGTGTGGAATAAGGCAATGTCTCTGAAGGTCTTTGATATGTGCTTAGAAAAATGCTGATGCCACTAATTACTCTTCTCTATTGTACACACTTACAGCAGAGATGATTTTAAAGGGGTAATGTTAGGAGACTTCATTAATCTGGATTCTAGCTAGTGTTTTTACTATTGCACAACATACAGAATCATTACGAATTCTTTACTAGTCACAGAAGCTGAATGTAATCAGACATCAGTCAATCACAGTTATAATATGTTGTTGTCTAAATTAGTAGCTTACTAAATCCTGACTGCAGGATACAGGGACATTCAATAGTGTTGCTTCACAGTATGATCCGTTTGAGAGCTATTCCTTGGTTTAGGTTCAGCTCTGGCTCAGTACTCAGTGTAGAGTGCTAGATCTCCTTGGGAAGTTATTAAACAGGTAAGCAAAGAAAGCCAGACTACCTTTTAAGTGCAAGGACACTGTGAAACTGCAACTTAAACAGCAGTTTAAAGTAACCTGGATGCTCTGCAGTGCAACACAAGTTAATGGATTGCACCTTCTATAAAAGTGGGTTTCCTTAAGAGGAAATCCTTACCTCTCCTGGTATCTGCCTGCTGAACTGGCAGAGGGCTTTTGGGCAGAAGTGTTACCTTAAAGCATGATTAGCTCTGCTATTAGGTTGTTTTCTAATTTATTGAAAATCTTTAGGTTCAGGGGAATGCCTGACATAAAGCTAAGAGGAAGCTTCCTCTATTCTTCTGCTAACCCTGCTGGTATAAGCAGGGCTTGTATTGTTTCTTTCCCTTAGTGAAACCTCTGGTCGATCGAACCATTTTTCAAAACACATGAAGCTTTTAGACTTCCCTTAACACTCCAAAACTGTGTCTAATTGAACTAAAAATGGGTCTGCAGGAGAATAATTAGCTTTTTCACTGTATCACTAGGTTGCTGTTAAAATTTAATAATTGGTCTGAGGCATGCTGAGCTTAATTATGCAAACATAACTCTCATCCAAGGCCATAGCACAGCCATCTTTCAGCCTTATGTGTGTTTTCTGTTTTGGCTAGAGAATTGTGATGAGCTGGTCCTTAACTGAGAGGCATGTATCAATGAGATTATGGTGCAGATCTTTCTAGGATGGGCAGAAGTCTTTTAGAATGTCATCTGCATTATTGTAAAGGTGTACTACTAAATTTGTGCTAGAAACTGTGGAAGATAAAGGACAAAATGATTACATGTGTCTAAGTTAAAACTAGTAATACATGAGGACCCATGCAGTGGCAGAACTGTTTGCCTTGCATACCTAAGATAATTAGAACTGTAAGGTGGCACCAAGCTGAGTGCTCTGTTGACACACCTGAGGGGTGGGATGCCACCCAACACTTGAGGATAGGGTTGAGAAGTGGGACTGTGGCAATGTCATGAGGTTTAACAAGACCAAGTGCAAGGTGCTGCACCTGGATGGGGGCAAGTCCTGGTATGAATCCAGGCTGGGGGATGAACAGATCCAGAGCAGCCTTGCCCAAAAGGACTTGGGAGTCCTGTGGGTGAGAGGCTGGACATGACCCAGCCATGTGTCCTTGCAGTTCAGAAAGCCAAAAGTGCCCTGGGCTGTATCCAAAGCAGCGTGGGCAGCAGGGGAGGGAGGGGATTCTGCCCCTCTGCTCTGCTCTGCTGAGACCCCACCTGCAGGGCTGCATCCAGCTCTGGGATCCCCAGCACAGGAAGGACATGGAGCTGTTGGAGCAAGTCTGAAGAAGGACACTAAGTTGATCAGAGGGATGGAGCGCTTCTGCTGTGAGGAAAGACTGAGAGAACTGGATTTGTTCAGTCTGGAGAAGGTCTTGGAGTGACCTTATTGCAGTGTTCCCATACCTGAGAGGAGCTTACAGGAAAGATTGGGCAAGACTGTTTGCAAAAGCACATAGTGATGGGAAAAGGGATAATGGCTTCCAGCTGAAAGAGATGTCCCATCCCTGGAAGTGTTCAGGCCAGGCTGGATGGTCTAGTTGAAGATGTCCCTACCCATGTCAGGGAGGGTTAGAACTAAAACTTCAAGGTCCCCTTCCAACCTAAACCATTCTATGAATCTGTGAACTGAGTCCAAAAACTCAGTCAACTGAAGTTACTCTGAGGTTGTGTTTTAGTACAATTCTTGTCTGAGTAAGGAAGGAGTTGCATGGTTCTTACTGGTCTGGTCAGCTCCTTTATATTCCTAGACTGTTATCCATGCTTTTTCTTGATTCAAGTTACCCAGTAGTTGTGAGCGTGTGGGATAAGTGACAGTCACGGTTGTTAGGGATTTTCACATCTGAAATTCTGAACTATTGAGCACAAAGTCAGTAAATCTGAATAGCATGAGGTATACAGATGTAGCTACTTTATATGAAGATGCATCTTTGCAGATCTAAATCCTACACAGAAATGGTAAAATAAGCTTAGTATTGGCACTTACCCTAAAGCCTAACCAGCCACCTGCATGGATTCTGCTTTTATTATTTTTATTTTTGCCCCTATGATAGTAATGTCTGGATTGCATGTGATACATAGAGAGTTCATTTCATACTCACTGGCAATTAAAAAGAATGGTACTGCACATTTTTTTGATAGATTGCAGTGAAACAGTTTTTGACTCACACTTTTTTTTCTTTCTAGGCAACTAATGCAGCAGATCAAGGAGCAAGGCTTCCTAGCTGAGGTGGAGGAGCAGGATGTTAGTCTGCCAGTCTCTTGTGCCTGGGAAAGTGGAATTGAATATCCAGCAACTTGTGCTTCAGCTAGTATTAATGTATAGGTAATATTTAGTAACTAAGTGCAAGGTTAGTCACTGAATTTAGGGCATTTGGGGGACTGTTAACTTAATTCTTGGTAGAATTTTTAAGTGGTTTTTTTAACATTTAGGTTTGGCATAAATGCAAGAAAAATGACTAGGAGATGGGTCACAATTATCTGTGTTCCTATGGAAACTATTTGAATATTGTTTTATATGGATTTTTATTCACTTTTCATGTATGCTACTAAAGACTGACCCTCAACTGTCAAACAAGTATTTGTAGCTTGTGTATGGCAGAACGGGCTAAGCTTAGTGCTTTGTGACCTACCTGTTTTAAAATAAAGTATATTGAAATAACTGGTCCTGTGTTTTTTCAATCTGTAGAAAATTGATGTGTCATGGATGGCTCTTATAGCATATCTGAGGGCAGACCAGATGCTGCTAGCCCAGAATTTACCAATAAATGGATCTCCCCTACCTTTGTCCTCCCAACTGAAGGAAACCCTCAATTGATAGGGAAATGAATTTTCTTTTTTCATATGTGATTAGAAGAAGGTTGGCTGTCAACAAATGGAATACTGTGTGAATTCTTGTGAATTCGCTTTTTTTTTCACTACTGAACACATGTGTAACAAGTTGCATATTGCAAGCTCAGTACAGTGCTGGTTTTCTGCGAGTTAATCTACAAGTGCTGTGGCCAGCACTGGTGGCTGTTAATGAACATATCATTGAGAGAATACAGCACAGGCACACTGCTTGTTACATGTGCAAGAACTAAAATATGTTACAGGAAAACCCAGGAAGCTGAAATTGTGTGGCTGACAGGTTCTCTGACCTGTGTTGCCTACGGCTTTAGTATAAAAGAGATAAGAAACAGGGCCTGACATCTTCTGTATATGCAATGCAATTAGAAGCTCTAATTTAATGTTATGAGAAGACATGCTACCCTTCTGACTTTGGATTATATGTGATAGATGACAGTAAGTAGTAAATACTAGGAGCTAATACAGGGGTGCTGGTGATAAAATAGTCTGCTTATTGAAGCAAAGCATTCTGACTTAGGTTTAACCTACGTTATTTTGCTGCCACTTTTTGCACAAAAATTAGAAAATATTTTGATTAACTAATTGGTCCTAGAGCTGGATTAGATCTGTTTGCCAGAAGGTCCTGGGCTGCAGGCATGCTATAAGAAATGCCTGGTGTATAAAGAGAAAGATCTTATGTATCAAGTAAATAGGTAAAGCTTAAGCTGCCTAGGAGTAAGTGTTAAAATTTGAAGGGCTGTCCAAAGGTTGGCATTGCTGATAGAAACAGTGACTAACAAGATGAGAAATAAAGCTGTTTTTGTACAAGCAGCTCTAAAAGGCAATGTTTAACCTTCATTCTGTGCTTCCAGCAGAAATTCTATTAGCTGAATGAGCAGGGTAAACAAGAGTGATGGTACCTCATTCCTGAGTCTCTTGAAGCATCCCAAGTGACTTTTTAAATTTCCTTTATTCCCAGCTTTAAGCTTGTGATTGAAATAGCATTTGCCTTTATTCTTATGTACATGACAAACTTCAGTACCTGTACAAACTGGAGCCATAGCTTTAATGTCATAAAAACTCATTGCATCCAAACTAGGATTTCCTTTAGCTTCTCCAAATTCAACTGCAACCTTAATGACTCTTATATGTAAACAGAGGTAGTAAATGGTAACCAAAAATTAATGCTGAAACAATTCCACATCTAAATCTTGCTCAGCAAGAGCTAAGTGCATTTGGTATGCAGAAAATATACTCTGAGAAGCTGCAGTTGTCTAAAGGAGTTGTAGCTACTTTTTCAAGGTGCCTCTTTGAAGGCTGGGGCTGTTTGTGTCAGAAGGGAGTTCAGTGTAGTGAGACCTTAGGTGATACCCAGCAGGACACTAGGTACTCCTGCAGGTAAGTGGCACAGTCTGCCTTCCTCTACTCAAAACCAGTGGAGACCATCTCCAGCAGGTAGTTTGAAGGCAATCGCTTATGGAAACTAATTAGTGAGCTTCACTCAGAGGAAATTGGCAGGTTGCCAGGTAATATCTTCATTTAACTTGATTATTTTAGCTTTTTCACTGGGCTTTGTCTCAAAAATCCAAAATTTACATCTCTGCTGGAAACCAGGACTGTGGAAACATGCTAACCAGCATTTTGATGAATATGATGCTCCCCAAAAGAGATGTAGCTGATTGTAGTTCTTTACCTTTCTCTCCTATGGCAGGTATGTCATAGACTTGTCTGATGCTCTCTAAGCTACATCTTAACAAGTGTGTCAGGTATTTAAAAATGGCTAATCTGAAGCATCTGTGTAAAAAAACACCAATGGATTTTACCAAGGGACTTTTAGTACTTTCTGGGAGTAATAAGTGTTTATAGGAATGCTGGTGTGTCTTTAAGCAAGACTTAACTGTCTCAGGTTATGCTGAACAGATGTTCTGGGCTTTGGGATACTTCATCTCACTGCTGGCTGGCTCCTGGCTTCCACAGCATCTTAGCTGCCCATTTGTTAATTGATTTTAAAGTAGCCCAAGTGACAGTATTTGGGCTTAGGGTGACTGTGGGTATTCCCTACAATCCACAGTAGGGAAATCTGTTTGTTACTGGTAGCTGGAGTGAGGGCATGTAGGACAGCAAAGATTGTAACAAAGTAAGCAGTGTGCTCATATGGTTTAGTTTGACCTCCCCTTGATGGCCTTTTGGGACATTAAGCCTTTGCTCTGTTTTGCTGTGTTTATTGATCAAATCCAGTTGTTCTAACTGCACATCTTAATTATTCCTCCCTGGGGCAGGCTTGTCTGATACAGGAGGAAGGGAGGAGCTGCATGCCAGAAAAATTGAGATCAGCTGCATCTGTCTGATGTGATTAGCTCAACAAATATTAAAGTTGGAGCCAAGAATAGCCTCTGCCTTTCAGCTTGCTCCTTGCTAGCCTTGCTCTGTATGGTGCTCTGTCTCATTATGGGTTTTGCTGGCACATTAGCAGGGGCTGTGGCATCCCTGCTCCAAATGCCCTCCGGTGCTTACTCCACTTGATGGCACCATTGATGGTGATGTCAATTCCCTTGGGATCACACATGTAAAAACAAAGTAATATCTGAGGAAAATACCAAGACATCTGCCTGAGATGGCTCCTCATTTCTCTTTTCTGAATAGTGAAGCCACTTGAGATCTTGAGGTCTGGCTGAGACCCCTTACATTTAGTCCCCATGTAGCCATACATGCCCTGTACTGCACATTCTTCAGTGCAAAGGTAGTTTCATATACTAAAAAAAGCTGAGAAACAGAAAATTCCTTGTCCTTTGGAATTATACCAGATGGAAAAATCAAAAGTGGAAATGTTTTAGGAGAGATTGGAGAATACTGACACAAAGTGAGAGGAAGTAAGGGACAAGGGAAATTTGCTGCTGGCAGTGTACCATGGGTCAGATATCCCTTGTTTTACTGCATGGCCATTTAACTCATGTTTTGCTTTTTAAGCTGCTGTCGTCTAGGCTACCACATAGGCCTTGCAGACAAAGTGTTAGTGCACCATTTGCCATGGCAGTCAATTCTGCTGCCTCGCTTTCACCAGCAGAGAAACCCAGAGCTGGGAGCAGCACTGAGCAGGGACCCCATGACTCCACCTGCAGGAGCAGGAACAAACCTGGAGCTGGAGGGAGCTCTTCTGCCACAGACCTCGTTCCCATAAACTACTATCCTTTAAACAGTTGTTTTATAGCTAAACACACCATCAGTTTGCAGTAAGATTTCCAGATCAAAACCATACCTCTTCCACAAAAAAAAAAGTAAACATATCATTATCCACAAGTATAGCAAGAGGAGCTTAGATGATTACTATTTAGTTGACAAAAACAAAAATATCACCAATCATTGAAATAATAATTATCTTTCATTTTCTCTTGAAAGAAGCACTGATCAGTACCAAAACAAGTGAGAGTGACTTGCTTTGGAGAGTGTCCCTGGTTTTGATTGCATCATCTGATTTTCTTTACAATTTGAAGGCAGTTGGTGTCTCCATGGCCATGGAGTGGTTTCAGTACCCGTGTCACAATTGCCTGCAATTCAAATTTGTCTTGAGCTCATTAAAGCACTATATTTGACCACCCTAAAAATACACTGAGAGTAGGGAGCATATATTGGGGCTGGGACTTAGGTTTTGGCAAGCTTTGCTCTTGCTCTTCAGTTGGTTTTGTAGTCCTCAGTACAGGAGGTGTTTAGAGCAACTTGGCCACTGTGGTACCACTTCTGGAAAGCTGATGATGAGCAGAGGGGCGCAGCCACCAAGATGATGTTGCCCTTTGCAGGATGAGTCAGAGGGTGAAGGTGAGCACTTCAGGCATGAACAACACTGGCCCCTTGAGTGCCCTCCACTTCAGCCCAGAGATGCCAGAAGCATTACAGGGAAATCACTGGCAAATGAAAGGAGCTCCCTCAAGGGAGCACACTGCAGTCTTGTGTGTCCATGTAGTCTTGTAAGTATTGCTACAGTCCAGTAAATATTAGACCCTTATTTGCATGTGTTTCTTGATGCTTACACTGCAGTAACAATTTTCCTCTATTTAGTCTTTGCCTGAAGACAAAAGCATTAACATGCTGATTCCAACCCTGCCCTTTCTCATTCATTTTAGGGAGCTGGTCCCAGTCCTACCCACAGTATTCCCACAAAAAAGAAGTGCCTTCCAGTTATAGTCTCTTCAGTTCAAGCTCTCAAAGTGCTTTGCAAAGGACTAATTGGTTCACCCTGCTTTTGTGGTACGGATCCCAGCTGCCATGTTCCAGTCCAGAGAGCAGCCAGAAGACAGCAAGACTGTGTAGCAATTCAGGGAGGGAGAGAAAGGCAGAGATACTTTCAGGGCAGTGATGCAGAGACCAATGCTCCCAGTTGGATTACTAACAACACCTTATTGCTAGGGATGAGGACGCTCAGAGTGCCTTGAGAACTCAGCAAGCACTGAGCTTCTCAGCAAGGAGATGAGAAAGGGCAACTGTAGCAGCTGAGTACAAAGAATTCCCAAAATACTTTATTTTATACTTTACATAAATAATACTTTTACAGGTATTATTTAACCTACCCTGAGATAGCAGTTCCCTACCCTGTGAGATCAGGAATTGGACATTCAGTTGGCTTAAGCATCACCTTTAATATTTGGCAACTAAGCTCACTAGCTGGAAAAAAAGAAGATACTGGCAATCTTGCCAAGCACAGGGTTTCAATGGTTGAACAGGATAACATGGATGCACAGTTCAGTAAGAACAGAAGTGCTGCTGCCCTTACTGTGAAGATAAGAAGAAAATAATCTATTGCATTGTTACATTTGAAAAAATCCTGCTTAAGAACTCCATTTCCTTACTGTTAACTATAGTTCATCAATAGCAACAACATTTCACTCTAACAGGTCAATAAATATTTCTTAGCAATGGTTGTCTCACTTTTCTGCAGTCAAAGTATGCATTAAACAATTAAAGGACCTGGCTGAAGTGAAAAGCAAAAGAAAATCCAACTTGCCAGTGACTGCTATTGAGGGGAGGCTCCCAAACTCCTCACAAGTCAGGCACTATGGGACTCACTTCCTTCTGCCATCTGGGTTTCACTCCCCTGTGGGGTATTTGGGCAGTCTGGTCCAGTGGAAAGGTGTCCCTTCCAGGGACAGGATGTTGGAACTAGTTGGTTTTTAAGGGTCCCTTCCAACCCAAGCCATTTTCTAACTCTGTGATTGATTCTATGATTATACCTGACTGCAAGCAGAGCAGGGAGGGAGGCGTTCCTCTGACCGAGCCAAAGGAGATCCTCCCAGAGATAAGGATGTGCAGACTAATTAGCCACGAAAAAGCCCACAAGATGGAGCTCAGCTCAAAAAAAATGCATCCAAGAAACTGTCGGTCAGAGCCAGGGAAGGGGTAGGAAAGGAGTGAAACAGAAAGCTTTCAAATGATTACCACATTCCCGATGTTAGACCACAGCATGAGCAAGATGTTATTAGAGCGAACCAATGCAAATAAGAAAGTACAAGGAAAAAATATGTACAAAGTAATAATTAAGCCATTGCACGGCTCAAAAAAACCCCAACCAAAGCTCTCATCCCATCCATTCACAGAGATGGGAAACGGAGGATGTGAGGGTTTTAATACAAAGAAAACTCCATAAAGAGCTAGGGTTTCTTTAATATTATTTATTAAGGCTGTTACCTCAAATGTCCTGTTAGCTTCCAGTTTCCTGCTTGGAGCCCAGTCTGAGGCTTGGTTCTTTCAGTAGCTATTTCTGTGATGTTTTTTATTCTTCTCTCTTGCTGGGGTTAATTTAGGTTTGCTGTTGTCAGAGGTTTGGGGGTTTTTTTGAGTAAGTGCATAGAACTGATTTATGCCACCTTCTGTAGAGCAGCTTTGCAGGACTGCTGATGTCAAGTGCCAGTGGACACAAGCTGAAAACCTGGGAGTCAGGCTGGGTGCAAGGAGAAACTTGCTTCATGGGGACAGACAGCACTAGTGGACTTGGCCAGCCTCCATCTCGGGAGGCTTTTGAGACCTGACACATCAAGGTCTTGAGCAGCCCTGAGCTGATCTTGCTTGGAGCAGGAGCCTGGGCTAGAGACCTCCTGAAGTCCCTTCCAGGCCTAGTGTGCTTGTCATCCCCTGCTCCCTCGAGGGTGTGGCAGTGCCATGGGGCTGGGTCCTGCAGCACAGTTCCCTCAGTTCAGCAATGGGGTTTGCCAGCACCAGCAGCTCCTTGGCTGCCTGCCCCTCCACGGGGCTCTGCTTGGTGAGGGCTTGTGCTCTGGTGCTAAAATGGATCTAAAGTGGGCAGCAGCCTATTTTTTTTTTTTAAGAGAAGAACTGGTAACGGATTTAAACCAAAGACGCGGTGTTGATATTGGATCAAAGGGAAGAGTCTCATCCTGCTCCGTGGAGTGAAGAAGATTCCTCACCCAGGAGCCCTGACCCTTATAAGGCAGCCTCTCACCTTCCTAAAGCAGTTTTCCTGTGTCCCCAGCTGAATGTGCTGATCACTGTTTGCTTCTCCTCCTGGGAAAGCTGCAAACATTGGAGGGAGCAAATAGCTTCATTCCCAGCCACAGGTTTAGAACACTGGTGTTGTCTTTAGGACAGGGTATTGGGATCCAATACTGTGCCAGCCCCAGGAAAGGTGAATCACAGGGAGGAGGATGCGGGGCACAGGGCCCGTGGGGAGCAGAACAGGGCTATGAAGGAGCATTGCAGGGCCCGTGGGGAGCAGGGCAGGGCCCGTGGGGATCAGGGCAGGGCTATGAGGAGCATTGCAGGGCCGTGGGGATCAGGGCAGGGCTATGGGGAGCATTGCAAGGCCCGTGGGGATCAGGGCAGGGCTATGAAGGAGCATTGCAGGGCCCGTGGGGAGCATTGCAGGGCCGTGGGGATCAGGGCAGGGCTATGAGGAGCATTGCAAGGCCGTGGGGATCAGGGCAGGGCTATGAGGAGTATTGCAGGGCCCGTGGGGAGCAGAGCAGGGCTATGGGGAGCATTGCAGAGCCGTGGGGAGCAGGGCAGGGCTATGGGGAGCATTGCAGAGCTGTGGGGATCAGGGCAGAGCCCGTGGGGATCAGGGCAGGGCCACCGGAACGTCTGTGACCGCTGAGCTGCAGCACGGCCTAGCGCCCTTGGAAAGGGTGGGCTAAAGGAGAGACTTTAAAAGGTAGGCTCTCGTGGCGGCCCAGCTGAGGGAAGCTGCAGGAAAGCAGCGCTGTGGGCAGGACACAGGCGAAGGAGGCGCCGCGGCTGAGGGCTGGGCTGTACCGTGGCTAGATGGCAGCAGCAGCCCGCGCTGGGGCCGCTCCTCCCGCGCCCTGCCGCATCCATCCCGAGCTGCTGATAGCTAGCACACAGCCTTCAGCTCCCGGACCTTCCCAAGGCTGTGGTTACTGCCCGCACACTACCTTTTTGGGGGAAGAGAAGAAATTTCTTTATTACCAGCAAATAAATTGACTGGCACTGAGGCAAGCTGAGAGGGTAACGGGGCTGTTAGGGAATACGTAACTCCTTAAATCTTTGGCTTTTGAGCTCGAGAAAACATGGTGGGGAGGGAAGAGGTCCGAGCAGAGGGGGCCTGCCCGGGGTGCAGCCCTCCGGGGAGGTTGGCAGCAGCTCCCAGTGTTCTTCTGCCCAATGCACCAGGTCCAGGGGTCTGTGGGACACAAGAGACTCCCTGGAGTGTCTGCAGCCGATGAGAGATAAGGGCAGGCTGCTAGAGTGAGGGTCACCTCTGCAGGAGGTGAGTCCAGCTGTGCCCAGCTCCTTGCACTCCTGACCAGACGAGCATCCCATGGCTCAAGGAATGCATGCGGGAGGTGGAGGCCACTCCTTACCCAGGCCTGGACAGCTTAATCTGGGTGTGTCCCTGGATCACCCCAAGACATGCCCTGGGAGAGACCCTGAGCTTCTCCCACTGCTGATGTCTCCTGCAGAAAACCACCCTGCTTGGGCAGAGGATACCGGTGGGACTGCAGCAAGGCAGAGCACATCTCTGCTGCCCTGGCTTATTGATACTGTCCCCAGTAATGCACAGGGACACTCTGCAACCATCCTCTGCCATCCTGCTAGCCCCTCTATTCTTCCTGAGAGCCTGTGCACCAGCAGGGAGGAATAAAGGAAAGAAAAAGTGAAAAGGGGGGAAAAAGCTACCCTGGTCATTATTCATTATTTATTGCTATGAGTGTAAAGTGCTGAATTTCTGATACCTAATGAGTTTTCTTCTGTCCTGAGCAATACCACACAAAGTACAATTTATCTTTGGGGGAGATGGATGCAGCTGAGCCGGTACTAGACTTAGGACAAAAGAGTATTGACGTCACTCTCAGGAGTCCAGCAGCAGATGTTTAACATCGTCTCCAGCCTCAGGCCAAAGGTACAAGTCTGGTACACAAATTACCAAGGCAGATTCACTGGCCTGCATTAGCTCTGGGGTCAAGAGGGGCTGATCAAAATGTTCCCTGCCTGCATTAGGCAGCTGGGAAGCCTCTTGCCACTGCTCTGCACTGTACGTGATTTAGCCAGGTACCAGCTGCCATGTAGAGATTTTAAGGTTTAAATTGTGAAGCAAAGAGCTAAGGGCACAGAAACATGGACATGCAGCCTGCACATGCTGTGCCAGATCAGGGATGGCAGGTCCTGGAGGGCAGTGGAACCCCATATGATGAGCGCAATGCCCAGGGAATCATTTTACCCAGGCCAGTAACATCCTAGACTGCTAGGCTCTCCAAAAGCTTCTTTGTCTTCTAAGGTGAGCACTGACTTGTTATTTTTAGACCTCTACCCAAAGTGATCCCAATACCATTTAAATTTTCACCTCAAAATATGTGAATGGTTAGAACGACTGTTTTTTAGAGTTCTTTTTTTTTATATTTTATATTAGATAACTAAGCTTTAGTTAATGGGTAGTAGCTTTGCTGCCTCAAAATAGATATGGAGAAAAACCTCTGCAATATTTTGCCTAATTTCTAATGATCCTAAACAATCTTGTATCACCAGTAAACATCCATCCATCCATCCATCCATCCATCCCTTTTCAGACCATTTAAGAATGTGTTACCTCTTAATTCCTGCAGAGATCAAGATTTACCAGGCACAACTTCCGTTTGTAAGAGCTCATTTTATCTCTTCTCTTTATACATCACATTTATCTAGCATCTGCAATATCTGTACATTGCTATTGTTTCTACTGCTTTTTTCTAGTCCAGACATGAGACTTACCGATTTGGAGTTCCTTAGACCATGCCTTGGAATGATTAAAAGAAACCTCAGCTAATAATTCAGTATTGTGTTTGCTGGAGGCTGATTTAAGGAAGAGGTTGCACTCTCATCCTTCTGTTCTTTGGGTGCACTTAAGTGGCTACTACCTGATACAAGCAATTTCTTCCTGTTCATTTTAGCAGGCTGCTGGAAAGCCTTTCCTGAGGCATTTCAGGTGGAAGCAGCTCCTCAGCCTGGGTTGCTGTCACCTATAGCAGTGGTTGCAACTTTGGTTAAGGAAAATAAATTAAATAGCTTGGCTTCTCACTGCCACACTGGTGGCATAAAGGGTAAAATATTCTGGGATAAAGAAAAAAGAAAAAAAAAAGCCTTGTTACTTTAAGATGTATGGATAAAGTTAACAACCTGCCTGGGTCAAATACATTCACTTCAGGTCTTCTCACATGTATGAAACTCACTGTGCAACTCCATCCTCTCTTCCAGGACAAAACAGAGCATGTCTGTGGGCTCCAATTCGTTGTAAATCACTAATTAGTCATCCAAGACAGCCAGCCTGGTAAGGCTGTGGTCAATTCTCTGAAGTATCAATAATCCTCTCAATCCCATGGGCAGAGCAAGTGAACTTTGAGCTTTGTTTCCAGAGGAAAGCCCACCATGCCAACCTCTGCAGCTGGGTCTTAACACCTCTCAGCATCACTCTTTTTCATATTAAAAATAATTTCCCCCTAGTTTTATTAAAAAAACATGACCCGGAGGCAAGCTGGAAGGTAAATCTCATTGCTGTTCAACGCTGTGGGTGGCTACATACCTAGAGTGGGACAGATTCCCTCATCTCTTAGGACTTGATTAAGCACTGAAATCTCTGACTTTCAGAGGGTGTTGGGCCATCCAGAAAAATCTACCCACTGTGGCCATGAGCTTCTGGTGCAGGTGCAGAGAGGGTGCAGGCAGGGATGACTACAGTGCTCTGGTAGCCCCCTCCTACAGTGCTCAAAAACCCTTTCCTTCTGTATCATTGTCATGCACGACATGGGAATGGGCCCTTTTTCTTGCTTGGGCCCTTTTCCTTCACACACCACAGCAGAGAAATCAACTGCTCCGAGCTTGGCAGCTGCTTCTCAAAAACCCACTCCAAATTGAACCCATTTCCTAGAAGCATGTTTCTCTTATTTAAGGTGCTAATTTGTCCTTATTGCCACAAGGTGAGGAAATGACTAGTGATTGAAGGGCGATTTAAATCACATTACTGAGGAAGGAATCAGCTGCAGCATTCTAGCTTCAGAAAAAGCCTTTAAGACAGAGCTATGCTGCTGATGGAAGTGAAAATTTTGAAGTGACTCAGACTTCAGGACAAAGGTGGGAATTGCTCATTCTAGGGAAGAACAGGGCAACTCCAGAAGTAGGACATTTAGCTTCATCCTTAGGAAAGTGCTTCTGAGTACAAAGCAGGGCAATAAGGAACCACACTGTTAGTGCCATCAGCTTTGTGCATTGCTGGTGGCATCAGCCAAGAGATGGACATTCTCAACAAAGTCCCCTTGCCACCAACGCCTGCTGCTTGCCTGCAAGTTCAGCTGCAAGGTGGCTTGCTGGGATTTGTGGGACACCCAAAGCAATCAAGCATGGGTTCCTGGGGGAGTTACTGACAATTGGTGCTGGCTCAAGCATGAAAAGGAAGTTTAGATACACATGCTACGTAAGAACACTGAAACTTGTAGCTGTGTGGAAGAAGCCTAACAAAGGCAGAAGAAACTAAAATTAGAAAAATGATGATGTAAATGCAAGAAACAGCACAAACCTTGCTGGTTGATGGTAGAACCACACAATATCCTGGTTTGGAAGGGACTCACAAGGATCCTCAAGTCCAACTCCCAGCCTTGCACAGGACTATTCCTGAGACTCCCACCATGTGCTCGACAGCATTGTTCAACAGTTCTTGAGCTCTGTCAGGCTTGGTACTGTGAGGTTTTGAGAATTAGCTACCAGAATATGGAAATTCATCATAATTGTCCTTCACAGTCCTCTTTGTCCCTCTCCTTGTATTCTAGGTGCTGCCAAATTCCACCCAAAAATTCAGGGGAGTGCAAAGCACAAATGCCTTGAGAGTAATGTTGCCAGACAATTGCTAGAAGGGAGAAGAGAAAGAGAAGGCTTGGGTCCCTTCCATTGCCTTGGTCACCAGACCATCCCATGCATGGTTGCACTCATGCAGCTGGGCAGGGATGTTATGTTCTTTTCAAGCATCCTGCCCAGTATGGATCTTGTGAACCATGTAGAGAGGGTGAACATGGAGGGCTGCAAAATCACCCAAAATAGAAAGTGGGATTTCAAGAAAATTGCTTTGCTTTGAAAGAAAAAACCAAATTAAACTCCTGGCTCTTTTTCTTGTGTTGTCATAGCAACTGAGGGGGCCCTGGCCTCTGCTGTGTGGAGACCATCCTCTGGATACCATGTGGTGGGCACAGGAGGGGCCACATGGAGGTGCAGCCGGGGTGGCCAGCATCTCCCTTACAGGCACCCCAGGAAAGCATCACACTCAAAGGGAAAAAGGGAAAAGACTTTTTTCTTGCTTTTCTTTTTGTTTTTTCCCCCACAGTTTCTAGCAGCAGTGCTGGCAGTTATTAAAGGTCTGAGGAGACTTCGTGTTGGTCAAGTTTCATCAAGACCAATGTGGTCCATGATGCCTTGGTCCCAAAAGACATTGGGATCCTCATGGGACAGTTGGAGTCCCACGGGGGGCTGCCTGAGGAGCCCTGCTCTAATGCTGCAGCTGCCAGCAGGTCCCACAGGGGACTGCTGGTGACATGCCTGAAGCACCAGCAGCTCAATGAAAAGTGGATGTGGAATTCCCTGATGAGCAATTCAGAAGGGTTCAACAGCTGCTTTTAAAGCTGACTTAAGCCACTCCTGCTTAAAAGTGAAGTTCTTTTACAAACTATTATCTTTAACCCCTAGGGCTACCCAGGTGGGGCAGAGCAAGGCTACAAAAGCCAGTTTCCCCAAAGATCACCTTTCTCCAGAGTGGTCAGGGTGTCTGGCAGCAGCAGCTCCCTCAGGCATCACTGCACACTATGCTGGTGAGATGTAGGATGGCGCAGTGTGGGGGAAACCCTGGCACCTGAAACCCATTTCAAGCACCAGCACTGTCCACAGTGTGCAGGCAGCCCTGCTCCTCTGTGTCAGCACACACATGCAATGGCACTGCCTTTAGCAGACATAAAACCTGCTTGTCATGAATCTCACATGTATTAATAATTCATGAGGAAAGCAGCAAAGGAATAACCATGGCTGTGCAACATTAACATCTAAATTAGCTGAGTTTATTTTATTTTCTCCAAGGAAAGTGTCTGTAATATTTGTATTTTTTTCCTGATCATTAATTAAGGCACAGTCAGTGCACTCACCTTTTCCCTGAGGAACCAGCTGCCAGCACTGCGCCTGCTGCCCGTGGCATCCGCTCAGCAGTGGAATTTGCCCTGAAAAGGGTCCAGGAAAATATCAAAGAAAAGAATGAAGAGGAAAACCACGTGTTCAGTCATTGCTGCAGCCCTAGGAGCAGGGTGTTCACTCTCACCAGCTGGGTCTGGTGGGAGGAGGGGTCTCTTCCCTCACCTCCGCTTTGCGACTGAACCATTGCACTGGAGGAGGGAGCTGGAGATGGGAAGCCTGCTGCTCTTACAAGCTGCAGCAAATGAGGGCTCAGTGTCCCTAAGAGGATGATGCTCCCAGCTCCATGCTGTGATGCTCAGCACATGGCATTTCCCCTGGCTGCTCCTAAAACACTTTAAAAACCATTCACAAAGACATCTTGCTTCCAAACAACCCAAATGGAAGAAAAATTCCAGCTTCAGGCAGAGGATTATCTGCACCAGCTCTGTTTCTCCCTAACCTAGTTCTGTTTCTCCATAAGAGACGATGGGCCAATATCCTAGTGAGTTAGCTGGCACTTTCCTCTGACCCTGGGCATCTCAGTGTTTCTTCAAAAAAGCCTGATCTCTCTCATTGCCCATTATTCATGTTTAGTTTAAGACTTGGATGAGGAACATCCCAGCCCTGCTCCACAGATCTCCAGCACAGAGGCTCATGGCTACGTGCAGAAAGCATGGGATGGGCTGTCCCTGCAGCCACTGCCATGGCAAAGATACAGTGGAAAGTTCAAAGATGCAGTAGAATCATTCTTAGAAGCAAGAACAAGGGTCTTACAGAGATGAAAAGGAGAGGCTGCCTGCCAGATACCTCATTTGAAGCTCACAACCACTGGTGCAGGCTCAGCACAGCACTGGTTACAACCCAAACCCCAAATGGGAGGAACAAGGTGTTTCTTCTTGCATGTACCCACAGTGGAGACACCAGAGACATAGCAGTTTGCATCTTTTTCTTGAGCAAACAAGTCGAGGAAGGATTAGAGCTGCTTTAATACATAGAAGAAATAACATGGCTGCTCTTGTGAGTGAGGAAAAACTGGAGTGGAACCGCGCACAGCCACAGCGCAGTCACAGAATTATGCAATCATTTAGGCTGGAGATGACCTGTAAGGTCATAGAGTACACCACTAAACCACGGCCACATCTACACATCTTTTAAAGACCTCCAGGGATGATGACTCATTCACTTCCCTGGGCAGCCTGTTCGAATGCTTGATTACCTTTTCAGTGAAGAAATTTTTCCTAATATTCCTAAGCCTCCCCTGGTGCAACTTCAGGCCATTTCCTCTCATCCTGTTACTTGTTAGTCATCCCCTTTCAGATAGTTGCAGAAAGCAATAAGGTCTATTCTCAGGCTACTTTTCTCCACATGTTGCAGAAGAAAATCTGGATTCAATCCTGTCTCAATGTATATATACCCACATTAGGCTTTAAGGATAGTACTTATCCAGAAACTAAAAAGCAAAACGCAAATAGTGACTGGAAAAGTGTCTGTGTCCTGACCTGGGAAAAACAGTGAGTATGTTGTGGGTGACTTTGACACAATGGGACCCTTAGGCAGGACTTGTCCCTGCTCCTGTTCTCTGCTGCAGTGCAACCCCATCCCAGTGCTGGGAAACAGAAGGCACAGCCAAGTGCCAGGGAAAAACAGGCTCCCTTGCCTCCACCTCATTTCCTGCAGAATGGCCTGGATGACACTGCAGAGGGAAATTTCACCTAGCATGTAATTTGTCATATCTGCTGTAATATATCTGTGACCAACTTGGATTTTAGAGCATGACCCACCTTCTGCACTAAGTTCCCATACTCTGCATGGAATAGGTTATGCAAAGGAAAAAAAAATTAAGGTGAAGGAAACTGGCAAAGTCCTAGGCAAAAGAGTTGCATTGTTTTGGAAAGGTAAAAATGTTGGGGTGGGTGTCCTGGGAGCACAGCTGTGAGCTGGCAGTGCCCAGAGGTTTAGTGATGCAGCTCCCAGTGCCAGGTACAGGATAGAGAAGACACTAAATATGTGTTCAAAGCTACAGTCCACAGGCAGGAGGGGGTTGATGGAGATGAGTATGACCCACCCAAGCCTCAGCAACACCAAACACCAAGGTGTGGGAATGTGTGTGGAGAGGAGCAAGGAGGGGATCCTGCTTCTCACCTTCATGTGAGAGACAATTCCCTCTAGTGACAGCCCAATCAATATAGATTTTGTTTGTGATAAATTGTTCCTCCATCAGGAAGAGCCAGCTAGCTCTTAAAATAACTCACCCAACTGGTGGTAATGACCTTGCCTGTCTGTCCCCAAAGACACCAGGCAGCTGCCATGACAGTTCCTTGCCTCCTTCTGGCAGTGGTTTCTGACTCGTGTGACATGGCTGAAAGCTTGGGATTAACCTGATTCTGGTGATGCACTGGCTGTCCTTTAGCCACAGCGAACATGAGAGTGTTCAGAAGTGTGTCTGCATCCAAACCATCACACTGGACACACGTGAGCAACACGTACGGTCTGCATGCAGGCACACTGCTCCCAGCAATGCAGGCACATCTCCAAAGCTCCTACAGAGAGATGCTCTGCTCTCCTCTCCCACCCTTTTCCTTCTTTTCAATAAGGCTTCTCTCCTCCCAAAAGAGATAACAGCAATTATCAGGTTCATCAGCACTGTATCCTGCCACAGTGCAGCACAGGGAGCTCAAAATGCCAGTCTGCCCACTGGACCATTAAAGTCGATGGCTGTTCCTAACCTTTAAATATGAAGAGCCCTGCATAATGGATCGAGGACTATCCATGGAGACCATCTGCCCCGTGCTTGCAGAAACGTTCACGTTGTTCTTCACAGGAGTTTATTACTCAGAGGCTAATGCTAAAAATACATTGCAAAGGACCTGATTTAAAAACAAAGGGCCAATTCAAGCTTGGCAATGGAGACACCCAAGACTGAACCCAAGCACCTTCGTCAACCACACTGGAGTTAGGGGGCAACCAGACAGACTTTATCTGAAAGGCAATGACATAATTCTGAATTAGCTTAACAAGACCTGCAATTCATACAGAAAAGCCTGAATATATGTAGTAATTAGCCAGAGTTTTCAGAGTGTTAGATATCTCCATGGTGAGAAAATAATCACATAGGTTATTAAAGTGAGGTAAAATTGGACACAGTGGTGAGATTTTTTGTGCTAAACTACTTTTGGTAAGTTTGACTCCATTTCTGACTAAAAATACAATTCACAAAAAACACTGACACCACTTAACAAGCTGCAGTTTTCAATTAATCACCTGGACTTCATTTCCCAAATGATTAACCCCTCTACACAATACTCCCTCTATGAAAGACATTCCTGGCAGCCCAACAAGCTCTCTTATCATTCCATTGATTTCTCCATGAGTTTTGAACTTGGCCTGTATCAACATGCAAATGACATCCTGCAAATTGTTCTCCCCTCTGAGTCCTCGTTACCAGTCAGGAAAGCAGAGCCATCCTCCGAGGCACTGCTCAAGCACAGCCAAGATGATCAAAGTTACCCAGTGACTGTGGATGCACAATCTCAGCCTCTGACAGGTCTGATTTTAAGAGAGCTGCTTGGCAGCAGCAGATAAAACCCTTTCCAGTACTTAGCTGGCCTTTTAATTAAAGGGTTCCCCATATCAGAAGCCACCTTTGAAAAGCTCACCCTGGTTTGGCTTCAGATCATCTCTCATTTTCCCTGGGATGCCATGCACATCCAACTTTCCTGGGCATCTTCCTTCACTTCTTCCTGAAAGGCAAGCTGGGAGCATCTTACTCATGTAACTTGTGTCAGTCCCAGTCTGAAAAGAAATCATCTTGCCCTGAAAAGAAGAAACTTCTTTAAAGCTATGAAAATAGTGAGGGACAACTGAAAAAAACCCCAAATCTGGGATTGGAAAGTTTAAAGAGGCAAAGGGGAAGACAGAAGAAATTGGGTCCAATGAAGCAGGACACAATCCCAGTGTCTGCATAGGGCTGTGCAGGGGCTTGTCAACTGTGGTAGGCAGCAAGCTCCATCATGGATACCTTGACTCATTTCAGAGAAAAAATTGTAACATCAAAGAAATAGGAACTTTCTAACCTCTAAAATTTAGATTCTTTCACTTTCTTTCTGCAAAAACAAGTTAAGCTTATTTATCAAAATAAGCTTCTGTAAGGAGATTTTTTTTCCCCAAATGAGAAGAGTTTGGGCTTTGTTAAACAGCTACTTAAACTTGCTATTCACTACAGACAGCAAAGCAAACCAGAAGTGAGATGCCAGGAAAAGACAGTAATGTTTCCACTTAAAGGAGCAAATGAAAGAAGAACTGCTGCATCTATAAATGCTACAGCAAAACAGCTTTTATCTCTTTATATCTTTGGTACCCAAGATATCATGCAATGCTTGACTGAAGATATACCTGACTCATTTTAAGAATGCACAAAACAAGATTCAAATGTTCAGATCCACCTCAAGAAGTACCATCTTAGGACAAGGTCAAAGACTTTTTTTTCACAGCTGCTTTTGGACCCAGCCCATGCAGGAAGAGTCATTAGTGTAAAAATATCTGTAGCATATCTGACACCCCAGCATCTTCTGGCAGACAGACTGACAGCATGAACACAAGCAGGCTGGAGACAGGCTATCAGAAACCATGGAATTACACTTTTTTCAGTAGTTCGGTTTTTTTGCTGGGCTCACCCTGGGAAAGCAGGCAGGCTTCTGATTAACATCCCTTTCAGGGTTGCCTCATCAGCAGGGTGTTGTGGTTGAAAGGATTGTCGGTTTAATTGCTCAAACTTGAATTTCCAAGGGGAAAAATGAACACACTCTTTTGCTTGGCAGCACTGACACAAGATTGTATTGTAGACCAAGTCTGACTAAATGTACTTCCACTTGGATATTGCAAACATTTTCTCTCTTTCTTTTAGTATTATTGTGTTATCATGTAACCACTGCTAGAACATTCTACACAGCCAAAATCCCTTCATTATATGCTCAGCATTAACTTCAGGCCAAATAATTGTTCATACTTCTATTCTGCAGAGAGGGCAGGCTTATGCAGCTATTTGCAGACCTGATGAATGTGGAGAAAACTCTTCCCATGCTGCCATTGTCAAATGTTAGTCCAACAGCAAGTACCCGGTACATGACAGGAGTTTTATTTTGGAGAGCTGTGGCCACGGTAGTCCAGCCATCAGGGCCAGCAGCTTTTCCTTCATTGCCTTGAGCTGCCCTGCATCCAGCAGAAATTGAGTTGTCACCTTCATGCAATCTTTATCCTGGATTCAGCTGGTTTGGAGCTGGATCCCACAGGCACCAACACCACTGTGTTAACTCAGCCACAACAGCCAGCTCCCAAAATTCCTATGTATTTAAAAGGCAACTGGGAGATGTTGTGCAAGGAGTCATCCTTGCCCTTCCCCAAATACCTGATGCTAGGAACTTGGTGCATGGCTTAGACCAAGACAGGCAGAGACAAGAAAAGTAGTCTTTTATTTCAATTAATATTTCTTGGCATTAGGCAGATATTAAATAACACTGAAATGCACAAGACTATTAACATATTGACAGCAAAAGGGAGGAGGTGTAGCCAAGTCGAGAACAGCAGTGCCAGTCACGTCACCTCAGGGCACTCAAAAGCCATTTAACGCAGCAACCACCAGAAAGTAGGACTCCACTGAGAAATACAAAATGAGGATGAACTCCTTTCAGGTCTTTTGTTAATACAGTAATGCTGGAATGACTGACAGTAAAAATGAACAAATATTTGCATTCAGGAATTAAACAGAGTGAAATACCCACAAACTGCTAGTCATGCATTTCTTTTGGAACAGCAATTTGCTAATGCATAAATATCACAAAAAAACAATCTCCAAGATTTGAATAAATCACAGACAACTAGAAGAAACAAAGCTTGAATTCTATTTTATGCCTTAAATAGATGACCTAAATATTTAAAATTTTACTTCACCATATATATATAATTTATATATATATTAAAAGAAAGTAAAGACCATTAGATAAGTGCAAGCAATTTTCCTCAAAAAGAAAATTGGAACCATGCCCAGGAAAGCTGCTTTTTTTTTTATTATTTTCTTTTTTTCTTTTTCTTTTTTTTTTTTTTTAACGTTCTACTCCAGTCCACTTTTTAATTTTTTTTTTTTTTACCATAGTAATTTCTGAAGCAAAATAAATTATCTACCATCTGCTATTTTGGGTAAAAGTCCTACCTAGCATCTTCTCGGGAACTATGGAAACATCACCTTTCTCACGGACTAAGTGAAGTGGTATCTCACCAGCCATTGAGCTCTCTTGTAGCTGCATGTAAACATACCTTTCGATTAATGTTTAAAATGTGCAGAGTGAATGGTAACATTACGGGGAAGCAGGAACGGAGCTGCCGCAGGAGAACTGCACTGGTGTTAGTGGGGGAGCGAGGGCTGGTTCGCTCGGACACACACACACACACACACGATCTGGCAACGGGGTCTTATCCGCAAAGTGTGAGGGATGGTTGAGAAGGCATCCGTTTGCGAGCAAAGCTTGAAGGACACAAGCCGAGATTCTCTGAGCACACTGTCCGCTTTTATCAGAATTGACTCGCGCTACTGGGGTCGCACTGTAACAACCGCACGATGGAGGGGTCGCTCTTGGCACCTTTGATGAACTCTTCCAGCGACAGTTTACCTGGCAGGGAGGAAAACCAAAATGGAAATCATTTTTAAAAGTCAGTTGTTCCTGTCACCATTGCTGTAGCAAAAATCCCTCCTCACCGAGGCAACATAAAATCTATTTAATCTATTGCAAAGGCATCGAGGGGAATTTAGTGCAACGCACAGCAGCTAAATCCTACTCAAGCCTTTAAGCCCAAATGCATTTTTCTTCTGCAAAACAATCCAGCATAATAATTGCTATTTTTTTATTTAAAAAGACAGTTCCAAATCTATAAACAACTGTCCTAATACCATTTGGCAGATTTTTGCTCAGAACTAGACTATATGAATAACATGACACAAGCATGGTACCCGAACACACGTATGGTTTGAAATGATGCTTGTATTACTGCAACATTTTAAACCTAAATATTCCAAGTATCCCCATTTGGTCCTCATGTTTCTTGTGACACATAGGACTCAGTCATGGCTTCTCTGGCACCTACAAGGTTGGACCGGGGTTTGAGAAACCTGATCTAGTTCAAGATGTCCCTGCTCATTGCAGGGGTGTTGGGCTAGATGACCTTTACAGGTCCCTTCCAACCCAAACTATTCCATGATTTCATGACTCTGCAAGTCACTTGCTGTGCCCTGCTGGGTGTACAGGAACAGGATGGGATTTGTTTTTCCTTTCTTTACAAACAAAGCCAGCTCTGGGGCACACCTACTGCTGTGTGTTGCTCCTGAGCACTTCTGGTTTACACATCTTTAGTTTAAGCCAGAGGAACTCACTTGGATGGACCTTGTAACAGTCTGAGGGTCTGAAAATTGATCTCTGAAGGAGAAACCACCCCAGCATCCCCTGGCTCCAACAGTTCTGTGGAATGGCATGGCACAGCACGGTACAGCAAGGAGGAAACATTCTTCCCCAAAAGGGTTGCCAAGCATTGGAACAGACTGCCCAGGGCATTTACAAGATGCGTAGATGTGGCACTAATGGACATAGTTCTATGATTCCATAATGAGCAAGCGTTCCTCTTGTAGAAATCACAGAAGTTCAAAAACATGTGGCACACTGATTTTTGGCATTTAAGCTAATGTTCCCAAATCAAACGTTTTTTAACAAAAGCAGAGGCCTCCTAATTATCAGGATAATTATTAGTTTGCCCCTTGCCTTATATTACTTAAAAGCAAAGCCCAAATCAAAATCTATTTGCAATGCCCAACAGTCAGATGGGGAAGGAACATTTTCAGCCACCAGACACACACATGCAGATGTTATTCCTTGGCACTGCATGGCTTGCAAGGCTGACATTTTACTGGGAATAGGATGATTTTATTTCAGCAACAAAGTGCAACAGATGGAGGACGCATATATAGAGCACATTTTGGGACCCCTACTCTGTTACACATCTGCATGCACTGCTACTTTCCACAGTCCAAAAATATTTTAATCATGTTATTTTAGGGCCTTCCACACATCAAGCCAGGGGATGAAGTGCTAGTTTAGATGTCAAAAGCAAAATACTTGAGGACTTCGGCAAGGCCAGGAATTTGCCCTGGGGACTGCAACAGCAGACATCAAAATGCAGCCATAAAATACTCTTAAATAAAACTGCCGAGGTTAGACCTCCTTTCTGTACTTAAGATGGCATTTTTTCAGGTCTCCATATCTCAGTGCTAGAATCAAATCTTTGTTCCCACTGAGCACATCAGTAGAACACAATTCCTGACTTTGATGTGGGCAATTGCCACCTCAGCCTCTGGCAGGGTAGCTCCACCTCAGTTGGGACTAGAGGAAACGTGTCATCAGGCTGATGAGAAAGAAGAGGAAATTGACCATTTTTGCCTGTATTTTTCAAGCCCAAGGAAATGAGCCAGCACAGGTGGAAGGGCTGTGGTGGGTACACTGTCAGATAATTTATCAAGGAGCTCCACAGCCTGGTTTGGGAGCTGCTACATCTCCCTGATGCTCATAGTGCAACAGAGGTGCATGACCATGTATGCATATGTGCCATAAACACGCACAGAAAATAAATGTTATAGACCCAGGGGAATTTTTGCTTTCAGGTGCCCAACCACGTTCAGGACTCATGTTACTGATTACAAGCCCAGGAGTGCAACCCTATCAAGGGCAGTGGAAGCAAAACCTTGTGTCAAATTTGTGCTATGCACAGAGAAAATAACTCAAAGACAATGGACATGGGAATTTCAGAGAAGCCTTTGCAGAAGGGGATTCACCCGTGAAATGTCGGGGAGGGACTGCTCCCCTACCACCCCCGCAGCCTAAGAATTCACCCTCTGTTCACTGCTCACTTATTCACCCTGTTTATCATGGACCAGAGATGCTCAATGAGGCCAGGCAGAGATCAGAGGCACCAGTGGGGACATCCCTACCCTCTCGTCCCTCTCCCCAAATTCTGCCATCTACCATGGCTGGTCTAGAAAACCTCTATTTCTAAAGCTTAGGAAGGGGTACCAGTGGCAATCCTACCATCATTGTTTGTGTCCATCTGTCTGAAGATCTTGTCTGTTCGCTTCTCAGGAGTGGATTCATCCTCTGGCATTTTCATTACTGATGAAACCATTTTGTAAATTGCCTGAGTATAAAAAAAAAGAGATATAAGAAAAACACAACCCAAATGATAAAGCACAGGACAGAGAAAAAGAATTTAAGCCTGTAGCAACAAAAAAAGACAGCTGACCCTGGCAAGCAGCTGCAGGACTGTATAAACCAAAATGAATGGGAATTTCTGACTGCAGCTTTTTTTTTTTTTTTCCTGCATTCATTCGTGCTTCAAAAGAAGTGCGGTCAGTTTAACTGAAAGTCAGTCTAGATTAATGTATGAGCAGGACTGAGCTAAAATACAGCAGACAAAGGTGTGCAATCCTCTCTGCTGCAGCCAGGCTAAGCCATCGCCTCTTTGTCTGGCTTTCACCCTCCATCCAGTTACATGTGTGCATGTGGGGTCTACATGGATTATGGTGAATATGAATATACAGCAATAGGGGTTGTTTTTCTTTGTGGATGGGCAAGGAAATGCACCTTCAGACTTACAAGAACATGAATAACGATAAGGCCTCTTTTAGAGTGTCTGCAGTCCTAGCCTTCCACCTAAATTATCCCATCTCAGCCACGAGGACCAAGAGTCCGGGCACTGGCTGAGGCATGACTCCCTTGCACTGCACAGGACACACATCTCAGCTGCACAGTGGGTGACAAGCAGCCTCTGTTGAGGCCAAGCCTCTGCCAGCATGTGGGGTAGGGGCACAGGGGACTGTACTGCCTGCCCCCACTACAGCCTATGGCCTCATGTCCTCTGCCTTTGGGAGACAAAGGAATGCTACAGCCTTTCTTCCAGAGTTCACATTGACTCAGATTTGAAGACTCAAAGCATTAATTCTGAGATTAATCAGGTCAATAGAATTTGCATTTAGGGTTTTTTGATCCCATGAACATCACACAAAGAAACCCCTAGGGAGAGCTGCAGAATTCTGGCTGCAGGCCAGTGGCACAAGTTCCTTGTTCATATCTCATGTGAGATATCTCTCATATGAGGCCCTTTCCTCATCTGTATCTTGTAGGTCCCACCACGGGTCCCTTCGGGGACCATGGGCTCAGGAACCTCCCTGGGGCAGGAGTGACCGAGATCAGCACATCCCTCATCTCCAGCTCCAGCTGTCTGAGGGTGAAGAGGTTACAGCAACGCAAATAAGATGTCCCATAGAGATAATGCCTCACCTGCACTATTTCTAGCATTTCCCCACGGCTGATGTACCCGTTGCCATCCAGGTCATACATACTAAACGCCCACTTCAGCTTCTGTTCCAGCTTGCCCCGGGAGGTGACGCTCAGGGCGATGATGAATTCCCTAAAGTCAATCGTCCCGTCGCCGTTAGTGTCAAAGGTGCGGAAAACATGCTCCGCAAACTTCGACGCGTCGCCATATGGAAAAAAATTTGCATATATTTTTTTAAACTCTTCTACAGTCAAATGGCCCGTGGGGCAATCTTTTAGGAAGCCCTTGTACCACTCCTGAAGCTCATGGTCTGTGAACTCAGTGTTCTCACGCAGGTCCTGGAGCACCTCGGGGCGCAGCTTGCTGTTCTGCTTCCCCATCCTCTTCTGGGTCCGGGTTCAGCAGCTGCAAAGCAAGAGAAAATCTGCCTGAGCTCCAGCAACACTAGGCAGAGAGGAACTGGGGAAGAGGTAGAACCCTGCAGGAAACAGAGGGTCCCCTTGGAGCATGGGGGAAAGAGGAGAAAAAGGATGCTTTAAATCACCAGGAAAAGACCTCATTTAATTTGGCTTCCTTTCCTCTCCCCTAGGCTCTCCCAGTGACTAATATGCTGTGGAAGGGTAGGTAGTTTGGAAGGAAGTATTTGGGAAATAATAATTCTTATTAATAATCCTTATTACATGGGAAATAATAAAGCTCAGTGTTTCAGTTCTCTGCTGCAATCCCGCTCCTCCATCACACAGCTGGCAATGCCCAGCTCTGGATTCCTACTGTACAGGCTGATCTGCTGCAATGACTGAGCGGGAGCGGGCAGGGACAGCAGCAGTGATGAGCTGAAAAATTCATCTATTTAAAAGTGAAAGTAAATGCAGCTGAACAAGAAGCAGGAAGGACAGGTGGCTCTGTGCCAGTCATGTTTGCATTGTCCACATGCTCTTTGAAAATCTTTGGCTTACACAGCTTCTCCTCCCTCTCCACATCCCTTGTCCCACAGTAGTGGGGGCTTGCCCATGTGTGGTGGGGCTTGGTTGGTGCTCCTCATGGCACCTGAGGGTCACAGGAGGGTGCAGCAAGGGTAAGCTCAGCACAGACCATGCTCAATAGCAGCACCCCAAAAGACTTCTCTCTCCTTTTCTCAGCCGTGGAGGCAGCATGAGCAGATAGATCACTTCGATAGCAGCACCAGCACAAGGGATTTCATCCTTTCCAACCCTCCCAGAGAATCTGAGAATAAGGCTTTTTAAAGCAAAATGTTTGGCAAAGCAACTCTTTTCATGTTTACTGGGGTTTACACTTTTAGAGAAGCTTATTCAGTAGGTTCAATATTCTCCCACAAGGCCAAAGCTCATTTGAATTCCGGATTTCATCCGGATATCAGGAGAGGACTGGGTCTGTCTTCTCTCTTGACAATGTCCAGGTTGTGCCACACAAAGTGAGACTTTGCAATAGAAGAGCTTTTTCAACAGAATGAAAGATGGTCAATCTGCACTTATGCAACAACAGGAAAAAACAAAACCCTGATAATTTCTGCCTTTTATCTCTTGCAGTATTTCATGGCTACCTAGCAATGTCAAACTGCTGCCAAGCTGGAGGTTGAGCTGCATGTCCTTTGCCAGATTCATGAAGTTTATTCACAAGTGTGCGCAAAGTCACATCCAAACCCCTGTGACTGGTTTGCATAAATGAAATTTCTCTTCACAGGGTGTTGTGCCTATTGGGTTTGCTCAGAGCCAATGCAGAAGACAGGTTAGTAATAGGCCAACACTGCAGACTACCTGGAAACTGCAAGAGCTGAGCTGCAAAGCATGCAGAGACCAGGAAAAACAGGGGCTAAGCACTTCCCAGAGAGTAAAAATTCCAAGCATGCATAAGAACCCAAAAAAATTTAAAATGCTAAAGGTCAGCAAAAAATAAGTTGCTCTACAGCAAAATGTAAGCTTGTTTTATTTGTATTCCACTTAGTCTGTGCACTGCCTCAGCAATGCAAAAAATCCACATCCTGCTCTGTGGCTTAGTGCTCAGAGACAGAACCAGCCAGCTGCTTGGCAGTTCCATGCATCGAGCTTAACTGACAACTGTGTTATCATTAGCGCTTCTGTTTTCCAGAAAAGCTGCCAATATTTCAGCTCCAAAGCTTTATTTATGTCCATTATATAGCAGAGGTTTCTTGACATACCTGACATACCTCTGCTTGCTCCCAGCGTGCAGGGATGCTACAGCTCCTGGTTCTTGCCAGCATCACCCCTAGCAGAGCATCAGGCTGCCCTCCAGTTAAACCACTAACTCTCAGCTGCTGTCACTGTCTTTCCATCTTTGAATCTTCTCTGCTCCAGATAGTCATCCTTGCAGTGCCCAGGGCAGAAAACACAATATTCTAGTCTGCTGAAGTCAAATTGCAGAAAAGTGCAGCTTGGAGCAAATAATGGATCAGATGTGGTCCTTTTTATTAAAGAGCACAAATTGTAACAGTATGTTCCTGTCCTTGGGTGAGGAGGTGCCTGCAGTTTCCAGCCTTCAGTGGGCCCCTTCACTTCATGATTGTAAGAATTAGGGTCTGGGTGGAAAAGCAGTCCCTGCCTCACCAACCACTGCCTCAGAATTCCCTGGGAGAAGGGCAGGAGGAACAGCAGAGTCCACTTAATGGAGGAGCTGAGCTTTAAGCAGAAATTGCCTCAGCTTTATTGACTCGCAGGGTTAAGGACTGCAAAACTTTCAACTGGTAGTTAAAAGAGGTTTGGAAAGGTTTAACGTAATTTCTCTCTTTTCCTATAATACCTTTATTATTCCAGTACCCTTAAAAACAGAGACCCCTAGACAACAGAGAGGTAAGGTAATAACTACACTTACTAGATTTCACTACTTCTCCTAGTGCTAGATAAATCCTGTTATTTGAAGAGATGCTCATTAAATATCAGCTTCAAAAGCTTGATATTCACACAATCTTTGCATTCAAAAGATTACAGGCCTTTTTAAGCCTTTCTCCTCTTTCACATTGCTTTATATCAGAAGATGTGCAATGTTCTGAACAACCTTTTTTTGCATATGAGCTTTCTGAAAGGCTTCATAATGTGTTCAGCCCAAATGCAATCCTGCAGTTGTAACCAATTTGATGTGAATAATTAAATAACCAACATTAACATTAATTTATTAAAGCCCATCTAAAAAAACCAGCTTTGATGTAAATTGTGTTGCAGGTAGCTCCTTCAAAATGAAATGCCTAAATATCTCATTAATCATGACAGCAACCCCCGCTGCTGGCATCCAACTGACATTTCATTCGATTGCTATAAAATGCTTTCATCAAATCACCTTCCAGAGGCTCAGAAGCTGATTTAGCCACAAGACCACTCAGAGGATGGCTGCTAATGGAAATCACAGGGAGCAGGGCTGGCATGCTCTGGTCAGTACTGTGATTAGGGCTGTGTTTTGTTGCTTTTTTTAAGGAGCCTTTACCAGCTAAATCGCTTGTTGCAGTGGGTGCAACACCCAACATTGCCCTGGGCAGTTAGCAGAGACCTAACTCCAGCACAGCCTGCTTTTCCCTTATTTCCCATCACACCAGATGAAATCCAGGGAAATGATGCCACATACACTGCAGTGAGGTCTGTCCCTACTCACCTTGATGAGCAAAAGCGCTCAGAGCATCTGGCACTATCACAGCAGTAAGAAAAACAATCGCAGGAATGCCCTTGAGGTGATCAGACAAGGAACAGCTTGGTAGTCTAAATGCAGAGCTGAGGGCTTAGCAAGTCAATCACTGCTCATGAAAGAGAGCTGGGCCATGTAAGGCTTAAATGGGGGAAATCCAGATGCACTTTTGTTCCAGTTTCACACCAAAATTTTTGTTAAAATTATGTGGTGCTGTCGCCTGTTCTAATTCTAATTAATTCTAGCCAGGCTCAAAACCAAGCTGTCAGAGAACTCCCACCTGAATGTTACCTCTGTCCTTCTAGGCTTACAAAAATCAGCAGAATGTTACCTCTGTCCTTCCAGGCTTACAAAAATCAGCAATAATCTCATAGTAAACGTCCAGCAATGAGCAAAAAGGTATTTTACTGAGGCCAAGACACACACTGGTATCCTGGTTTCAGCTGGGACAGAGCTCGTTTTCTTCCTAGTAGCTGGCACAGGTCAGTGTTTTGGATTTGAGAATGAGAAGAATGTTGATAACACACTCAAGTTTCAGTTGTTGCTGAGCTGTGCTCACCCCAAGTCAAAGACTTTTCAGTTTCCCATGCTCTACCAGTGAGGAGGTGCACAAGAAATTTGGAGGGAGCACAGCCAGGACAGGGGACCTGATCTGAACAAAGGGATACTCCATTCTGTAATGGTCAGAATATAAATTGGGGGGGATTGTTGGAGCAGGGGGCTGATCATTGCTCGGGGATGTCTTGGTCAGCAGATGATGAGCAATTGTACTCTGCATCCCTTGTTTCTCTGGGATGTAACCTCTCTCTTTTTATTATCTCCCTCTTCATTACAATTGTTATCATCATTATTATAATAATATTTTCTTTTATTTCAGTTATTAAACTGTTCTTATCTCAACACATGGATTTACCTTTTTCCCCCTCAATTCTCCTCGTCCCACATAAACTGGGGCTAAACCACAACCTTGGGTTATGCAGCTCTGGGTGAGTAACTGTAGCAAAGTCTGGAACAGCTAAAGTAGCAATTCTGTGTTTTTACCAACAGATGGACTGGCTGTCAGCATCCACACACTCAAGTATTTGAAATACTTGTAAGAAAGCTGAGTGCATCCCACTTTCACAAGAACTCTCCCTCAACCACCAGTTCCAGCCGGTAGAAGTGGGCTCTGACCGTGTAACCCAGAAAGCCAGAGACCAAACCAACTTTTTACTGCAAAGCTCGTGAGAGCAAAACTGCCTTGAAAGGAGCTTGTGATGGAATCCTCTCAGTGAATCAGTTACGGCTGCAAAAGGAGGAATAACTCCTTAGGGATTTATTTCCTTGTGAAACCCCCCCGGATACTAATTTACTGCTAATAAAAAGAGGAAAATTGATGAAATGCCTGTCTGTAGGACAGAGGGGCTCTCCAGCTGAGAAAGTCAGTGCACAGAGAAACAGAACAAATACCCTTCATATTATCTGAGCTATCTGCTTTGTGGGGAAGAAGCGTAGCACCATTTCTCTTGCAGTGCTCACTTATAAAGCAGAATAAGTGTGTCAAATCTGTTAGTCATGAAGCTGTAGCACAGTGCCTCCAGGACTGCAAGAGCCCAAGGAAAAGAACAGCATAAGCCAGGCAGCAAACACTGCTCTGGGCTGGTCTGAAATGCAAGAACCATGTCAACAGGGATGGAAGATTTCTTTTATTAAAATACCTAAAGCATCAGATATGCCACTGAGGCTCTAGTTTTAAAAGTTTGATCCTTGTATTAAAAACAAACAAACAAAAAGCAAACAAACCCCCCACAAACAAACACCAACCAACCCAACAAAACCCCACAAAAACTCCTCACAGGTAATCCAAATGCAAGCCTCAGCCACCAAACATCTGTGTTGCCACAGCTCTGGAACACACCCTTGAGAATACACTTTGTGCATGGGGAGCACCAGCTCACAGCAGCTCGGCCAACACAGATGTGTTCAGGAAGCCTCCAGCTCCCGTGGGCCAGGCTGCAAGAGGGACATGGGTTCCCAGACACCCCAGCTAGTGCCAAATGTCTAGGTAAAAAATGATCATGCAGCAACAGGCTGTAAAACAGGATTATAACAACACCCTCTGGACCGTGCTCTGCAGAGGGCTGGTCAGTGGCTCTGATCTGAGCTGGGGGGAAATGCGCAGCTACATGGGCTGGGACAGATAATGAACTCCAGAGTGAAGAGCAGATTTTGTTACATGTTTTAATGTCAGTATCCTAAGCAACGAGCGTTGCAACAGACAAGGCACAGGATATACAAACACGTTGCTATAGATATCTGGTCCTGCCTGGTAAACTCATGTGAACTTCTTTCCTGCCCTGCGGCAAAAGCTGACACCCGCACAGCAGCCACTGCAGCACCTGTCTCATTTTCCCAGGCTGCAGACACGGGGCCAAAAGTAACACCTTTTGATAAAGTCTGAATTGCAACAAGGAGTATCTTTACCTTTTGAAAAGCTAATAATACAAGCAGTGAGATAAAAGAAAAACCTTAGTCAATAATGCCGGAAAAAATTCAAACCTTGGAGGGACCGAGACGCGAAAAGCTCGTGTCAAGAGGGGCTGAAGCTGCTTGTGCTGCTGCCTTTGGGGAAACAAAAAAGAAAACTGACAAGTAAAGAAACGACCACTCTAAATAATTAGATGGTCTTTTAAAATTTTTCATTTTCAGTGACTAATTCTGCTCCTATTTATATAAGAAACATTGCTTATTTGCAACTTGCTTTTAAGTTCAATCCTTTTCAGAAGTTTATTAAAAACAGTGGGTGAAGGGGAAGGCCCACTCCACATACCACCCACATTTCAGTTTCAGAAAACTCAGTAACAATTCACATAAGCTCACTGAATGTCCTTCGAAAGGTGGAGTGAATTGGTAAAGAGACCTCGAGCCACCTGACTGTGTAAGTTTATCCATGAACACATACCCAGGAACTGTGTGGTCTTGAAAAACTGATTCCATGTCCGGGATGAAATCCACTATTCATAACCACCTACCCCCCACCTTGCCAAAGAGGAATATAATTACAAATACTCCAACCCTGCAAATGGCTATGTGAGACAGATATTTCCAGGCTGCCACATCCATTTACTGGAGTCGGCTGCAAAGGCTGAAACAGAAAAATTCACTTACAGGTGTCTGGGTTGCTTCCATTTATTGAAGTCACTTTATTCAGGATTATATTCCTGATTTACAGGAAAAAATCAGTTAATCACTGATCTTGAGCATCAGTACATTACCCTGAGAACCATTTTACATTCGGATCACGAGTGTGGTGAAGAGGTGTTTGCAGATCAGGCAGGATCTTCCCAGGTGCTGGAGCTACAGTGAGGAGCCAGGGGATGCTGACACCTGCTGCACCCATTGCTACCCACTGTGCCCACCAACAGTGACACCCCCCCCAGCAGAGGAGAATTTGCCATGGATGGTGTGGTTACAAACTACTGCAAAGAAGCAAAAGCAACACAAAATACCCCCAAGCATTCATGAATTGTTGTTAATGAGTGATAAATGAGACTCATGTTGGGACCAGAAATGTGGCAATTCTTTGGGGAACTCTCCATGATGCTCTCCAGCTCAGAGAGGAGAGCTTATTACTGTAAAGGGCAAATATTCCCAATGCAGTAAGAAAAGCACAGAAATATTTCAAGTAAATTAGGAAATTGGGTTAATTTGGGTGGGAGCAGTTTAGGCAGCAATGCAGCTTGTGATTGCAGACAGGAAAAGAAAATCATGAGTGGATTTTCCTCATCTCCTCCCTTTGTCCTTTTTTTTTAAACAAAACCAAGGGAGAAGCAGTCAGTCCTATTTTTTTCAGACACTTTGCAAAGTTGGCAAGGCTTTAAAAAATTACAGTTTGTTTACATAATATTGCAGATCAAGGAAAATATGTCTGCACAATGTCTTAGTGCACAAGGTCTTTTTCTGAGAAGGCTGGGTTGTATGAGGAAAAACCAACGTCATGCTCACTGAAATAGTATTGTAACACATAATTTTTAATAAAACTCAGTGAGTGATGGCCTGCAGGACAGGGGAAAGTTCCTGATGGGAACTGGGAAATCACAGAGAACATTTTTAGAAAAAAGGAAGAAAACTGACAAAAATTAGCATGAGGCACTGTGTTGTAAATATAATTAAAACCACAGAAGTAGCACAGTTGGGCTGTTTAGTCATTAGATTTTAGAAGTCTCCTATGATGTATTTATTTAATTGATGAAGGTAAATCACAAAAAAAATTCTCTACAGAATAATCACAGCCCTAGGAGAAAGGAATCCAGATTAAATTTCAGAAGAATTAGTCAAACTCTGGCTGTAACAAGAGCCAGCCAATGGCACTCGAGCAAATTCTGCAGCATCAGAGGCACTCCTGTGGAGAAGATGGAGATTTTGGGCACAATGACACTAGCTAACCAGACAATGACAGATGATACCCAGCCCTCAGGCATGGTCTGCAAAACCACCCTCACTGCTAATGATACCTAAAGAAAAAAACAAGGAAAAGCTCTGACATCCTTCCCTTCCTCACCTGCAGGTACTGTGCTGTGATATGGGGCTTGGAGGATTTCAGGGTAGCTACTTTGGGGAAGAGAGTTGGGTTTGCTTTCAAAGAGTGGAAAGAAACCTTTTTATTTAACTAAAAAAGCATTCTTTAGCAGGTGTATCCTTAGTGAAAATGATGCCTTGAGAGGCTGCCTAGAACAGAGGCTAGACAGTGTTAAAGGAATAAAGTATTTACTAAAAAGGCCTTCAAAGGATACACCTTGGGCAGTACAAGAGCCTGGCCATGGCTACACCCAAGAGGGATGACTGGTCATGAGTTTTCACACTTTCATAAGTTTTGGTCAATTTACATATTGGGGTTAATTTCAAATTACAGCTTCAGGTTATGAAGTCACATCCTCCCAGATTGCTCTCCTCAATTCACTGTTCTTTGCACTTTTGGGGCCTGAAGCTGCAATGGTGTCCTTGGTTCTCAGGCTGGAAAAGGATTGTTTCATCTGACTAACCGGTGAGGAGCACTTGCTAACACTTTATATGAAGTTCAGAGTTATGTACAGTACAGAATCTAGAAAATATGAAAGCTAAAACTTAAGGCATCCAAAATACACTAAAAAATGTGGCTTTGGAGATATGCCAACCAGCTATCTCTAACAAAAATTCAACATTAACTAAAAGTAGTAAGATATACTGGGGAAAAAACAATTCAACCAGAAGAGAAAGGTTCTTTGTCACCAACACATTCAACCTCCAAATACACAGCTATCACTAACAATTTCTACTACTAATACAGGGGCTGGTTTTGTTCCAAAACTATTAAGTTTAATATATATCCACCCATTTATTTTATTAATCTAGATTTCCAAAGTACCTTTTAAAAAAAATTGATCATCACTTCAAATAGCACAAAAGCCACAAGGTAAATTCCTTGTAAAAATACACTCCACTAAACAAAAATTTTTCTCAAAACAGTGTTCTATTTCTCTTTCACTAATAACACTAATAACAGTAATCAAACCGTTTCACACTTTTATTTTCCTGATCGCTGAATTAATAAAAAACCCTGAAGTTTCAAATCTAATAGCAAACCTAGACTTTAACTTTCCTGGATTTTTTTTCCTTACAGAGGTGTGAATTAAAAACTGAGAGTGAAATAACTGCATGAGAACAGCATCCTACCCATAAGGAAGGAACCTGGTTCTGCTGGATGCAGCAATTCAAGGAAGAGAAGACCAAATCTGCTGGTAGGAATCAGCCCAAGCTCTAAAATAGCTAAGGATATTCCTCAAGCTGTGTACTGATCTCACAGGGTTTTTTTTTAAATTCATTTTTAGAATTAAAGAGCCAAAATGGCAGCAACTACTATCCCATGCAGGAAAGCCATGGACCCAGGACGCATCCTGGACGAAGTGTCACACCAGGAACATGATGCAAGGTTTGTGTTCAGGTTATTATCAGGGCAGCCCTCGTGCCTCAAGAACACAATGGCAAGCACCTTGTGCTGGACTGTAGCAACATTAATGCTGGGGTGTGGACACCCAGCTGTCCTGCAACGCCCTGCTGTCCTCCCTGGTGCCAAGGGCTGCCCATGCCAAGGCACACCCAGGCTGGTGGCTCCCCTGCAGGGGCACTAGTGGGTGTTTGCCCAAGGCAGTGCCTTGGTGGTGTGAACTCCAGACCAAATGATCACGGGGATGAGCAGAGCACTGGTGCTCCTGTTAGGTGGATCCTGAACACAATGGGCCAGCAGTGATATGACAGAGCATCTCTCTGGCCACGCACGATGCTCAGGGATACAGTAATGCCTTCTCTCACCTCTCACTTCAGCTTCCATCATTTAAAATGGGAGAGTTATCTCCAGAAAACAGCAAAACATATGATTTTGTGACTAGTTCCTCTAAAATCCCTACAAAAATGGGCACCACCCCTTCACAGAGCTGTCAGAGACAGCACTGACTGGACTCTCCAAGCAGTCAAGGCCAAGGCAAGAGGAAGCTGGTGCAGCAGCACAGCAGGACACCTCCAGGCCAGCCCACACATTCAGTAGTTGCAACTTCCATTAATCCTGAACTCAAGAGTTTGATTTGTTCTTAAGTGCATTCACTATAAATTATGCAGAAGAACAATATGACTGTCTGTCTCCAAGAAAGGGAGTGCTCCATATCAGAGAAGAAAGAAGAGACAGTGGTAATTTTAGGGGCACCAAGAATAACCCTATGAAAATCCTTTCTCTCTTCTGGCATTTCTCTGTAGCATTTAACACTCCAATGCAAATCATCTTGGAAGCAAATCATGCAATCTGCACTCCAGACATCACTTTTCTCATTAACCTCCACCACAGGGCTCCATCCCCAGCAATACCCACACCAAATGTGTTTTTCTGAGCACTGTGCGTGAGGGCTGGAGCTGAGCCTCAGTTAGCAGGCTGGGTAGGAAACAAATGGAAAATCAAATCATGCTGAATTTTATATTTGTATCTATTTGATGCCCGTAGTGGCCAAATGGGTGTATTTTTTTCCCTAACTGGGTATAGTAACAGGAAGATGAGATGGTTTTGAAGCAGGAAGCATCCCAACAGGGTGAGAAGAGCTGACCTCCACCTGAGACCACACATGGGGCACATCCTGTCCCACCGCCTTGGTGCCGCATCGGTGAAGGTCTCGACTGCAAAAACAGGAAATGTGCCTTCTCTCAGCAGAGATGTGGGAGATGGACTTTCGTGTTCACATGGGGAAAAGGGGAGGGAGAAAATCTACTACTGATACCCCCTTAAAAGTGCTCTCTCAGGTGGAAAGATCTTAATGAACTTTATTTTAGCAAATGCAAAAAGTGCACCTAATCCGTAAGGTTTTAACATATCAGGCCATGGACAGATAAGCTTTCCTGGGTATGGCCACAGCAGGTGGTCAGGATACTGACCTCAGCCATTTGTAACCTCTTCATTTACCACTCTGGTCTCTGAAAAGACCCTAAGCACACCTGGTATCAGCTACTAGTCTGCTTCAATTCTAACAGGACTAAAAAAATCCTACTAAACCAAATTCTCCATCTTCTGCAAACCAAGATCCACAGTACATCCACACTAGGCTGGCACTTCGGGGGTTTTTTGTTTGTCTTTTTTTTTTTTTTTTAATTTCCCTTCCCAAGGATAACATTATTTATTTCCCTGGAAGCTTTCAGCAACTTTTCTGCAGGAGGAGAAGGTATCCTGTGTGAGAAACCATGTCAACAAGATCTTTCCGTAAATGCAACATTTGCGTAAGATCAACACAATAATTTATCATTTATTTTTTCCTTTGAAAGGAACAGGAAAAAAGTGTTTAAAGGCTGCGGCAGTGGTTAAAAGGAGGGCTCTGATGGTGGAGGATGGTGCAGGAATCAAAAGTTTCAGAAGTGATGCCTTCTCCTGGGGTGTGCACACATCATCTTTCAGCACACAACAGCAAGGCTGCTTCCCTCTGCCTTCAAGCCTGCTAACAGCTCTTTGTTGGCACTACATACATTGAAAAGGGAAGGCCAGCAAATGTACCACCCTCAGGGTCAGAGTCAGTTCCACAACGGATATAGATGTTTGGAGTCACACTGGCATTGGGGAAAAGGCTCCTGCTAGAGGAAGGTGAAATTTTATTTGCTCAGCTGAAGCAAATAAAGCTTCCAAGCCGGACCATGGAAGAACCAGGTAAATCCTCCAAATGACACTCCCCCCGACTGAGCCTGTCATTCAGACTCTTCTTATCCCTCCTGCAAACACAGGCATGATCTGCTGCTGGACTTCTCTGAGACAAATGCATCATAACAGAAATAATCCCCCATTTCCCCTCCCCTGCTCTGAAGAGAGTAAGCTGTAGTACCTTAAAATCATTTTAGGCCCTCACATTTTTGTGGTTAACACTATATTTTTAGCTTCTTGAGCCTCTATTGCAGAGATCATGACTTGTCAGACCTATTTTGAGACCTCCTTTAAGCTTCCCAAGTGAAACTCAGTGGCAAGAATCAAATAGCTTCCAAAGGAAGGTTGACCCTTGTATTTCCTCTGCAACTGAACTTCCAGCTGCAGGAGGATGGTGAGGTAGGGTAGACAGATAGGCATTTATACATATCTCATAACCCAGGACAGAGCTCTTCAGCATCTTGGTGCCCAAACTCTGTGTTTAGAAAAGGAGAGGAGCTGCATCTAAGGATGACCCTGCTGAACAATAGCACAGCCCTGGCGTGCTGGGTTTTGGAGCGACTCCAAGCAGGGTGGGACTGTAAGAAAGTGGACAAAAGCCTTGGATAGAGATCTACAGGGAGGAAGCGCTTCCTACTTCCTTCACAGAAAGGACTGGGGCTTTAAATAAACCTCCTCCTGAACTTTGCTGAAGACTGAAAGGGTTGCTGGTGGAAGAAAGTCCTGTGTGACTGGGACCCAGCTGAAGGCTGATGGGGCTCTCCTAAGGAATTCTGCTGCTCTGCTGCAGTTTCCAACATGCTGGTGGGAAGTGGGGGAGGGCTGGGCTGCCCACAGTTCCATTGTGACTGGCATCAACTAGATAAAAAAGCCTATAAAACCTCAAGACAGTTCTTCAGCTCAGCCACCAAAGGTGCAGAGTCAGACTTGTCTGTCAAGCATACCTTTTGATGAAAAAGGTAAATCGAAGTGTATGTTTACACTTTGCAATGCCATTTCAACATCATGCCATTTCTCAGACCCATTTACCTTTTAGCCCTTCCTTGTATGGCCTATGAAGCTGCAGCAGCATGTTTATTCTGATGGACAGAGACACTCAATCTGCTCCACCTCTTTTCCACCCTCTCCACCTCTGCAGCCCCATGGGATCTTCCCCCCTTGCCTCCCTCCTTCCCCCCACATGGTCCCACACACAGACCATGGACATGGGAGCCAGGGTTAGGCAACAATACTGATGAGAATATGACTGGCACTGATAAAAAACGATCTCCTTCCAAACAAATACCAATGGAGTATTTACTTTGCTTGGATGTAACAGAATCAGACCCTAAACACAATAATACAGACTTGCAAGCCATCCTGATCTTTCCTCTGTACAGTACCACATCAATTATACCCATTTTAGAGTACATATTCAGTTGTAATAATCCCCATCTTCCCTGTTCTCCACCCTGAGCACCACAACAAGAAGCCTGTTTGTTGTTTCACAACCTGTCCTTAGTCTGCTATAGCACCCACTGCTTACAACCCAAAAGAAGACTTGTGCTGTGCCAAAATTACTAAAATTTACATCTCAGATATTTTCAGTGGTCTGGAAGACTTAATAACAGAAAAGAAAAGAGAGAAGGAAGGAAACCATGGGTTTGGAAAATATCAGGCTAGACAGATTAAGAGGCAATGTGGAAAAAATATACTCCAAATTATATTCTCACAACAAAAACAAAGCTGTAAGCAGGTCAGAAAGGGCTGAGTAGTGCATACATTTCTGCTATAGTAAGAAATGGCTTTGCTCTGCGATGGGACTGAATAAGCAAATTACACATTCCTGAAGGAAAAAAATATTTAATGAATAGCTTTGCACAAAACAATTACCCACCAGTTTGGAACAGACATCTGTGATATTGATCTGCCAAGACAGCCATTGATACTGCACTTGGTTTAAATTTGGGAGAGAAAGTTCTGAACTCCTGTCCTGCTTTACAAAAGAGCAAAAGAGTCAAAACTACTTCTTATAGCAATTATCTGCTGGACAGCAAACTGCTATCAATAAATGTACTGTTCTTATAAAATTCCTGGGTTTTCTCTACTAATTCATACCTTATAGCAATCTGGTTAGCACTCCACTGGGGAGGTGGCTCTGTTGGGCCGAAATAAGGCAAAGTGCAGTAAGAAGCAGCCCATGCCAACACCAAATTTGCAGCCAAGGGTGAGAAGGGCAGACCTGCTTAAGTGCCAGCCCATGAAAGGCATATCCACCACTGGCATGCACAGAAGCAAAGATGCTGAATGCCACTGTTCCTGTAAATTCAACATGGCTATTACAGGTTATTTCCGTATTTCTTGTTGTTTGCAAGCTGTCCTAATGTCCTATTAGCTTTTGTTACTCAGCTTTGTCTTAATGGTTTCAGTACAGAGCTATGTCAGAGTGGATGTATCTTAATATACTTGTACTTTAATGCAGTCAATACTCATTATTTTCAATATTCCTGAAGACAAGCTGCTATTCTCAGTGAAACTATGTTCAGGCCCTGATATGGCAGGTGTAGTATCAGTCACTGGCTTTCTTCATGAGCTTTATCCCAAAAGCCAGCCAGGTTTTGCTCCCACCACCCCAGTCAAGTCAATCCTCCACTGGCCCAAAAATCATCTTCTAATTTGAGCTCAAATGTATTCAGTGCTGCTAACCACATTTGGTCTGGTCCCAACACCATCTTCTCTGTAACTTCCCCTCTGCTACACAGAGGGGATAGAGAGCCATCACTCCCACATCAGCCTTGGCTTTCCTGGTTTGACTGACCAGGTTCTTCTTGCCTCCCCTCAGACACACAGTGTCCTTTCCCTGTGTCACAGAAATCCTCCCCTGCACTTAGGGCAGCAACAGCCTCCTGACCCCTGCCACCGCACGCACCACCTCAACACCAAGTTTCCTTATCTGCACTGGGCACTCTTCCAAGAGGGGATTTGCCTTTTGACCTCAGTGTCTTGGGTCAATCTGTGTTCAGCTCTGCCTGGGCTCTCCTCTGCACTTCCAGGGAGCAGCTTCTCCCCTGTTCAGGGACAGACCACCCTGTGTTTCATGCCTTTTCTGTTCCTGCCATCCAAAGGGGTACCCTGCTCTCTCATAATGACATCCTGATCTTTTTCCAAGCTGATGGCAAATGGCAGTGTCAGGGCATCAGATACGTGACCTGTGCAACCCATGAATGTGGAGATTCAAAACCCATCTAGTGAATAGGTCTAATGGATGAAATGTAAAGCTCAAAGGAAAAATAATGCCAAGAAGTGATCTAGCACATTACTGGAATATCTCCACATGTAAAACCTAGTAGTGTGAGTCACACAAGGATTTTTCCAGTTTCTTCTCTAGCTCTCAGTGTCAGGTGAATGAGGAGGACCACTTTTATCACTCATTCAGTGCATGAACAGGGAATAGTAGCCTATTTGTTTTAAAAACAAAACACTGGAGTTGTACAAAGCCAACCAACCAACCAAATGTAACCACACCCTCAAGTAGGGGAGACCACAATCACTCTCTATTTCCTATTCAGTAGCATCTGTGTACTACACACACATATTTATTTCTATTTTATTCAAAAAAGGGTATTTTTTGTTCCTCATAAAGGGTGAAATTCAGATCTGGCGCATCAGAGGAACAGCTGAAACAAACATAAACATCAGTTTGCTCTGAAAACAGAGTAAAAAAATCCCCCCTTACTAAGCAGTGAAAAAGGTGACTGAAAATATCCCTGAATGCTCCAAGCAGGCTGTAGCCCCCTTGGAGTGTGAGGATCCTCAGGATCCACTGTAGGGGCAGCAGAAGCAGTTCAGCAAATATTCATGCACACTTACAGATCCATGGTGCTTGTAGTCAGTGAGAGATTTGATGCTGACAAAAGCACTTTTTTTCCCTTTTTGAAGAAATTTTACATTAAAAGAAGTATGTCTGTTGCTCTAACCCATGGGTGGACCCACGGGATCTTGCACAACTCTTCTGCTTGCTCCAAGCAGCATTTGCAGCAGAGCAACACAACATGGCCTTCTGCAAACCAAAAAATCCCTCTGGACTGGATCACTGTGCAAGCCAGTGAATGGGGAGAAGCTGTGCAAAAATACCCCAAGTTTGCCAGAACTTTGGGCTATGCCATAATGGCATTTGGGTGTGTACTGGGGCATGCAGGCATCTTTGTCCAGGCACAGCTCTGCTTAGCTGGGCACTCACTCTGGTGGCCCATCACTGCTGATGTGTGAGTCATTAAAGATGTCTCGACATGCCACTGAATAAAATCTGTGTGTGCATAAAACCCCCCATATTGACTTTTCCTATGGGAAGTGAAGGCTTCTCCACTGGCACTGCTCTTTTCAGCAGGGAGGAAGCTGCAGGAGCACATTCCTCGAGGCTGCACCATGAGCTCACAGGGGCTGCTGGAAGCACCTCAGGCAAAGCTCACAGAGCTCCTCAAACACAGCACCACTCTCTGCCCACCAAAACACATCCAATTTCTTGATGTTGCTGTTACTGCCAGGATTTTCAAGGCTGCAGCTTTCCAGGAGAAATCCATGGCATGGACGCACTCCAGATCGTGCTGCATTTGATACGAGTAGCCTCATTTCAAGCATCCATACAAGCAGTGGGAGTTCCCATTTTTTCACTATGAGCACATCTTAGGCTAGTACAAGTTAAAGTTAACCAGTGGCAAAGCCTAATGCTCCAGCTCTGCAAGGGGGAACACCTGCCAGTGGCTGCCCCAACACAAAAGCAAGATGCTGAAGGGCTCCTGCTGCGATGCAAAGAAGTGGCAGCTGAGATCTTGCTTCTGCTGTGCCAGGCACCATATACTGGGCCAAAAAGAGCCTGCTGCTGTGCCAAAAAGTGAGTAATTGAAGCTGAAAGGCAGATGATGGGACTTCCCTGCTTTGCCAGGCAGCTGGCTGCAGAAACACATTTTGCAGCAGCAAACGTCGCCCTGCACTGATGAGGTGGAGAGTTCTTTCAAGTCAGTCCTTAGCAGGTCTAAAGATAGGCTAGAGATAGAGGAGCTGCCTGATAAATGGCAATGCTTGACAAGCAAAAAAAAAAAACAAAATAAAAGGCTTCCTCTCTTCAAAAGGTTATGGTCCTTTTTCCTACTGCTGCCTCCCAGTCTCTTAAATATCATTAAATTTACCATGACTGAAAATATTAGAGGTCTCCTGTCTTAAACTTGAAGAACATTTTTTCCACTCAGACAGAGGAATTTTGCTTACCTTCATCAAGCAGTAGTGCCAACAGTTGTTATAGTACAGTATAAATATTAGCCCTTGCCAGTAAACAAATGCAAATTTTGGCACCAGATCAGTCTGAAATAATCACATAATCACAGAATGGTTTGAGTCAGAAGAGACCTTTAAAGATCATCCAGTTCAACCCCCTGCCATGGTCAGGGACACCTCACACCAGACTAAGTTGCTCAAAGCTCCAGCCAACCTGGCCTAGAGCACTTCAAGACATGGGGCATCCATAACTCTGGGCAACCTGTTCCAGGTTCTCACCACCCTCACAGTAAATTTGTTCCTTATGTCCAATATAAACTTACCCTCTTTCAGTCTATAACCATTGGTCCTTGTCACTACAGCCCCCTGAAAATACCCCACCTTTCTCCATCTTTTTTTATAAGTCCCTTCATATTAAAAGACTGCAGTGAAGTCTCCTTGGAGCCTCCGCCAGGCTGAACAACTCCAACTCTCAGCCTTTCCTCACAGGACCTCCATCCCCCTGATGATCTTCACGACCCTCCTCTGGACTCCCTGCACCAAGTCCATGTCCCTGGTGCTCCAGGTGAGGTCTCACCAGAGCAGAGGGTCAGGAGCACCTCCCTCATACTGTCAACACTTCACATGGAACAGCCCAGCTGGGGAATATCAACAAACCCATCTAACAGACCGAAGAATATATGCACAGCTAAACTAGACAGCAATAGTTAGAGACTCCATTTCCATGCTTTATTTATTTGTATTTAACAAACTACAACCCTAAGTGCCAAACTGAGGGTTCAGTGACAACTCATACTAAATAAATTAGCCACTCAGATCATTAAAACACCCGAGAGATGCTTTACTTCCTTCTGTGTATGCTCTAGTAATCTCTACACTTCTCTCAGTCTGATAAAGTAATTAAAAACAATCCATTTCACTTTCAGTTTCTGACCAGAGAAAGCACTATGGGTTCACAAGCTACAAGGATTTTTTTTAAATGAGAAATGTTATTCTCCATATACTTTCAGTAAATAATTTAGGTATGAAACAGATCTGCAAAACAAAATAGGCAAGAATGTAAACTTGGTGTCTCTGCCTCAAAACACTTCCAGCCTCACCTAAGGAGTGACTTGGCTGGTAAGCTATTTATTGGAACAAGGAGGCTGAGTGATGCAGGAGTGCTGAAGGCAGGGCAGGGAGGGCAGGGAGTGTAATGCCTAAGCCAGTTATGTAAGCAGGGAAGCACGGGGTGAAAGGACAGGAGGACTCAGTGGGACATGGCAGCCAGCCTCGGAAAGCTCATAAGGAGCTTTGGCAGGAGCCGGCGGCCCCGCCGCTGGGGCAGGTGACAGCCGCCAACCCAGCACCCCGAGCCACAGACACAGGTGCTCTGCTGCCGGCTTTGTGCTCATGGACCACGGAGTGGAGCCTGCAGGGTGCTGGGGAAAACAACAAGGGCTTTGGTGCTTTCTCTGCCATCCATTGCAGGTTTTAATGCTGGTTTTGCTTTTCCCCCCCTGGATTCACTGTTGAAGTGCCCACAGACAATGAGACTATTGAGTATTTACTACAGCGTGAGATTAGTTTGGGTTTCAGTTTCTGCTGAGCCAGCTCATTTCCTTCCACATTCTTACAGGAACAGATGCTAAAATGTAAAAGGGCAGTCAGCATCATAAAGGCAGAAAAAGGAAAACCCTTCATACAACAGCATGAAGTTAAAAATACTTTTTTCACAGCTTTAGCCAGAGCCATTCATAGTTTGCTCTGCCATCTAATTTCCTTACATTAAAGAGGCAAGAGACTATTATTTTTTCTTAAGAACAAAAAAACCACAAACACATACACACCTCAAAATAACAAAACCCAACCAAACATCCAACAACTAAACTGGCCAAACTGGCTGAATTAAAAGAAGTGTTCAAAGAAGCTAAACAGAAAAATTAGTTTTGTCCCCTCCCATCATGCATGACTGCAGTGCTGCCTTCAGACACCAAATTCAATTGCTGCAGCAATTAGTCACAAAATTCAAGGCAAGCTGAAACTGTCAGATACAGCAGGAGCATCCCTGTGCTAGAATCAATTCTTCCCCCACAGAGGCAAGCCAAGCAGATACACAACCTGCAGCTCATAAAAAGCCACCCCCGGGCTGCAACAGCAGCAAGGACGAGGTGATGGCAGCCTCTGCCAAACAAACTCCCAGCCCTTGTGCCACCACTCCAGTCAATGCAGGAGCACCTCTTCCCTTGGAGCACCTCTTCCCTTGGAGCATCTCTTCCCTGGGTGCTTTGGTGCTCAGTGGCCACAGCCCAGAGCATCCCCACGGGGCCATGCAACAGAGATGGAGCCACCAGGCCTGGGACTTGCTTTAGATAAAAAAACAGGTGGAAAGAAACCCAGACTGCCTAATTGCACCATACCAGCCACATTTCTCTTTTCACCAAGTTACATCCATCAATTTTATTCTTTTTCAGGAAAGCCCCAAGTATGGCAAGATGCTTCTCCATGCAGCTCTGACATTCAAATGCTTTGCCAGCTAGATGGGCAACCTGCAACCCCTCCAGACATTATTCAAAGTACCTTTTACGTACAGATGTAATATCCATTATCCTCTAATACTTTTAAAAGGCTTCTCATTAGGCACCCCAGATGTGCAACCCACCGCTCAGCAAGCCCACACCTTCCTGGTGCCACTCCACCAGCCCACAGCTGAACCTGCCAGCACCATCTCCTCCAAGCTGTGGGAAAAATACATTCATACAGGCCAGAAAACTGAGATCACAAAGGACCAAAGCCACTGATTACCCCATCAAGTTGCTTCACTGTGTGACACAAAATTTTCCAGGAGATTTCTAAACCTCTGTGAACTACAAAGCACTGAAGTATAAATACACAATGTAAATGCAGAGACGCTGGTAGGACTAATGACATGAAATCACTGATGAAATTTAGGAGGATTTTCAGACAAATCTTTCCAAATCATTAGCTTCTGGATTTAGGACAAATGAGGCAGGTTCATGGAGGTTCAAACAAGGTGGAGTAAAACAGATTTAGCTCACATGGATAACATAAATGACTCTGCTGGCAGCTTGGGCCAGAACCAGACTCCACAACACCTAACTGATGACAACCTTGGGAAATTTCAATCCTGCTTGTAAAGAGCAGAGAACACAATGCAACTTCCAATTGCTTTTGTCAACTTATTCATTAACATCATACTATTATGAACATTTTAATCACCTGTGCATTGCCTACACAGTGTTATTAGGTTTTGTTTCAAAACAAACAAATAAAAAAATGTTGTATCCTTCATGCAAAAATAATCTCCCAGGGCACCTCTTGACAAACACAGCTGCACCATCCCTTCAGCCAGAAGATGTCTTTCTCCCTTCCCTGCAGCTCTCCCAGAAGCGGCTCAGCAAACCCCCCAGCACCCACTGCTCCTCCCTGGCTGGAGAGCAAAGCCCTCTGCAGCTGGCGTGGCTGGTGTCACACGGTGCCCAGTGGCTCTCAGGCCTAGTGTTGACACCAGTTACACCACCCTGCCACCACACTGCTGCCTTGGCACAAGGGGCTGCCATTACATTACACATTTTTGATGGCTTCACCATTTCTCTGTTTGCTCACACATTTCACCTAGACCTCTAAGCCATTCCAGATATCTAAAGTACTCTCTGGGATTTAAGGTTTAAAGCCAACCCCTTCCCCCTCTGCCAAAATGTACACTTGGGACTGATAGAGGACCTAACATCCCACAACAAATATTTATGGATGTAGAAGAACTTCATGCAGCCATGCCAAGTGGGACTGACAACAACTGACTGCAGTGTGACTCCCTGGCACCCAGAGAAGGAACAGCCCCACTCCTCCCTGGCTGCCCTGTACTCACCCCCTCACCTCAGCCGCTCCAGATGCCCTGGGCTCAGGCACGAGAGTCTCCAGGCTGGACTGGCCACCCCATCCCTTTGGCTGCTCCTTCACAGCCCTGTGTGAACCAGGAAGTGGAGGCAAGCCAGCAGTTTATTTTTAACTTTTTTTTTTTCCTCCCTTAAATAAAAAGCAAAACCACATGCATAAACCACATGTTCGCGCTCACTCCACCCAGGGACGGGTTTTTCATTTTGCATCCTTCCAACACTCAAAAATTCCTAGGCAGTGATGTAGAGCAGACATCACCCCACAGATTTCCATTATGCCCCTCAGTATCCCTGCTTCTATACTGGCAAAATAAGAGTCTCTCAAACACTGAATTAAGTCTCTCCATGCAGCAAGCAAAGCCTGAAGACAGAGGTCAGCGAGAGTGACTGTGCTCTCAGCTTGTCTCCCCCTTTCCCTCCGTCCCAAAATCCATGCAGGACATCCTGGAGCACTGGCAGAAGTTGCAGCTCACACTTCCAAAACTTCACTGCAGACTCTTCAGGGAAAGAAGAGCTAGTGTGGGATTATGAGTCCTTTCCCATGAGTTCAACCACAGCTTTGAATCCCTACTAACCAGAAGCTGGCTCTTGCTTCTCTTCTGCAGCTCCTCAGATGTCATTACTCGTAACTTCTTTGAGTGTTTCAAGTAAACAAGTTAGAGGACCTCAAGTGACTCCTCAAACTTTAGTTTCAGAGGAGCAGGCAGGTGGAAAGAGTTAAAGGGTTTCCCAGCAGCAGATAGTTTTGCAGTCAACAGGTTGAATTTTTGGAGCTAGTAGGAGACCAACCATTCACCATGGGAACTTTTGGCACAGAACTTAGCTTCCCTCAAAGTTCAAATAAAAAGTTGAAAGATGCCCTGTTTTTTCCAAAATGTCTATTAAAACTTTACCTTCTTTAAAAGGAAGGGGGGTGCTAGGTCAGCACACACATACCTACACCTTGAGCAGCAAGACTTCTGAGTCAAAGCCAGAAAAACTTTCAAGGAGCAAATACATTAACACAAGACCCAGTTTGTGCCCACAGTCTGATGTGGCTACATTCAGGCTCTAATGGCAAAATTACCTGTTTTCAACTTATGCTCAAAGAGAAACTCCATACCAGCAGAGTGCCACTTAGAATGAACATTGTTAATACAGAAATGCCTGCTTCAGAGCTCTGAAAACACTAATTAATCACAGCACTGGCTTTATGAGTGATCATTTGCAAACACCATGTTCTGCACCACCCTGAGATTGCCGGCAATGCCTCATCCCAAGCAGAAAAATGTCCTCACTACTTGCTGAATACCATACTGCTTGGGCAGCAAGTGTAAGCCATCAGTTTTGATGAATGCAAACTTGGGGGATAAAACAAGGCACTTGAAAACATAAGAAGGCATCTGCCTCAATTTTAATATCTCCCTACTGACTTTCACCTCCAAGACAAGAAGAATTTGGTGAGTTTGCATGCACAGTGGCTCAAGGATGGACTGGACAACTTCAAGCATTATAAGACCTGAAGACATAAGCTTTGCCCCACAACCTCAACAATAATAAGATGTTTGTGAATATAAAAAGGTGGAAGCTAAGATAGTTAAGTCACTCCAACCACTGCGTTCCTCTACACTAGGATAAAAAGTAGATTCAATTCAGCCCTACAGATACCTTAATTAAGTCAAAAATCTGTTGGAAAAGCTGGCAACCATTTTTGTATATTTTAGGAAGCAGAGCTGATGTGGAACATCTCCCAGTCCATCCTAACAAACACATGGTACAATGTTGGCTTTAGGACAGCAGACTATGTTAGCTAACAACCCTGCCTTGCTTCACTCTTTCTCAGCCCTCTTGGCCCATCTCAACCAGCCAAACTGGGTTTTCAAAACAGCTCATTGCTGGTTCTTGCAGGTGTCATTAGCTTGTCCATGCTTTATCCAATTATTGCCAGTGTCCAACCAGCAGCCTCTGAAAATGCACCAAGGTGCCTGGTGCCAGGTTTAATTATCCCCTTGCTTAAGGAAGGTAAGTTATTTTACACAGAGCAATGGAGAGGTGTATTTGCTGGGCGAAGGGAAAACCTGTGCCCCATTTCCTGAAGGAGACTTGAATTTAAACCTACTTAACTAACTAACCACACTGTGCTAGGAGCAGTGTGCTTATTGTTAGGAAGCATGGCAGAAACACCACAGTCAGCTACACCTTGCTCTGCAGAAGCAGCATATTCCCTTTGCCACTGCCTGGGGCTCTTTCTCGCCTCTTTGCCAACGGGGTAGATTTGAAACTGCAGTAACACCAGCCTCCTGCTCCCCTCTCACACAAGACCACCCATAACAAGGCAGTTCCCTCTTGTCTCCACCCCACAGAGCAGCACCAGAGGGCTGAAACATGCTGTCAGCCCCCTCAGGGAATGCTGGCACAGAGCCTCCAGGTCAAACACCATCAAGTTCCCAAAGGAAAAACATTCAAGTGTCAAGAACTCTCCTTCCCAGCCTCCCAAAAATCCTACAGATTCCTCCAGCAGCCCAGCTAACTATGTTTATTGCTGCATCCTTCACTTTATAGGTCAACATATACCAGAGAACCAGCAATTCTCAGATAATCAGATTTCTGTGCAGACTGACAAATGGCTGCCAACAAGAACATAAAAACCCAGTAAAATCAAGAGTCTCTGTAATCAACTCACTTGATGCAGTAAGTCTGCAGAAAGCTCCCACACTGTGTTAACACATTGGATTGCACTTTGTGGCAGGATCTCAGAGGGCTGGCAGCACTGGGGGGACCCCAGCCCAGGCCATCTGCTGGAAGGAACCTTTTCCTCTTTGTGCTCCACTCAATGCTATGTTATTTTGAATCTAATTCATGGTAATTCCTTGACATACCATTAGTGTTCTTGCCAAATGCCAAAGCTTAAAACTGGAGTGTGAACACACACTCACAAAGAAGGTTCTTGCTCCGCCACTGGATTATCCCAGCCTGGAAACTCCTTATAGGTGAGTCCTTCCTATCTCTCCAGGCAGACCTGAAAAAAACCATGAACTGACATTGCCAGTGGGGTGTGAAAATCATCTTTCCCATGAAGGCCAGGGACCTAGCCTTGTTACCAACCCTGCAGCTCTGCCACATCCTGTACCTTCAACCTCCTGATCCGACACACTGTACCCCACAAAGCTCACTCATCACTGAGTTTCAGAGATAAAATGGCATCACTGACATGGATATGGCACCCCTCCTCTTCCCACAGCAAGGCTCATGGTGACAGCAGGGCACTGCATGCCCCAGGAGCCAAAGAGCTGAACCCAGTGAGTCAGGAGAGGAGGAGATGATGTGCAGAGAGGCAGGTGGAAAATCAGGGCCTCCTCCTCCACAATAGCCCTCAGCTGCTCTAGAAGATGATGAGGATTTCCAGCTAAAACACTGGTGCTCTCAGCGGTCTGGCACCCCAGCTGCTGAGCAGGTAAAAGGGACGGCGAATCTGTCAAGGTGCCTGATTAGGTGTGAAAGAAAAGCCCTGTGCACACAATACTCTTACTGAAGCTATAAATAGCCCCCTCTGCACCAAAGTTGTGCATACTGTATTGACACTTCTGACTTAATAGGATTTCCTAGGTAGCCTGAACCAGCTCGGGCTGCTGCAGAGCAGCCTTGCTGAGCCATTTTCACAACGCATGCATACTGCTGTGACTGTGGGGAGCACAGGGGATAATCCCATGTTTTCAGTGTTCTGATCACACTAAAGCAGGAAAACACTCTGAGAAAACTCCTAGAGGGTCATAATGAGTTTGCATGCACAGCTTAATAGGGAGAAAACTTCCAGGATGGCCGTTTCGATGCAACAAGCTTATTATCTCCCAGCTACATATCAGAACTTACTACAAATACAATATTTTTCTTCTTTATATGCATCTTTTTTTCAGTGGTAGAGAAAGAAAAGAAACAATGCTGTAATAAAATACATAATATATTTTTGTATCAAATAATATATTTTTTTCCTATTGAAATATATAAGGTCATTTTAGTTCCTGTAAGTAAATTAAACCAGTTCTCTCACTAATGGGCTCATTATTGTCTTCAAATATGCAGGACAAGAATTTGAACATCTCTTATAGTACTTTATTCCTTCTAATGAAATCCCACCCTGTTTGAGTTACTGTCTGTTAACCTGATAGGCTGACCTGAGAACTGGTAACCAAATAATCTTTTACTGTGACATTTCCACTACATCACCTTTGCCTCTGTGGTGTTTAACAGCCTGCCAGTGGTGCTGGGAATCATGTCCAAGTTTTGTCTTGACCCTTTGAGCATGTACAAGATGTATCCCCTGCCCTTGTCCTGAGGATGAGCCACGCTGCTGAGCCTGTGTTCCCTTCCCAGGTACAGCCACACTATTGCTTCACCTGCCCTGCCTCATCTCTTCCTCCACCTGATAAAGTACTCCAAAACCTGTCTGCTCATGCCCAAAAAGGTACAAGTACTGTAAGTACCCAACTGCATAGCCAGCTACCCCACTTTGAACCGTAGTTGCAAGGGTTGGGCACCACTGGCTGAAATCATCATCCAGCATCTTGGGGCCTGAGTCCGAGACCAGCAGGCAGCAAGACTTTATGTTGTACAGATGAAGAATAAAAGTATATTCTCTGGTACTTCATGTCACTCCCCTCATCACTGCCTCACAGACAACTTACCTCAGCAAGCAGTGATGTAGGATAGCTGCCTATTGCATATTCCCTGCCAGCCCCAGCTTCCTTCAGCTGCTCCATCACCACAAGCAGCACAGAAACCACACGGGGTAATTGTATACATCCATCTACATGCTAAATACTGCACTGTGCTGACCCAACCTGCTCAAGCAGAGCTCTCAATCGTGCCTGTTGCCCTGGGCATGCTGTGTCACCAGGGCTTAGGGATGCAAACTCTCTGTGCAGCACTTCTGTGTTTTTCTGGAATGACATTTGGTTATTTGGAGCACTGGGAATTTGTAATACAAGAAGAAGAAATAATAAAGTTGACCTCAAGCTGGTTCAATACAGTCATTCTGAAACTAAAGTAGCTAGAACATGGTGCATCATTTTTTCCTACCACAGCCTTAGCTGTTATGGAAAATGCAGCAATGAAGAAAAGAGCTGGCTCGTGATTTAACATTACCTGTCTGCACCTCATCTGCTCCTCCAGTATGCTCAGTACACCACAGCAATGTTACACATAGTGCTTGCCTGGCTAAGGACCCCAGGCAGAAGTGATTGCAAGAGAGACATGTAGTTCAAAATTTCATTAAAGAAATGGCTATAATACAATCACAAGCCACTCAATGCACTGGAGGCTGAATGTTGCTAAGGAAAATTATGAACCTTCTCCTACAAATATCCTTATCTACCCACAACAGGGAAAGAGCCAATAGTGTAGCAACATCTATATTCAGCACAAGGAGTAGACCAGAATAAGGTGACCATTAAATAGTTTAAAACAAAGAAGACAGCAAAATGTAATGAGCCTCAACAAACCAAATGAAACAGGGCTAAGAGCTATGTCTTGCACTTAGGTACCTCTTAGGAAATTTTTTGAGGGAAGTGGAAGGACAATCAGCTCCCCAAGAGCTTCCATACTGGATGGAAGATGGACTGGTGGATCCTTTTGTAAAACCCATTTTCTTTATTCTGCACAGTGGATAATTCAGCTTGAGGATAAGGGGCCGAAAGAAAAGCAGAGGGGGAGGTGGGGAAAATGCTTGAATGCTAAAATAGGCAAACTACTGAGCTAGAAAATCTAGATTAAATCAAGCATTCCTGCAAATGTGTAATAGAGAAACAAATGGCTCCCATCTGGAAGCTCAGCAAATTAACTTGGATCCTGGTTAAGACAACAGCACCAGAATCTGCTTGCAGAAATGTAAATATCCAGTGTGCATTTGCAATCCAATCACAGGCTAAAAATATAAGACAACTCGGAGTGGAAATCTGATTTTGTGTCTACCCTCTTAATGGGAAATAAAACAATAATTCTTTAGACACAGCAATCTGGGCTCATTTCTCCTGCTTGGAGAGATGATGCAAGACATTTTTGCACCAGGAACGTCTTTCAGCTGCTTCTGGTTGTAAGGCCACAGCTCACATGTTGGAAGCCAGACTCTTCTCCATCATATTGTGCTTCCCCATCTCCTTTTCCATTCTGTGTCCCCTGGCTGTCCTCAGCTCTCTGTTTATTTATACCACTTCACTTCATTCTTCTTACTAGGAGTATTCTAGTTCCTTTTTCCCCCAGAGGTTTATCTCTGGCCTTCCAGTAGGAGAAGGGCTCTTGGTCTCAGTGTGCAGATGGAGAACTCAACCACAGACATGAACCAGGCTCAGGACTAAATTTAGCCCAGAAGAGGATAGTCTTTCTGCCGGTAGGCCAGGAAGGCAATTTAGAGCAGGAGCCTATTTTAGATGCTCTCTGGTGGTGTCTGCCTCCCTCTAGGCTATACAGAGTGTCTGGGGAGACCAGCCTAGGACTCTGAGCATCATCCCTGAGGACCTTTTGATGCTACAAAAGGAAAGAAAAGCTGCTACAAGTTAATGTCATCCATATGTTCAAGAGCTGACACTGGAAGGGAAGTTCTAGGGTGTTCCACCAGCAGAAGGCATTAATGGAAAAAGAGGATGTTTCTCTGTGTATAAGTCCTTCTGTAATCACAGCAGGCACAGCCAGGACTTTTAAACTACAGAAAAAAACACCTCTAGAGACAGGATAATCAGGAAAATCAGTTAATTCCCACATCTGGTTTCAATAAACAGATGGGGGGATTGGTAAACATGGACAAAAAAGCACATAATATCCAAACTTAGGAGAGCCAAGAGCATATGAACATTAATAGCAGCAGTCAGATAGGATGTTAGATAATTAGCCAGAAATCACAGATGATGAGTAAGAAACAAGAACACGGATTAACATACTGATACCAAGAGAAAGGGCACTGCAAGAGAAAACTGAGCTAGCAGAATAAGAAACTCCAAAGGACTGCAGTGGTATGGGGTCAACCCTGCTTGGAAGAAGGAGGGGCCACACCACAGATTATCCTACACCCTACAGAGTCTGCGTGGCAGGGCAGTGAAGGTTGCAAAGTTCACAGCAAGACAGAAGTGCCAACAGGGCTTATCATACTGTGGGACTGCAACTTCCCAAAATACTCAACTGAAGAACCCACTTTTAACGTAAAGAGCTGACCACAGATATTCCTGGAAGCAGAAGACAACAATTGTAATCCTCCAGCTGCTGAACTAGAAAAGCGCAGTTCTAATTTAGACTCTGTAAGTAGCTGAAAGTCCTCAATGAAAGCAACTCTGGAGGCAATTGTAATCATGGAGAGGCGATTTAGGGAAACACAAAAATTCATCTTTTCAATTTCCTATAAGCTTTGAGGAATCTAAGGAACTCGGCATGGAAGTCAACTGGATGGAAGTGCTCAAAAACATACTTCTAAGAAGCTTAGAATATCTGTATGGCAAAGATGAAAAAAAATTTTTTTTACTAAGTAACCCCAAACAAAGTAGGGGGAATATCTAGGGAATGAGTCCTGATCTAAATGAAGGAAAAAAAATCACCAAAAAAGGGATTTTTAGGACTAAGCAGAGTGTATGTGAGGAATGGAAAAGAAGGGCTGCTCACCAAAGACATCTATGTCAGAGGTCAGGAAAGAAAGGGGGAAAGAGAAATTGCCAAAGTCAAGCTGAATTTGGTCATTCAAATGAAAATAAAGAACAGAGATCAAAATGTTCTTCAATTATAGAACTTTTTTTTTTTTTTTAAAGTACAGAAAGTGGAAACTAGCAGCAATTGGCTGACATATCTCAAAAGCACAAGAAGGGAGAGGAGCTTTTGTTGTTACTGCATCGGGATGGGGAACAGCAGATGGGAAAATACAAACCCACAGTAGCGACAAAAAGCCCCTTCAAACTATTAAACAGCCCATGACCAAGTTGAAACTGGAAGTGTTTCTAGTCAGGGTTGAGGTGAACAGCCCATCCCCAGGGCAAAGCATCCAAGAGGGGAGCAATTTGTTTTGGCTGGAGTCTACTCCCTGCAACAACACGAGACTGGGCTTTGCAATCAACACAGCCTCATGAAATCTGCTATTTTGAAACATGCTGACCACAACCAGCTCTCAGGGAAACCTAAACAAGAGGATGATAAGAGTGTGATGATATGTGATGATGAGTGTGTAGAAAAATATCTTAAAAATAAAATTAAATGAGATAAATTGCCATTTGTAGCCTCATCCCACAGCACCCAAAGGCACGGGTGCTCTTGCATCCCTTTTCTCATTTCAGCACAGGTCCCCCACACTTGGAGGTTGAGAGGAAGGGAGACTGCATATTTTTAAGCACTGGTCATTTGAGTCACCTCTGAAGAGGCACCAAAGCTGCCCCACCAAAACAACAATAACCTGTTGCTGGGTTGGAGCAGTCTGTCTCACTTTTACCTGCTAAAATTTGGTAGCAAAGCATTAAGGCCAAAACCAAGCTTTGCTCTGAATAACCTTAACAGAGCACAGATACCTCCCTGGAGCTCACTCCCAAACTTCAGCATACTGAGCAATTGAAACTACATAATTTATAAGCACTACAGGACTGTTTTTTCCACTGCATGGAATTAAGAAAGGTGATTAATGTACCTGAGAAAGCTGGGGCTATAAAAGTGGGCAGTAGGAGCCAGTGTCAATGTTTTCTCATTCTCCAATGAAAGTGTCACTTTCAGAGCACAGAGTTGCCTTTAAGGGAGAAGAAAATATTTCCAAGTGCAGACAAAATGTGCTATAGCTTCAGCAAGTCATGGTTGACCATGCACACAGCAACTGGCTTTGTGCCTGATATTTATTGAGAGCTAAACACAAAACCTCTGCAACAACAGAACTGACATCACACAAGCCAGAGAAGCAAACCTATTATTGTCCAGAATTATTATTACATTGTATTATCAGCCAAAACAACTTAAGGAAAAGGTTAAGAAGCTGTGAGTAACTCCATGATTTACACCCAGCTCCACTGCTGCTCATCGGCTCCAAGCTGGCTCAGTGGGGCAAACAAACAAATGTATCATTGTTATTCAGAGCAATGAGGAACTGCTTCACCTCTAACCTCAGGCCACATATGGGGACATCCCTTTAAACAGAAGGACAGTTAAAACCCGAACTAGCACACAGGCAGGTCCACAGCATCAACAGTGTTGGAGGGCTCCTCCGAGTCAGCTGTCTCAATGCAGCATAGCACACAGTGTTAGGACTTGCAGCTGTAAAAATGTTAAAAATGTACAAGTTTGTAGAATGCATGAAGAACCAAACTGTAATCTTTTCTGTGGTCTTGCCTTTTCTCTCACAAACTATGGGATTTTACAGTGTTAAGTCACCTCCCTAAATTCAGCTGCGATTCAACTCCTTAACTAACCATGGAAAGTTCTCCCTCTCCACTACGTAGCCAAAAGGAGAGACCTTCTGAGAAGAAAATCAGAATATAAGCAGGTATTCCCATTACAAGGACTGCTCCAGACAATGAGATGACCAATGAATATTTTCACATGCTGTGCACCTACACCACTAACACAAACCAAAACACTTGTGACCTCCTATCACCAAAATCTTTCAAGTATCATTATTCACCTGGATTAAGCACGCACTTGCATTTACGTGCACAAATAAATCCCGCCAACCCCAAGATATTTTAAGCATATGCCTCAAACTAAATGTAACACTGGATGTTCTGGCTCAGGGCAGACTTCAGATCCTCTCATTACACACTTTTCAATGCAAGACAGAAGCACAGTGCTGAAGTAAAGGAGGAGACTGAAAACTAAGCAGGCCACACATCACGATTTATGTTATGGCCAGTATCTTATCTTTAAAGCAGACTTGCAGGGAAAGAACAGCAGGGAAGAGGCTCAAAAATTGTTTCTAATACACTACTGCACTGGCTGTCTAGTAGTAGATTAATCACTTAGTTGTCAACCTTGAAATAACTTTAACTGTTTTGGAAGACATTCATATTGCAAAACTGTAAGTGCATATAGTAACAGTGAATCAAGTCAAATTAACCCTTCTTCATTTTACATTTGCTTTAGACATGTCTTCCCAGTACAGAAAGAACCAACTTAAGGAAAAAAAAAAAAAAGCCCATCATGTAGATTAGCATTTATTGATTACCCAGGCACTAATTCCAGCCCAGCTTTTTGAGATCTCTCCAAGGGGAAAGGAAGAGAAGGTATTTACAGAAACTGCTTCTAATGAGAAAACCTTAAGGCAAGGAAGGTGAACCTGAGAGCAATGAGTACCAATTTTATAGAATATAAACAACTGTTTGCTCTTGTAATTACATTTGCCTTTCTAACTACAGTCCCTATTCTCTACCTTCCTCCAGAAACACCCACTGCTAGACAAGGATGGCCAAAGCTAGATTACATCACTGTAACTATGGGGAAAACATGTTATGATTTGCTTAACCTCACTTTTTTTCTGGGAAAGCCTTAAGTTTATCAGTTTTAAAAGTGCTATAAAAGCAGTGTCACAGAGGGACTATCCCTTCTTCCCCACTGATTTGAACAGCACAGTACTGAATAGAGCTCTGTGATGAAAGACTGTTTTATTTCTAAAACAAAACCCAAGTAAGTTCACTTCAGAGAGGGCAACAAGACCAGGGAAGTAACTTTTTGGAAAAAGAAAGAAGAAAAAAGAGAAAAAAAGGAAAAAAGAAAAAAGAGCTACTTCTTTCAAGTCTTCTCCTGACAATTTTGTTGAAGGTAATAATGACATCTCCTTTCACTCCTGCAAAGCTTACCCCATTAACCCTGTGTTGGATCTATGGAGTGCCAAGGGCGCTGAAGCCCCCCTCTGGGGTGAGCAAGGAACCCTGGCCACACACCTGTCTCACCTTCTCTGACAGCCCCTGGCTCTGCAGGTCTGCCCCCAGCAGATGTGAAGTACCTGCAGTGTCTCCATGGCTGAAGGAAGGGAGTGAAAAACAAACCAAATAAGCCTAAAGCAACTACAATTTAAAGAATACTCTGAACTGAGCTGCAGCTGAGCTTGCAGGCAAAGAGATTTGGGTTTCACGGACAAGCAGCAGGAAGAGGAATTAAGTAAATAGATACTTGCCAAATGCAACTTTTAAAAACAATTTGTCAGAAAATGGCAACTTTGGTGGAGTGAAGGAATAGGATGGAATGAACATTCTCACAGTGTCACATTTTTATTTAGAGAAGACAACCAAGGAAAAAAATAAATACATTTTGCAGATGGTCTGTCTCTGAGTGGCCCTGATAAAAGCTGCTGTGCCCTGACTCTGGGCCAGCCACATTCCATCTCCAACTGTACAGCCTTCAGAAGCATTAGCAGTAATTAAGAAGAGCCAACCGTAGTGATAAGCCAGATGTCTATAAAATAAATACATGCTGCACTGATACAGCTTTAATTTTTCTTTCACTTTTAGGTGGACTAACATGGTAGATTCCTTATAAAGACATTTTTCAAGTCCTTTACATTTATTCCTCCAATGTTGACTCACTGAATCCCAGATGGGACCCTTGGCATCACTCATCCCAGCAGGTCTCCAGGATAGCACCAAAGACTTCATGTGGGCACCACGCAGATTCTGCTCTTTCAAATTGCCACACGAGTGCCTGAAGCATAGTTCTTGGGAATTCACTGTGATCTCACAAAAAGCATTGAGAATCACTGATCTAGTCCAACACCTTTTCATTCTAATAATTTCTCCAAGAATTTTGGCACCCCGCCACCACCCATTTGGCCTATACACCTATTTTCAAAAGATATGCAGCTCTGACCTAACAGCTTCCAGAGGATGAGAACCCCCCACAGCCAGAAACAATTTTCTTCAAGCAGTGATGTTCTTCTACTATTAAGCAAGCAAAGGATTCACAATTTTTGCTGTGGTAGAAGTAGGATAGAGGAATTTGATAACTTTGTGTCATCTCCCTCTTTGTACCATATATAACCCAGTGCTCACTTGTGCAGCTCACTGGAAGATTAGTTGGCTCATTCAGACAGGCAAGGTGGACTCCTAAGGCGTTTAAGTGATTTGGGGCAGGATGATCATCTGTGTCCTCCCTGCCCACAATTAACTGTTCCATGGCCCCTGTCTGTGCTGGGACTGAGCATGCTGGGGAAGTGAGAAAAACAGAGGAGCTGAGCTCCTTCCACCATGACTGGGAGCATCTCTTCTCCCTCAGCCTTCAGTGGTTCAAAGGAAGTTGTCACAAAGGGAAGCAATCCCGTTGACAATCCAGGATCTTGCTTATTCAACCTAAAGCTCAGTGTTTCAAACAGCAGAGAAATTAAACAACAAAGCTTTGCAGCAAGCTAGTAAATCGTTGTGTATCTATGCTCAGATGGTTGTAAGGAGCATGACAAATTTGAAACAGCCTGCAAATTTCTAAAATTAAACTGTTCTTGGTGTTACAGAGGTCAGCCATCTGTTCCAATGTTCATGTTTTAGTTAATACGACTCTTCTTCCACTCTTCTCTCCTGACTCAAGCATACTCCCAGAAAGAAGAGAGTAAGACTCCCTAGGAAGAGGAGAATATGGCTGAAGTCACCACAGCTAGGCAGCCCTCCTCTTCCATGAAGAACTGCCCACAGAAAGCAGTCTGTAGGACAGGCTACAGAGGCAAACAAGAAAAGGAAAGAACCGTGTATTACCCATGTCTCCCAGGAGCACCAAAGCCTGCAGAAAGCCAGCATTTCTGGTGATGTTTGCAAGAGAATTTGTCAAGTTCTGAAAGCTGCACTCAACATCCCTGGCTTGTCAGGAGATCTCTGGACCTCTGGCCCACCCTCCATCCCATCCTTCCTAACCTCTGCTCAGTCTTGCAGGGTTCCAAGAAACATCAGAGAGCACTTCAACATTCAACTTTAAACTGACGTCTCATGACAGGGAGAAAGTGAAATATGACTGCTCTCAACAGATTTCACATACATTTGTAGTGGAACTGCTTGCTATATATCTGGAGTTATCCAGCAAGCAAGGTCAGTCCCAGGCTGAAGCTGGGTTTTTAGAGTAAGAAGTGGGCTCCAAGTTGTGTATGGTATGAAGAGATATGATGCAAAAAATCCAAATTCTGCCGTTTGACATCCTTTCACAGTCTGGGTTATTCTGTCCTCTCCTCTCCTCTGTTCCTAGTAATAAAAGGAGAACAAAATACCTATGAGTTCTGACAAAGTATGAGGGGGACAGGAAGACAGAAGCCAAACAAGCACTGTCAGGACGAAACCAAACTTGGGCAGGGGAAAAGCAAAAGTTAAAAAGATGTGGAAGTGGTTGACTGAGAATAGGTTGGTCTTCTGCAACCATCAACCTGCTTAAAATGTGTCTTCACATGGCCAATGCATTTCAGATATGGGTAGCCATTGTCCATCAGGACATCTGGCATGAAGGAAAAGACAAAACGTGCATCCTTAAACCTTTGGCTTTAGGCTGGGAATGATGTCCTCAAAGGAGACAAAGGAACATGCTGCTTTATTGTGTGCAATTTTAAACCAGCAGGAGTTAGAAGAGGTTTTGATAAAGACATTTGGATACAATTTTGTATAACAGAAATATTGTGCAGAACTACCTACTGGGTTAAACATTAAGTTGAATTTAGATGGAGAAAAGTGTCCCCATACTCACTTCTAAACCCATCCTGGAACAGGTGTGAATCCCTGGTATGGCACATGGCTTAATTCAGGGCAATCACAGTGAATGAATTACTGGAAATATTGTCATTCATTATTTTCTAACACCTCCAGTTTAAAGCCTAGTGAATGCTTCACAGCTTGACCTTTGGCATGAATGTAAAAGCAGTACTACAGCATGAAAACAAAATATTTTCCTGCTTTTTTTAAAGTCAATAGGATTTGAAGAATGGTAGCCTCAGGGAATCTGCTTCACTGCAAAGCCATTTAGGTAGCTGTCATTAGTTTAAAAGCCCATTTTTGTTTAATGACTGCTGTTTCACATACTCCCAATGCCATGCATCATAACTGTCATCCCTAAACCTTAGATTTATGAAAGCATACAGCAGCAGCATTATACTCAGGGGTCTGCTGATATTCCCATTATTAAACCACTTCTTACAAGTTTTGACTTGTGTTTAGGCATAACAAATCCTGTTTTCTGTGTGGGTGCTGTCATGGAGGTGGATGCTGCTCAATTCCCCCAGGATGCCTGGCTGCCCAGGCAGAGACATCCTCATCCCCAGCTGGGGCATCTTGCAGAGCTTGGGAGAAGGGTGCTTGAGATGCAATGAGAAATAAAATAAAACTTTCACATTTGTTTAGATATTCTTTATCATCATGGGAAGGATTCAGAAGGGGTGGAAAGCATGATAAGGCCCATTGCATACTAAGTCACACTTCATCCAGGGTGCAGAGAAAACGTGTCTGGAGGGGAGCACTACCACAAAGTTGTTAAACATCTGTAAACAACTGAAAAACCAGATAACCTGCAAAACCAAACCCTTTTTCCCAGAGTCCCATGCTATGATCTTTAAAACACACCAATTCGGGAGGACACTCTGAAGTCATTCCCCAGGTACCACACAAAATACATAATTTAGTACCTGCCTGCTGTGAAATTCCTTTTGCACCTTCTATCTTCTATCAGTCCTCCACTCAGCTGCCACTTTGCAGGTAAATTCACTTCCCACTGTTTTTATAATGGAGAACAGGGACCATTCACTCTTCTTACCTCACTCTGCGACTGAGGACCAGAGTTTATGGACTCTACTTGGTCAAACTCAAAACAAATAACCAACCAAAACAAAATAAAAAAATCTTTTCCTCAGATTCAAACCAGTTAGAAAACACATGAAAACCCAAGGAAGGTATTGTACTATATAATCTGAAACCAGTGAGCACAGTTTTACATTCTCAAGTTTGTATTTTTAGGCATTTGTATTAATAAATCTATCATGTTCCATGTGGCAGTGTTAAAATATTTCATTATTATTCAGAGTGAAGGTATTTTTACCTAGAAAAAAAAGGGCTTAGAAACCTAGAAAGGCCCTAGTGATTCCAATATAAATTATCAGAATGAGATAATTAACTATTCTGACAAGTATACAGTAATTGTAAATAACAAGCAATGAGACAGACATTATATACACCGATAAGGATATATGTCTTTAATACTGATGTGCCACAAAATAATTTCTTGATAGTAAATTAAATTTCCTCCCCAAATTACAAAAAGCAACATTTTTCCTAAATTATTTTGCCTGTGGCATTTCATTCAATAAAATTACAAATTATATTCCCTTTGAAATTCAATGAAGGCCAAATATGATTTTTTTGGTGTAATGAAAAAAATTCTGTAGTTTAATCCACTTCATTTTTACTGTAACAGATTTACTATACTCAATTTTCTAATGAATTCAATATTGAGACAATGAATTATTGGGCTTTAGGGTGTAAGATAGCCAGCCAGCAAGCACCTAGCATAGAAAATCTCTCCCACCACTCCTGCACGAAAGCAGGAACACAGCTACAGCTGGGATCTACAGCCCAGTCTTCTTCCAGCTCTCCAATCCTGTCTGCACTTGAATAGAACAAAGCAGTTTAGTTGGAGAAAGACCTGGAGTGATCATCCAGTGCAACAGATCCCAGTGCTTCCTTCCAGAAAACAAAATCTAGACAAGGGACAAGGGCCATGTCTGCTTTTTCTGGGAATTCATGTCAGCTCTCTGGAAAGGAACAACTGGGACTTTGACTGCTAAGAGAACAGATTTTATGATAGCCATAATCATAATTATTTTATGATTTTATGATAAAGGGTGACATTTATAAATACCAAATGCATAGGTTGAAGAACACAAAACTGCCTGGCTTAGCCAAGACTCTCTTTGTTCACACAAGAAAGTTTGCACCCCCACCAAGGCCATTGATGCTCTGCTGGAACATCACACCACCATGGAGGAGGAGGAGGGCAATGTCTGGACATGGCAGCAGATGTACGTGCAACCCTTGGCGGTGCTGGGGGAACTTCCCCCTCCCAAAAAGTCCCAAACAAAGCCTGCCAAACAAAACCATTAACAAAGCAATGTGCATCCTATGTCAAAATTATCCATATATTTTGTAATGATAAAATTGGCACTTTATGTTCCTCTGCCCTAAAGGGTGAAATGGAGACCGGACTTCACCAGCTGATTTCCATTCCTACTGCAACACTCATGGTCAGCAGGGAACAGGACTGTGCAAGAACCCCAGCAAACCCACAGCATCTTCTCCCCATTCACTGGACATGCTGTGCTGCCCACACTGAACCATGGACTGAACCATGGAGCATCCAGCCACTACCACTGGGGCTTTTTCTGTTTAAGGTAGTAGTCAAGCAGTTATTGAATGTTAGTCTGCATTCCTGGTAATTAAGGAGAAGGCTGCAAAAACACCCATATTAAATGCCTCCTTAATTTCAGATGAAGGCTTGATGGGGACAGAAATGCTCCTTCTGTCCCTCTGTATGTTCATACTCACACAACTGCAGACCACACTCAAGACAACCATGGCTGCTTCCTGCTGCCTCTGGGTGCCACGAGCCAGTTACAGCAATTCAGCTGCTCACCAGCCAGGCTGTCCCAGGATACAGCCCAGGAGCATGCCCACATTCAGCCTCTCTCTCCATCATCTTTCCTTCATGCTGATGAAGGCCCGAAACACTCCTAGAAATTCTCCCTCAGGACACAGTGCTGCATTCCCTGCCCTGGAGCAACCTCCTATTCCAGTGAATCCTGGAGGTGGGAAGTCTAGGAGTGGCAATGTCCATTCTACTGAGTTCCCCAGAATGGGAGCTGCATCCAAGCAGCTTACAGGAAATATTCCCTGGGCTGCTGTAACTCTGCTATGCAATTCCTAGATCACCAAAGCAATGTGTTGAAGCAGTTTTTGCACCCACCATCTTTGCAAACTATGCTGACTTTTAATAGTAACTCCAGTCAGACCCATTGTAAAGGAACTTATTTAGATCACCTTCATATTTGTCCCAGTTGAGGAAAATCACACCTCATCTCATTGCATTCCCTTTTTAATAAAGGCCATGATTTTTTTTCCTTCCCCTCTGGAAACACAGTGGTTGGCAGTCTAACCTGCAGGCATGCTGTCTGTAGATATTTCTGACTGCATCCCTTAGCCAACCTCAACCCTGGGATGCATGCTTATCTTTGCATTACCAGGGTACTAAGCTGCTGCAGGGTAATGATAAGGAGCTGAGTAAGGTAAGGATCCACTCCAAATTACCATTTTTAAAAATTAAAACTGGTGGGGCCTGATATAAAGGCCAGCAAGGTGGATGGACACAACTGCTGGTCACATTTGCTTGAATTAGAAGGGTCCTCAAGGCTCCAGGAGGGTGAAACCCACTGCACTCCCTTGGTGACTGCCCAGGTAACTCCACTGAGCATCCCCAAATCTTGCTTCCTCTTGCACCAAAGCCCCCCCACTTACACCAAACCTTCTCCCACTAAGTACCAAGTCCCTGACACCATAAACCAAGGCATTATTTTATTCCAAACCTGGCCAACATTATGGAAGTCACAGGAAAATTAAAAATGTAACAACTCATTGTAGAGGAGAGGGGGAAGAAAAGTGTCGAGTTCATGACTAATCTTTGCAGCTCTTGCCATGGGCAGGATTTGTACAGACATGTTGATTTTTTTATAAAAATAGTAAATCGTATTACACCCATGCTGCAAGACCAAAGATTCACAACGATACCTTAATACAGCTTAAATAAAAATAGTACTACCTGAGTCAATCTGAGCATGATAATGCTTTGTAATCCCACACTCTTATGGGATGAACAGTTGTATAGCAGTGAATCAACACGAGATACTTGCGTTAGGAGCCAGTCCTTTTTCATGCTATATAGCAACATCTCTACAAAATGGAGAAGGTACAGTGCACAATGGGGAAAAAAGGGCAATTATAGAGCCCCACTACCTTCCAGCTTGGAAATCTTGGCTAAGAGTTTATTTTATTTTTTTTAAAAGGAAAGCCTGCTTTAGTTTTTCCCCATTACAGTAAAGAAGTAAGGAAAAAGTTTGAGTTTTAGAAGTTTTTGAGAAGTGAGCAATCCCAAAGCCTGTGAGCACTCATGCAGAAGGTTCATTCATGAAAACAAACACAGCAGAACAGCAGTGTTGCAGAGTCATTCTGGGGTTTTTTTCTTAACATCCTTGAATGAGCAAACAGTGAATATGGAAAGCAAACATACAGTACAACATAGAAAAGTCTCAACTGAAGAGATATCAGTAAAACCTATCTATAATAGGAATGTAAAAGCTAAAGACTCAAATAGCAATTTTTAAAGGTGGTTAAGAAAAAAAATTGAAGCTTTGATGAAAGACACATTAAACCATAATGAATTATTTTCAGTTACTTTGTTACATAAGCTACTCACAAAAGATACTTAATTTGCTATTGTGCTCCCCATTTCTTCTTTTTTAAGACACATTTTCCAGTTAATTGCACTTCTGTTTCCCCTCCCTGTACCCACGGTATAGTTTTATGCATGGCAGATATGTGGCTCTCACAGCTCCCTCCAGACAGCAGGGAAAGGTAACAGGACAAGTTAAAAGAACTGAAAGGTTCCTTCCCCAAGAGGACTTGAGTTTGAGCTCTGAAACAAGGCAGATTTTCAAGGCTGTAGTGCACATGATGCCCAGGGGAAGGAGAAAACAGCCTCAAATTCCCACTTGTCTTGCCTGCACTCTTCTTCTCTGCCCTGGTGCTCAGCCTGGCACTGCTGCTGGGATTTTTAATTCCTGCAGAGCCTGAATGTTCACAGGAAGTGTGATCCCATGGGACTGTGGATATGGGGACACAGGTGGGCTATGGAGAAGGCAGGGAAATGCTGACAAGGGCAGTAGAGGCACAGCCAAGCTGAAAGGCACCAGGACTCAAGGATGAGGAGATCCTGGTGAGGGGGAATGCTCTAGTGATGGCCAGAGCCAGGTCATGGGGAGATGGCCTTGCTCTGTGCACAGAACATACAGCACAGTTCCAGCAAATTTCCCAACTCCAATGGCAAGAACATTCCCTGACTTGCAGTCTTGCCAAAGGTGATCCTGAGATATGTTCAGAAGCTCAGCCCTCCAGTACTTCTTGCAAGCTGCCATTCAAGGGGACCCCATTTCCCACAAACACAAAGGCTGCAGAGATTTCAACTCAGCTTTCTTTTAAAAATAGAAAGTTTCTCAAAGCCAGTTTGTTGGACAGATCTGTCAGTCTGGCTGCAAAAGTTTCACTTTCACGTTGCATCAAACACACCAGCTCTGGACCAGAGAAGCGAGGAGCCCTGTACCAGACTCAGAGTTCCACATCCATGCAAGCAACAGGCAGCTTCTGAAACAATATTCACACCATCTCATGTCCCATCCTCTGCCTTCCCTGGCCATGGGCACAGCCACTTGTGTGCTCCTCCAGAACAGCAAGGAGGTTACAGCAATGCCACCACCACTGCTCCCCAGCACTGCACCCGGGACAGAGACAGCCCTGCTGAGCAGCTCCAGCCTCCCAGCACAGTCACCCAGCAGCCCCCTGAAACATGCCAGGGCATGGGGCCCTGACCCAGCTGTCCCGAACAGGGTGGCCTCGATGGGTGCATCTCCCATCATGTGTCTGGCTCCCTGGCCCTCCCTGCCCAGAGCTGCTTATGTGCTTACAGGCAGAAACACAGGTAAGCAGCTTGCTGCATCAGACCCTGTGGTATCCCAGCAGGAGAGCATCCAAATGCCAATTCCTCCTTTCCATGGCCAGCATCCTCACCTGTAGATGTGCTTAGCTGGGGTAAAATTCAAGGCATGTTCATACACATTTTAGTCTCATACTTTGTTCTGAAGCCTTCCATGTGCCACTGGCCACACATTACATTTTGGGAAATGGCCACCAGGCTCAGCACTGCCTTCAGGTCTGTCTCTAACTACATGTTAAACATGAACCGATGCAGCCAGACTACTGTAAGGCTCCATAGAGGAGTAGTTATGCTCTGGAGATGTACCACCTTCTGGTATGGATCACATAAATTCCCAAACTGAAATCAGGACACACCTGAGCTTGAAAAGGTGAGGAATATAGACCATTAAAGCATCAAAAAATGTGATGTACAAGCATCCAACAACTCTAATCTGTTAGCAGAAGTGCATCAGGAGCCCAAGTTCTGCCAAAAGACCACAGGAGTTTTTCAAAGCACTACCCAGAGAGACTACACAGAAGAAAGACATTTTAACAAACGGTCTGGAGTATCAACAAATGGTTTTTTTTTTACTCATACCCTGTTCAGGTGTTATCTGAAACAAGACAACAAGAAAATCCAAATTTAAGTACAATTTAAAGAGACAGTTTAAAATTTAATTTAAATATTTAAATACCTGGATTTTACACACATGGTATTACTGTCATCCATCTCATACTCCTCTCTGTCCTCAGAAGAAGAGTTTTGTTTCATTTTCCAACCTCTCAAAAAAGATCCACTGAATATTCAGCTCCCAGTACAGAAATTAGCAGTACAAACCATGCAGGTTTACAATACAGATCCCATCCTAGCTGCAGGGCTGGGAAGAGGAGCGGGTCATAAGCTACTGCTCACAAGAGCATTTTGGTCAAAGGCACATGGGATTTGTAATTTGGTTTGTAAAACTCAAGTTTTAGGAACATAAGCCCCAATATAGAGAATAAGGATAAAACAGCTTACTAAGGGATGTTTTAATTGATGAAAGATGTAGTTAATAACATATACATTTAAGGGGTGTTAAGTAAGCCCCTTATAAATACAAAGTAACCATTTTCTAGCACAATGAACACATATTTAGGTTGACAGACACCAGACTCCATCATCCTCCCCTGCCCTGAGAAATTCCCAGTGAGGATGGCTACATTTCCCCTGTATGGACACTTCAATTGAACCAGGGACCATATGTATCAAAAGGCATCTGATCTATGGGAAATACACGGATTTGGAAAGCAGAGAAGTCCATTAGAGGTTTGGGGCATTCCACCACAGTTCATTAGTCAGTCTGAACACACAAGAGCTCTAATAGCTTGTATCCTGTGCACTAGGGAGCTGCAACGAAGGAATGAACTTCCTGAGGAATTAATGGGTAATTACATAATTTGGTTAATCTCATGGGAAAGAAATCTAGAATTGAAAAAGGAAACAGAGTATGTATTTCTCTAGAAACAACAAAAACAAACAGCAAAGGGTGTTGCAGAGCAGAGTCTCGGCTGGCACCATCGGAGAGACCAGCTCCAGCAGAGGAAAAGAAATTGCACTGATTGACATCAGCATTGGAGGAGGCTTTGCACCTGCAATGGCACCACAGTGGCAGTTCTTAGCCACCTCATCCTTCTGCAGCTCAACTGATTTAATGTTTCACTTACTCACAAATAAGAACCTAATGAAGTGCATATAAATGAAATACATGGAAGCCTTGGGTGCAGGCTGAACAAAATCAGTCACATGGGGCAGAGATTAGCATGGGTTATGCAGCTCATTTAACTCTGAAAGTTGCATTCCTTTAGATTAACACCTTGGCCAGAACAGAAGGGGAAAAAAAATCCCATAGTTGCTTTCTGACACAGAAAATACCACCCCAGTGGGATGTGTAGGTTTTCAGTAAAAAATACGAGGTAATTTGTACAGATTTCCCCTAAACTCAATATTTTTTAAAATATAACAGTTCACTTATCTAATCTCAGGAAATTATTTTTAGTGCAAAGGTTATTATTATGTGCAAAGCTTAACATTTTGACAACAAAGCTCTGCTCAAAGATTAGCCCTGCCAGCTTTAAAATTAAAACATGCCATTAACTCAGCAAAGGCAAACTTCTGCACTCAATGCAAAACAAAAAACAAAGCTTGCGTTTTCAATTTCTCATTTAGTTTTATATTACTAAATTAAAGAGTGCCTTGAAAGAAGCAGACTCTGCAAAGTACTCACCACCTATTTTGGAATCTCTTCAGAGAAAGTCCACGGGGCTTGATTATCTGGAAGAAAATACACAAAGCAAACATACTTTACATCACAGCTTTTCTCAAAGTGACAATCTTCACACTTTTGGCCTCTCCTGTAAAAGTTACTGTTCCCAGTTCAAGAAAAACCAGAAATAGTCTAAATACACAAAAACCCTCTTCCAGTTCTTACCCTACAATGGGAAACAGGTTTGTTGTGCATTTGCATTTTATTATTTGTCCTGAAATAAGAAATATTTCCATGTTGAAAAATGCACAGATTTGTCTTGAATTCAGACAGCAAACTCTTCTGATGTTCAATAATCTGTTGAAACCACTCTTCTTACTTTAAATTTTTTTGTAAAATGTCATCTTTCAAAACAAGTAAGAATCAAGTTCAGACTCAGAAGGTTTCCTTGGTTCATACCACAGACTATTACTACACCAAGATGTAAAAACTGGGACAAAATAAATGAAAAATATGAGAGTTCCAAGTTTACTGCAGCCCCTAAGCATTGCTCTGAAAGGTTAGAAATCATTTCTCTTTTACTGAGCACGTTTCTCAGGAAAAAGAATATAATAATTTGCATCCCATCAGCATCTGTCAGCTCTGAATGCTGAGGGTTCATCAGCCTTTAAGGAGTCACAGATAAGCGCACCAGGAGCAAGGTTCACCTTCTCCCATGATTACTAATCTCTCAAAATCTGTGGATTAGAAAATCGAAAGCAAGTGACTTGCTCTGGTTCCCTCTCTCACAGAGCTGACCATGATTCTCCTCCACCATCAGGGCCAACCTCAGCTGTGAAGAATTCATCTTCTCCAATCCAATGCACAAGCTTCTTTTCTGCCAGATCCCTGTTGGACCCAGTAACCCTGTAACTTCTGCAAGCAAAATCCCACTGTGTTTAGCTCCCAGGTGCCTCCAGCCCACACCTGACACACACATGTGGTCTGCCCAGTGCCAATGACAGACAAATGATGACAGAAAAATGATGACAGACATGACAAAGCTCCCCAACAGTCTCCTTTGTCACTTCACCATCCCTACAAGCAGGAGTTCCTGCTTTCCCTGATAGCACTCATATTCATTTCCACTGGCCCTAATCCCTACAGATACAGGGTTTCACATTTCTCCCCTTACAGCATGCTCCTGCTGTTTTTTGACACTGTAAACTCCTTGTGCCAATCCTACACCTTCTCTTCAGACCAAACACCCTTATTCCTTCCCATCTTACCCCTTGAATCCTGGTATTCAGATCCTCACTAGCCTTTTTCTTTTTTTTTAACATCTTCCATCAGGTGCAGTTCCCCATGCAGGCTTTAGTACTCCTGCAATGCCAAAGCACCAGGAGATCCCAACACTGGACACGAAGTCCATCCCCCTGTTTAGGGAAGCATGTGTCTGCTGCTTTTGGGGCAGGATGACACTGGAAAAGTGATGTATGACCCACCAGGACCACACAACAGTTTTCAGTGGAGGCCCTCCAACCACCCCTGAGCATTCTGTAAAGTCAATCAATTCACCAGAGATAAATGCAAGCCCACACTTTTGCTGAGAATGATGGACCCTTCAAAGTCATCTTCTGGTTCTGTCCAAAGCTTGAAAATCAACTTTCTCCACCTAGGTACTTGTAACATCCCTTACTTGGGTCTGAACCAGCATTTTATCAGTTGCATCAATAACAATGACCCATGCCATACGGTCCACTTCTGGAAATCCTCACCCAACACTACTTCTGAGCTTGATAAGTTTCAACAAAATTTATTTTCCTTAGTTGTTGGGGGGTTTTTTTCTATTAATATCAAAACACCACCAAAAACTTAACTAGAATTGGAGTAAATCATATCATCTGCTCTTTTTCTATCTACAGGACTTGTTAGACTGCTCCAGGGAGCAATTAGGATGATCTGACATTATTTGTTCCAAACTAACCCATGCTGACTGTTACTCATAAGTACCCAGAAGATGACTGGATGGGAAATAATTTATTAACTTCCAGAAAAACACTGTAATAAAAGTCAAAGTGACTGCACTGCAATTCTATCTCCTCCTCTTAAAAAATTTAGCACATTATATTTTGCTTTTTGATTGTTATGGTAACCTCATAAATTCTCCACAGGTTTTCAGAAATAAACACCAAGAAGAAATTGAAAAGAAGTCAAACAGCCAGCTCCTTCTACAAATCACAAGAACAAAACAAGTGTCACAGAAGTGAGGCCAGGGTATCCTGCCCTGACATGGGGTCCCCAGTCATCCCTGAAGGTGCCCTCTCCCCTGACCCTGGTGAGTGATGCTGGTTGGATGGCTTGTACTGAATATCAACCTTCCCACATGCACCTTCCCATCACCTGGGGAGCAGTTTCAAACAAATTTCCCTAAGGCCCAAAGAGCCTGGAAGAAACAGAAAACCCCTTAAGGGTGTGCCCCCTAAATGACTGTGTTCTTATTTTATCCTGGAAGCATCCCACATCACTGCACGTTTTAATTATACCAGTCTTCTGCTCCCAGGAAGTAACTTCCAATAAATTTCCTTTTACTATGAAATTTTCTGTTACTCTTGAGATCCCTGGGCAGGCACTCATAAATGTTGCAGCCTGAGAGCAACAAAAACTTTTAAGCTAATCATTTCAGATTCAACATCTTTTTATGATTAAAACTTAGTATCCTTATCTTATAGAGTGATGGATGTTATTTCTCTAGCTGCAGAACAAATGAACCCCAATGGAACAACAAGATAAAGAGTAACTTGGTCAATGGCAAAATAGGAAACACAACCCATAAACTCTTTTAATTTCTCTTCTGTGTTGCTGCTACAAAACTGTAGTACTTTCCACATCCAGCAAGCCAAATAGTGCAATATTATTTGGCCATATTTATATGCTCAAAGTAAATGGAATTTCACAGTCCAGATGCTGGATTTTGGCAACCCAAAAGACTTTCAGGGATGTCTGAAATCATACAAAACCTTTGTTCCAACCTGCAGGAGTAGAGGGCAACTGGATAGCACACATTAATTTCTATGTTTACAGTCCATGCAGTATTCATATTCACTGACAATTAAAAGTATGCTATAAATGAATTAGCAGAAGAAACTCATGGCAGAAATTCAATTACAAAGCAGAATTAAAGGAAGAGATGTCAGAAACTTTTGGAGGCTGGGCAGGAAGAGGTGAGTGCATCAGTCTACCATTTTCAGAAGTGCTAGCAAAAAGCTTAAGAAGACTGCTCCAAATAACCATGTGTAAAGATCCTCCTTACAGGAAGAGCTTATTTGAGAGACCTGAGAAACCAAGGCGACAAAGTATTTTTTCAGAACACATTTTGATCTGACAGGGGTAAAACTCCCTCTGAGGGGTGCAGCTCTGCCACGTCCTGCAGAATCTTCAGACAGGCCTTGGCTTGCACCAAAGACACTGCAGACACCTTGACTTTTCTTTTGTCTTGCTTTTCAAAGTGATTTTAACCCCATTCCTTTACTTTGAGTCACAGGCATTACATTTTAAGCAGATTTCATTCTACTCAGTGGAGAAGCCTCAAGTGCTGTGGCCACTTTTCTTCCTGTATTGGTCACTATTTTACCCTGCCCTGTTCTAGCCTCCATCTGCTCCCCTTTGGCTGATACTATCCTTCATCAATCTTGATGCCAATTACCAATAAGGCCCTCCCATACCTCTGAGGTTCAGCTTTCATAACTGCATTAAGACAAATCAATACTGTTATTAACATTGCCACGTTTGTGGATGGCGTGACCTGCCTGAAAACGCCGCCTGCGGCAGTAGAGACATTCCCAGGACCACGTGAAGTCTCTGCACTCCCTTATTTGCAATTTCTTTGTCAAGTAGACTCTGCTATTTTATAAATAACGGGTGGGGGGGGGTTATCTTTTTCTTGCAAATGCAAACTGATGAAGGCTTTTAGGACACACAGTTTTGCCATCCCCTTCATGTAGGGATAGCAATACTCCATGGACAGCCAAGAACTAATTGTCCTGTTGCCTTGCAGCTGGGCTCAATGATTGTAGGATCTTTACAACTCAACTGTTCTACTCTACTCTACCTTTCCTCCAGTTCCCCCCAGCCAACTCACTCATCACCCACTACCACACCTCAGCTTTGACTGTTCACTTCTGCACATGCTTGTGGGTGCATGCAGACAGCACATGAGGCCATGCCAGCACTTGTGCTGGCTGACCAACTGCTCTGGTGTCCACTCACCCCTTCCTCTAATGCACAGTCTCTTCCCACTCACATCTCACCCCCTCTTCCCCCCCATATTTCACACCAGGCCCATAAGCCACCATGCCTAGAGCCTTCCTTGACATAAGATTCAGCCCACAGTGCCAGGAAACCAACTGCCTAGCAGAAGCAGAGGCCTCTAGGTCCCTGCATTCCAGCAGAACTGCTGGTCAGTTCACTCCACATCAAAGTACATTCACCCAAGGGCACTGCCAGCCTCACTCAAGAGAGCCCAGCTGCCACCTCAGCCCAGCACAGGCTCCTGGACAGGTTTTCCAGCCCTTCCTGTCCTCCTGGGTGCTACAATTAGGGAATTAGACATTGATTAATGTAAAAGCTAATTCAAGTGTTCTTCTCGATACCCCGCTGTGGCTGCAGTGCAGAAACACCTCAGACTGTTCATCACCTGAGAGGCTGGTACTGCTGAGAGAGATTGATGCTGTGTCCACAGCATAAACTGCTGCCCTCCTTTTCCTGCCTCATATTCCTCTAGTGGCACCTCCCCCATTACCATTTCACCTAAGCAATGTGCTTGCAACACCTCCAGTAACTACAATAACAGTAATAATGCCAGAGCATGGAGGAAACTTCAAGCACTGACGGTATCAGGAAACAGCAACAGGGAAGAGTTCAAAAAATTCCTTGGAGGCCATGTATTGCTTATTTAGAACACCTTCTACACCTATTGACTGAACAGTATCAACAGGCTCCCAGGCTGCTTTGATTTCACATGCTGTAAAGCAGCCTGCATTTTTAGCAGGTGTCCAACTCCTGCCAGCTCTCTGCCTCTAGGGTTTCCCTTCTACAGTTTACTTAGACAACCTTCCAACATAAATTTTTGCAACCTGAAGCTTTTGCTGGTACTTACATCTGTTCACAAAGCCACCCTGACACTGCTTGGTGAATTTAACCTGTAACAGTGGAGTGAAATCCAAAGCCAGGTCCACTCCTCAGCACAGAAGAAAGAACAAAGAATCATGGATGTAGAATCATAGAATAGTTTGGGTTGGAAGGCACTTTTAAGGTGATACAGTCCAACACCCCTGCAATGAGCAGGGACATCTTCAGCCTAGATCAGGCTGCTCAGAATGCCTTCCAACCTCACCTTGAATGCTCCCATAGATGGGGCATCTATGACCTCTCTGAGCAACCTGTGTCCGTGATTCACCACTCCCACAGTAAAAAACTTGTTCCTTGCATCAAGTCTACAGCAACCTTCCTTCAGATTAAAACCATTACCTCGTATTGTACCAGTAAAAAAACCAAACAAACAACAAAACAATCTAATTAAAAAAGAAAATAGAAACAAACCAAAACAAAAACAAACACCAGCTTAAAACAAAGGAGAGTGGGTCTGCTGGGTGCTGCAGGAATGGTGGTATAAGCTCTGCCCTGTTTTCCTTCAGTTTCCCTTGCCAATCAGTCTATCAGGTAAGTCAACAAGTCCTTGAGAGCACAACAAGATATTCACCTGGGAGCTTAAATTAAACTCTTCAAGTGAGTAAGAGACCAACATCTTTGTCTGGAAGGCTGTGACTTATGCTCCTGCCCAAGCAGGAACATCATGCCTTAATTGTGAGACATCAGAGTTGGACTCACAGAAGCCACCAAATTCTACCAAATGAACACATCTATTGCCTTAGATTTTTCCTGTGGGATTTTAGAAAATGCTCCATGCTGCCCTATTCATGCTCATTGCATATCTGCTGTGCTGGAGCTCTCCTTGTAGCACAGAAGCACTTGGAGCAGACTCCATAAAAGTTAGACCTACGCTAGCTTAGGTCTGCAGTGACTAACTGTTCCACACCTCCAGCAACCCCATTCTGAGAATTCCCAAATGTTTATTTATTGAACACAGCTGCAATGTGGTAGTTAAACCATTGATAGCCTGAAGCCTTCTGTACAAGAACCTTATCTCTGACTGATGCTATCATAACAAGCAGAGATCGCTGCCAGATTCAGTGAAAGAGCAGGGAAATCAACAGAAGCCAGAAGCTTGTGCAAAGGAGAAACCTGCATGCTAACCAGGCCTTTCATGAAATTCATCATGGGTCACTCCGCCACAGATTCATCTTGGTGGAGGCAGAAGCAATTACCCCAACCCAAATTTCCAGACTGCATTTCTGCATTATATGTCAGTTTAAGCTCCTGTCCCTCCTGGCTTCCCTTACTGAATCACTGAGCTATTTAGATGTTGGTTTGTTTTTTTTTCCAAGAAGACTATTGGCAAATGCCACATACTGCCTGATTTGACTTGCACACTAGCAATCAGCCTACAGCTAAACAGGGTGCAGGTAGCTGGGGACAGAACAGCGCCAGTTATTTACCCTATTTCCTCTTAAACTTTTTTCCAATACAATTAACTAAATTGTGCAATTACACATTCATTGGCCAGGAAGTTTCTGTCTTCCCCTTTTTAGCCTCCTTTTCAGTGGCACTTCCCTGCTTCACAGGATACTCCAAACTAAACATTGCATTCAAGTTACACAATAAAGATTTGGGAGTGATAGAATGAATGAGGAAGGTCACGGGAAGGGAGGTATCTGCTAAAATAAGATTTGCTAAGTAGCTACACAGGACCTAGTGTCAACTGCCTTTTATTACAGGAGACTGTAATTTATATTGGCTAAGATACCAGATGGAGGGACATAAGAGATCAATAGTTGAAATAGTTCAAAAATTTTCCAAGGACTGAATGAAGCCTGCATTAATTCAAAACCCAAATTATAGTGATATAAGCTGTTATGGCAGAGCCAAGGTGCCTCACATAACCTTAATCCTCTCTGCATATTGAGGCTCTCTTATGCTACATAAAACCACACTCCAGCTGCAGAATATGCAGCTGCATTTAAGTTTATCACAAACTAGTGCTCCTGGGCAGATCATTTATTCATTTAAAAAAATCTACTCACTCTCATCTTTATGAGGGGAAAACCACCTTGGAAGCAAAGCAAAAACCAGATGCACCAGTGTCTTGTTAACCTCCAGAGAGCTGGAAAAGCACCGTTAAGTGCAAAACTTCCAGCACACATCAATCACAGTTTTAGAGGCTGTAAAATATCAACCTCACGTGACCAGGATTTTTCTAAGCTGAGGGGTCTTCCCAGCTGTGCCAGGACAGGCAGCCCTGCTGCAGCCCCCAGCTTACCTTGGCACAGTCTGTCCTGGCACAACCAGGGCGCGCGCAGGTGGGTTCAGCCAGCAGCAGGAACACAGCTGGGCAAACGCCTCCTCAGGAGCCACAGGGACACCTGGGTGACAATGCTGCAAGTTCCCTTGTCTTTTTACTCAGTGGGAGCCATGACCTGTGAGAAGCCAAGCTCCTGGAGGCATCTGACTGTGGCCACCTTGATGTCTTTGTGACCTGTCACCGCTGCTACTCCAGTCAGGGATTTTTCCCTCTCCTTTCACCCACTTCTGACAACGTCACCTACTTCAGTTAAGAAATGGGTTTAAGTGGAGTCTGATATCATGAGCAGGAGCCTGGCATTTCCATGGCTTGATGTGGCACAGGGTGAGATGGGGAGGAGAGGAGACAAACAGTGACAAACTGGTACCTTGCAAGCCCCACGGCATGCCAGCCACAGGTTGTGGCCAGAGACAGACCCTGGCACAGGGATGTCACTGTCACAGAGAGAGATGGCAGTGCTGGCTGGCCTCGAGTAGCTCAGCCTGTGGCACTGCTCAGCCCCAGCACCTGCACATGTTCCTCAGACCCTGCTGCATTCAAGCATGGGCACAACACAGGAAGAGTGCTCGCATGGAAAGCAGCAGGCACAGCATCAAACCCCTCGTGGTACTCACATGCCACTCACAGTTCATCTTTCTAAGCCTACTCCACCTCAAGGCACACTTCTCACAAACTCCTGAGGAGCAATTAATATTCAACAGTCAGCCTGGACTTTTGCATGCATACAGTTTAAGAATATCAAAACTTCCACCAAAATGTTTTTGCAATGCTTTCCTGGAACTGAGCAAGCAGTGCAGAGTATTTTTGTTAGAAACATATCTCCCCACTAAGCCATCAAACCCCTTAGTGATACACAGAAGACCCCAGCACCAGCAGTGGGCATCAAGCATCTGAAAACAAGGCTCAGCACAGCAAATTCAAAATGCCCCAACACAAATGGGACTAACCAACACCTGGCTGTGAAGCCACTGGTGCCCAGAAGGTGATGACTCAGCCAAATGTTGAGGAAGATCATCCTTGATCTTTGTTCTGCAACAAATCAGGGCTCTGGAAATGACCATCAAGTACACCTTCATTTCCAAACTGTACCTTTTCAATTACACCCATAAAAGCAAGCACTCAGCAAATTCAGCTGTTTCTGGTGCTATCAGTTCAGAACAGCTTGCCTCACTCAAGGGGCAGGACTTCTGTGAAGCTACAGCACGCACCATGTGAACAGCCTGCCAACAGCCCCCAGCAGGAGCCATGAAAGACAGAGCCAAACACCAGGAGATCTGAGGGAAGAGAAATCACAGTTGGTGTGACTGAGCAGATCAGATCATGGCAAACCCCATGTATACCAAGACATTCTGTCAGAAGAGAGACAGGGAAATCCCCTTCTGTGGCAGCCTCAGCAATTGCATCCCTCCTCCACTCTGGGCAGTCCAGTGGTACCTCAGCAGGTGCCAGCAATGGAATCTTCCCCTGAAAAGATTCCTCTCTTCTTTGTGACTGGTAAAGAGGCATTGCTGGAGTCACAGATTATTCAGCCTGAAACTGCAAGCTGCTTTGGAGGGCTGTTCATCTGAACAGGCTGAACAGCATGAGACGAACTCTTTGCTCCCTTGTAAATCCCACCAGGGTCAGAAGGCTTCCCATGGAGACAAATCTGGTTGGGAAATTCAGCCTGCAGGTTCAGGGAATCCTTAAGAAGATGGGAGATGAGGGCTGGAGAACGAACTAAAATTAAAGCATGATCTTTTCCTATCTCCTGAGACAAATGCAGCTCTTTGTAACAGAGCTTTAGGGCCAGATTTAGGAATGAATGCCATTTTAAGAAGCGTAACATGAGGAGAACAGAAAGTTGTGGCCACAGTCTACAGAGCTGAATCTCATTTACTTTCAGACCATTACCACCACTTCAATTACCCTCAGCTGGAATGAAATCTAATTTCCATTTTAAAAAAATTATCTTTTGATACATCATGTGATAACCCTAGAAGAAACCCTGACTGGTCCTGGCAGAGCTGCTGCCTGGGATGAGCCTGGCATGGAGGAGCACAGCCCTCAGGCTCACACTGTGTTCCCTGGGGCGACAGGCACGTGTAGTGACCAAACTCTTGACATCCAGAGAAGGGGCTTCAGCCATCACTGAGAGTGCACCACCCAGTGAACTATCCCCAGCTGATGAGCCAGAGAACCACTTGAAATGAAAAGGTCTGCCACAACTGATTTCAGCCAGTTTGCTTCACATCACGCCTAAGACAAGGGAAATCATTTGCCATGGGATTTGGGGAAATCAGGCTTCTCACATCAGGGGTGGGCTTGGTCTGCCAATCCTCCACCTGGATGCAACCATCCAGAGTTCATTGCATTCATTGCACAAGGCCACTAGAGAGGCTGGACACAAGCATTATTCCCATTTTAACGGCTCTGACTTTCAGAAACATATGACTGCCTGTGTTTCCAACCCACATTTTATTTGACATAAGCGCCTCCTTTAATAAACTCTTACACACAGGAGCACCCATTTTCTGGAAAGCCTCCCAGAACCCCTCTGAAGCAAAGCTGACATACATGAGCTCAAGAGCGATAAAATTCAGCCCAGCAAAAATTGTGGTGACTAACCATGGAGGGCCTTATAAGCTGACCCCACTTGATCTCCCCCCTGCCCTGTACAGTAACTCCAGCTCTCTCAGTACAAGAGCTTTAGGAGGGTGGACACCAGGGAGGGGAGATCAGAGAGGTGACACACAGGAGTGCTGACTGTTGAAAAAGAATTTTGAATTGGAAACTAGAAGGAAAAGCAGAAACCCCAGCTTGTTCCAGGACAGTGCTCTGATCACTCTGCAGAGGACGATGAAAGGCAGCTGCCTGTGACACCCACAGGTCAGGCCCCCGCTCCAAGCCTAGGTCACAAGCTGCTGCCTTTCCTTCAGCCCTGGTGAGGGAGATACTGGGCTTTCCAGCATCTTCTAACACATTGAACAGATGTTGCTTCTAGGCCCTTTCCAAAGCACTGTGAAGTGTGGTTGCTTTTATTTTTTGAACACACATTTCATAATCAAAGTTGGTGGTAATGGTTATGCATCCACAACATCTTCCCATGTAACTCCCACTCTCCTCTCACACACAAGCAGCCTTCATCCAGCAGCCCTAAATTGCTCTACAAAGAAAAGTCTGCTTCTCCCCAGACAAGTTTTAAGAAAGTGATTGTGTTTGGAAAAACAAAATTTGCCTGCTAAATAAAAAAGCTTTATTTAAGAGAAAAAGGAAAGGATGCCCTGCAGATGCTAGCTGGCTTTGACAGCGGCTATCTGCATTGTGACCAAACCAGCGAGCTTTCTCCCCTCACACAGTGGGCGAGCTGCCAAGCACAGAGCATCCTGCGCATAATGCCCTTTTGAAAGAAAGAAAGAAACCTGAAAAAAGCTCCTGCTACCTCGGAGCAA